>NC_141540.1:124884166-125193333 GCF_021556685.1 Rattus norvegicus
GACAGGGGTCCTACTCACCCAGTGGTATTAACAGACGTTGTATATGAGAGAAGGGAGAATGACTCTGGGTCCTTAGGATTTTTTTGTTTGTTTGCTTGCTTGAGACAGGGTCTTTCTGTGTAGCCCAGGCTGTCCTGGAACTCTCTATGTAGACCAGGCTGGTCTCACCCAGCCTTCTGTTTTGAAGTCTGTGTTTGGGGAGGTAAAGTTAAGCACTGCCCTTGGGTACTCAAGTTTGGGTTAGGATAGGAACATAGCAATTACTATGAGTCCCTGCATGGTGCCAGTCATGAGAGCACGGGCCCCATCTTTGCAGTGCTGACCCGGTACTGGGAATCCAGATGGATAGGCTGAGGTAGGGAGGCAATGGCAGGGACAGAGCTGGCTGCCAGGCTGCTTGGAGGTTTCTGCGGCTTTCCATGCAGGAAGAATAAGGACTTTGAAGGTTCGGATGCCAGAGGATGCTGCTTACGTAGTAAAAGGTGCAGGAGTCTCCTGGAGGGAGGGGATGGAGAAGAAAGCTAAGCTTCAGCCATCCAGGACAGTGGTGTCAGGTTGACTGCAGGTCAGAGAACAGGAACCCCACCCTATCTCCAGTAAACTGCAGTTCAGAGCTGTGACTTTTATTATTAGTTCTTTTGAAGCACAGTAGCTGTTTCTGCCACCAAAACAAACACACAGCTGTCTGATTTACTATGTAACTGCCCTCACTTGAACCCTGAACACTCGAGAGAGCTCCATTCAACTTCTTTTTAAAGACGATATTAAAGGAAGGTTTATCGAGAAGCTGCTCTTGAATGAGCGAGTTCACTGGCCCCAAGGACCAAGGCCTTGTGGGGAAAGGGGCTGTAGGGGAGGGAAAGATTAAGGGAAAGGGGAACACGAATGCAGAGAAAAGAACTTCTTTTTAAAAATATGAATTTGGGTGGGCAGTGGTGACCCATGCCTTTAATCCCAGCACTTGGGAGGCAGGGGCAGGTGGATTTTTGTGAGTTCGAGGCCAGTCTGGTCTAGAGAGCAAGTTTCAGGGCACTCAGATCTACACAGAGAAACCCATCTCGGAAAAAAAAATTAGGGGAAGGGATGAGGTAATTATAATTTAGTTGAAATATAATGCCACACAAATACGTTTCTGAGGAGTCTGCGAAGGTGCTATTTATTCTTTAAGTTTGTGTGTTTATTTGTGGAGATCAGAGGACAACTTCTGAAAGTCTGTTCGCTCCTTCCACCATGTGGATCTGAGGGATTGAATCAGGCTGTCAGGTTTGGCGGCAAGTACCTTCATCTACTGAACTCTCTCTAAAGACACCCCACTCCCAAGCCCCGCACAGACCCTTTTTACTGGATCATTTGAAGGTATTACGAAATTGAACCGAACCAGGTTCCATGCTCGGTTCCAGGAGCACACTCTCTCTTCCCTGCGCCCTTCTGGTCACGGCTTAGAAGTGTAACTGAGGCTCCATGGACTAGACCGAGGTTAGGTCACCATGGAACGAGGGGCGCAGCTCTGTTGCCCTTCCACAGACCAGCTCTGCCCATACCCGCAGCTTTCTGCAGGCTCTATGCTTGCACTGGGCTTCCCGGCGTTCTTATGAACATCCGGGTCACGGTCTCATACGGACCAATGAGCGGAGGTCCTTAGTCAGGGGGCGGGCCCTGGGCGGTACAACATGGCGGCGCTCGGCCCGCAGCTTCCGTGACCTGTAGCCGCGCGTCTGTGTTTGTAGCTGAGTTGGGTTGGGCGCGGGCACCTCCGTGGGGCAGCAGCCGGAGAGGGAGCCATGGGGACAGTGCACGCCAGGGTGAGAGGCCCCGCGGCGGCCGGGCGGGACAGGTGCGCCTGCGCCTGGGGCAAGGGCGGCAGCGAGGGTGTGGGAGCTGCTTTGGGCCGGAGGCTGTGGTAGTCCTCGGTCGGTGGTGACTTGCCCAAGGTCATTCAGCAGAATTTTTCCGGGTGACCTCACAGCACCAGCCTCGATAGGACCACGGCGTGGAAGAAGGGTCTGTTAGAAGACAAGACACAAGTTGTTTTGCAGTCTTGTTTTACAATTTTTAGTTACTATTACGTGTATGAGTATTCACATGTGTGTAAGTGCACTTTGAGTGCAGAGCCTGAGGTGGCCAAAAGGGGGCAATTGATCCCCTAAAATTGTAGTTCCAGAGGATTGTGAACCTCCTTGTAGGTGTCAGGAACCATTCTGGCCCTCTGCAAGAGCGGCTGGTGCTCTTACTTGCAGAGCCCATCTCTCCAACCCAGTACTGTTGCTTAAAAAATGTGTGTGCGCGCATGTGGAGGTCAGAAGACAGCAGTTGGAGTCAGTTTTCTTCCTTCCACTATGTGGAATAGAACTCTGGTGATTTGGCCTGAGGGGCAAGCCCCTGTGCCTGCTGAGCCGTCATCACTTTTGAATTGGCTTTTATTTGCCACCTAGAATTGGGCAGCATCTTGTTCTATACAACAGGATGAGCTCCCTTCCCATAAATGGGCAGAGCAAACCATAGAAGAAACTTGCCCTGTCTGAGCATCTCCTCCTTCCCTGTCTCTGCCTTTGTTACCCTGTCTGGCCTCATATTAGTAGTCTCGTCTAAGCTTCTAAGGTCTGGGGTTACAAGCATGTGTCAGCATCCTTGGCTCAGTTACTGTCTTTGAATCTTTGACTGTTGCTTTCTTGAGGATATTGCCAGTTCACTTTCTCACGTCTCCTAAGGTCTGATGAACAAGTTAGTTTCTGCTTAGTTTCTCCTTGATAACCAACTCCATTTTGGGGGGGAGTGGGGGGGAGTACCTTAGTTCGAACCGACAGCCAATGTCAGTGTTACCAATGTTGGATACTTTACTGCCAAACTTTCATTTTTTAAATTGTTCCCCAAAAGCCAGAGAATGAGAGCTGCAGAGCCTCAGAATGCCCTAAAATCAAGACATGGAGCCCTGGAGCCATCATCATGCAGTCACTTGCCCTGTGACTCCTTTTCTGGTAGTGTCCCTTTACTTTGAGCAGCACTTAACACAAGACTCTCTCAGTGCTGAAGAACTATTTGAACTATCCTGTTGCCCTGGGTTTATTCCCTATTCAATCGCTCATGGCCATGCCCAACTTTACCTACCAAAATCATCATGTCTTAGAACTCAGGTTCAATTACTTTTCTAGTACCTTCCTGAATACTGCAGAAACCTATTAGATAAGCTCCTCCCTAGTAATACAGGTACCCTCTGGGCAAGTATTCACTGAGCTATATCTATAGATCTCTTTAAATATTTTCCTTCACTCAAGGCTTTCCAGGCTAGCCTTGAGCTCAGCCTGTAGTCCAGGCTGGCCCAGAATTTGGAATCCTTCATACCTTTGAGTAGCTGGGGTTACAGATCCATTTACCAGGCATGGTGCTACACACCCAGCACTCAGGAGGCAGATACAGTTGAATCTGTTATGAGTTCAAGTCCAGCCTTGTCTACTCAGTGAAGTTTTGGCCAGCACTGTCTAAAAACAAACAATAAGTAACGAGTGAGTCTCCATTAGTAAACAGTGCTGGAGAAATACCAAGCTATGGCCGAAGTGTGAACCACAGTGACGTCGCATTCTGACATTGCCCTCCAGATTGTGGAGCTGGTGGTCCCATGCTTTGCCATTTTAGGAACTCTTGGGCGTTTTTAGAATAATGGAATGCAGACTTTGCTCATACAAGGCATGTATTTGCCAACTGTTGGCTTAAGAGTGGATCCACATGCACAGTCCTACTTTCCCTGACGTTTCATACTTAGGAGAAGTTAATAGTGTTTTAGTTTTAAAAATACTAACAGCAGAAAACCAGTGGATAGTGACATGAAATGATGTATTTTTCGACATCCTTGGTAAGTGCCCAATTGGTGTGGAACCAATGCTGACCTGAGTGCTAGAGTTCTAGGCATACACCTGCTTTTTTCCTTTTCCCCCCACCAAGTAAAAGAACAAGAGAATTTTCCATTTAATCAGTATCCTATGAATTAGGAATTGAGTACAAAAAAAAAAAAAGAAAAAAAAAGGAGGGAAACCATCTGAAGTTACAAGTTTCTAACATTTAAGAGGTATCCCTTTGGGTCCAGGCATGGTGGCTGTAATCCCAGAAAGTTGGGACTTAGAAGCAGAAGGATCAAGGTTTCAAGACTGTTCTTGGCTATGTAGTGAGTATGAGACCATCCCTGGGTATGTGAGAGCCTAATTCTGACCCTGCACATATACCACAGAGTCAGAATGGTTCAGCGGTGATATTTAGCATGGCACGATGACTTGTGCTATAACTGAAGCACTCAAGAGTCAGAGGCTGGAGGATTACAGTAAATTCAAGGCCTGTGTTCCTGTCTTAGTACCTCACCTCCCCTAAGATAGATGACATTTAAGGTGGATCTTCAGACTGTATAGGGAACCAATGTGTCTTCATGATGAAGATACTTGTACTGGCTTGGAGTCTAGGGGTGCCTCCCCATAGGTCCTCTGAGGACCAGTCTTTAGGGCAGATGTGGAAGGAGTCGTGGTACTCTTGGCCTCCTTCCTGACACACAACCTGTGTACAGGTGCACGTAGCAGAAAGCCTTTAAAGTATTCCAGGAGGAAAAGGCAGTGGCAGCCCCAGAGTCCCTTTGCTTCAAAGATGTCAGCACTTGTGTGCTCTGAAGAGGGGCTTGACTACAGGAAGAGCCAGATACTGCCTGCCTGTTCTTGAAAGTCCCCTGAATTGTTATCTGAGTCCACTTCAGGGATGCTTGGATATCTCTACCACTAAGTGTCCCAGTGATTTGGGTGTTCACTCACAGGAACAGATTACATGTTCCACATACACATAGATAAAGCACTGCATTATGTGTGTCTTATGTATATGTATGTGTAATTGCGTTTTCCAGTCTTCTCAGCCGTGCTCATCGAGCCCCAACCCCCAGAAGCTTATTAAGAAGTTGCTCTTGTGATTGTTTAGTGGTAGAACGTCTTCTCCCTCAGCCTCCTGAGGCTGGGATCATAGCCATGTGCCACCATGGTCGGCTTTGTGTTGTTCTGAGGTGGTGACAGTTCATATTACCATTTGGAGGCAGGAGCAGGCTCAGGAGGAGTTTCAAAGAGAGTCTTGGCTACACAGGGAATGTGAGGAGAGACCCAATCTCAGAAAATGAAAGAAAAGGAGCAAACAAGTTTGGGAGTATAGCTTGGTGGTGTACAGCACTGCCAGCATTTGGGTTGTGTAAAGTGCCTACGTTCTAGTCCATTGATAAGCATGTGCCAGGGCCCCCAGTGAACATGCTTATTAAGCATGGTCCCAGGACCTGTACCTGCCCATTGGCCTGCACCGGCCTTCCTTGTTTATCCCATCCTGTCCCCAACCCCACACGCCCACCTATGGGATCCTGACACCACTGGAAGCCTAAAGGTAGAGGCTTGGTTCCTTTTCACAGGTCCCTTTTCACAGGTTCCTTTTCACAGGTCCCTTTTCACAGGTCCCTCTGTCCTTTGCAGAGTCTGGAGCCTCTCCCATCAAGTGGAACTGACTTTGGAGCACTGGGGGAGGAAGCGGAGTTTGTGGAAGTTGAACCTGAAGCAAAACAGGAAATCCTGGAAAACAAAGATGTGGGTATTCTGTTGTACATCTTTATGTTGTTTCTGGAATGTTCTCTTGGTAAGCCCCTATGGAGAAGTGAAGGAGTTAACATGTCACCATTTGCAAATAGAGAATCTTGACTTCAGGACAGTAGCTCCTTGTTCCTCAGATTCTCCTGGGTGACAGTTGATGTGGCTAGTTGAGGCAAACACATTTTGTTTCTACTGAAAAAAGTAGAACAAAAGGTTTTTTATGGTTGGAGAGATGGCTCAGATGACCTAGATTCGGTTCCCACTACCCATATGTACCACTTGTACTCTAGCTTTAGATTCTAGAGTCTGGAAGATCTGACAGCCTTGCACACACGTACAAGTACATACATGCAGGTAAACACTCACACTTAAATTTAAAAAGTTTTTCAAAGATAGACTCAAATTATGCTTATGTCTATATACATATTATACTGACTAGTTTTGTGTGTCAACTTAACACAAGCTGGAGTTACCACAGAGAAAGGATCCTCCCTTGAGGAAATGTTTCCATGAGTTCCAGTTGTAAGACATTTTCTCAACTTGTGATCAAGGGTGGGAGGACCCATTGTGGGTGGTGCCATCCCTGGGCTTGTGGTCCTGGGTTCTATAAGAAAGCAGGTTGAGCAAGCCATGGGAAGCAAGCCAGTAAGCAGCACCCCTCCATGGCCTCTGCATCATCTCCTGCCTCCAATTCCTGCCCTGTGTGAGTTCCAGTCCTGACTTCCTTTGGTGATGAACAGCAATGTGGAAGTGTAAGCTGAATAAACCCTTTCCTCCCCAACTTGCTTCTTGGTTATGATGTTTTGTGCAAGAATAGAAACCCTGATTAAGACAAATGTTTATGTTTGAATAAGTGGATGGAGGGAGGGAGGGAGGGAGAGAGGGAGGAAGGAATGGATGGATGGATAGATAGATAGATAGGCGGGATTGGGGATTTAGCTCAGTGGTAGAGTGCTTGCCTAGCAAGCGCAAGGCCCTGGGTTCCATCCTCAGCTCCAAAAAAAAAAAAAAGATAGATAGATAGATAGATAGATAGATAGATAGATAGATAGATGGATGAAATTAAAGGCATGTTACCAGAGGATGGCATCCCAGATAAGTGCTCTACCACAGAGCTACAGCCCAGCTCTGGAGTTTTTATTTGCTCCTTTCTCCCAGAAGAGTCCAGGTCATTCTTTACCTGCCTTGTGACCTCTGAAGGATCCTCATCCCACATCAAAGACAGGGTGTGACCCAGGTTAAGAAGGTTGGGCCTCACTGCTTGTTAGGGTGATCCTGGGTTATTTGGCTGGGGAGGCCAGAGCTCATTTACCAAGCAGTACATACTGGGCAAAGGCTAATCTTAAAACAGGAGTACAGGGGCCGACAGCAAAACGAACAGAGAATGCAGGGCTGGAGAAATGGTTCTGAGAGAGGTTAAGAGTGCTGCTCTTGCAGAGACTTGGATATCCAGCTCCCACGTGGCAGACAGGTCATAACCAACTGCAACTCCAGCTCCAGGGAATCTGACACTGCCTTCTAGCCTATGTGGGCACCGGGCACACATGTGCTCCCAGACACACAAGTAAGCAAACAACCAGACAGGTCAAAGTTCAAAAGGAATGAAGTCAGGAGTAAGACAGTTACTGTACTTGAGAAGACCTTGCCCTTTGCCTCAGACCCGGCCTCTAACTACTTCCCAAGCTGCTTCCTGTGCCAGGCGTGGTGACTCTGTCCCCTTGTCACATTTAGGTGGTGGTTCAGCATGTTCATTTTGATGGACTTGAACGGACCAAGGATGACATCATCATATGTGAAATCGGAGAGGTTTTTAAGGCTAAAAACCTCATTGAGGTGAGTTTGTTCTCTGTGTGGCACACTTTGCCTGTAACTTCTGAAGAATCTGAGACCCACAACCCCAGCCTCTCACTGCAGAGGGACCCAAGCCTGGAGAGGGCCTCCCACAGTTTACATAAGCTTTCGGCTGTCCTTACCTCTGTCCATCCTGAGGAAGGACAAGTCTTGTCTGCTCCGCCTGCCTCTCCTGCACTCTGCCTGTCAGCATCGGCGCTATCCCTGGGTTCTGCTGAGCACCGTGGGATCCTCTCCACATCCCTCTTCACATCCCAGGCCCTTGCTCTGTTGTTAGAGACTCCTTCCTGTGCTATGGGGACTGTCCTGCCTTTGGACCACACTGGGCTACCTAACAGAGGCCATCAGAAGGGTTTCCTTGTGGCTTGGTCCACTGGCTTCTCTCGGCCTCCTCTTGCTAACCTTGAGTAGTGTTGACAAAACAGCAATCAAAACTTGGAGTTCTTAAAGCTTAAGGTGCTGCTTTAGGATAGTTCCATAAAGAGGTGTAACTGTCACGGGTGTAACTGTCACAGCATGTTAGTGTGAGTGTGCTCACTTCCTTTGCACGGCTTGACCATTCCCAGAGGCCAACTCAGGCACCTCCTGGTTCTTCCAAGTATGTTTTCCACTAGGATGAACCCAGGTGGCTGGGAGCGGTGGCATTCTCTTTTGTCATTGTGGTGTGGTCCTATCTGTCTACATGTGTGGGAATCTTCACTGCAAACACTCTGTGTCCTTGCTGTGTCTCTCTGTGGATGGATATTAACTAACCTGAGTGCTTGGCTCTCATGGATGGCTGTGCATTCAGTGTCTTACTATTGTGTCACAGTGTGCACGGTACAAGTAGAGTCACTATGTCAAAGGGCATGTGGTCTGTCACTTCAAGGGTCAGCATGTTGGTCTCCTACAAGATCCTCCATTCCACACCCCTGCAGGGGAATGGGCAAGGCCCACTCCCCAGAGCTGAGAACCACGTTCTCTAAGGTCTGCCAGCCACTGGACATGAGTGTGGTTTCATTATTCCAATTTGTATATATGTTCCCAGGATCAAACTCTGCTTGGTGGCAAACACAACTTACTGAACCATCTCACCAGCCTCAAATACTGTCTTGTCTGTCTGTCTGTCTGTCTATTCATTCATTCATTGCCATTCCTCTCCTGTTTTGTTTCCTTTTTTTCTTTGTTTAGATATCATGTCACTGTGTAGCCCAGGCTGGCCTCCATCTTTAGCTTTTCCAGCCTTAGCCTTTGAGTGCTGGGATTACAGAGATGTGCCTATTTTCCTTCAAGTTCTCAGCCTTTGCTCACTCCCAGGACCACCTTGTCACTTTGTCACCTGTCTTTCCTGTCTGTTACCTTTTCTTCCTGTTCATCCTTGGCCTTTTCTGTGTCTGGGCACTCCCTGTGCTGGCTGCTGGCTGTCTCAGTCAGGTTCACCGCCTCCTCATGGGACTTGACAGGCGTTTCCCACCATGCAAGCATTTATAGGTCACGTGGCTCTCAGTGCTCCTGTGTCTTAGGAGAGCTCACTCTCTGTTGTCTGTTCCTCTCCCAGGTAATGCGGCGGTCTCATGAGGCCCGTGAAAAACTGCTTCGCCTAGGAATTTTTAGACAAGTGGATGTTTTGATAGACACGTGTCATGGTAAGTATCATGGAGGAGTGTCCCTCTGATGCCACTCTGTAGCCTCCAGGGTCACAGAGCAACCATGTGGTTAGATGCAGAGTGCACCCAAAGGGTTCTCCGGCAGGTCTCAGACTTAGTTAGCCATCTTTAAAATTGCTACACCTGTGGGTTACATCGCAGCAGAGGGGTGGCTCAGTATGAAGCAGATAAGAGATGGGAGCTCCTGCGGACCCTGGTGAGTGTTCAGGTCCATTAGCTTATGAGGTGGAGGCTGGGAGCCTCTCAGGTAAGTTGTCTCTGGCCCAGGAGTGAGTCATACAGGTCAAGCACTCAGGCCTGCCCCGCCTCCCCAGTCAGTTCAGTGCCTTTCTTGGCACTTGGTGGACATGGCCTTGCACTGGTCAGCTCCCCTCTGTCTGTGACTGCAGCCCTTACCCTGGCTGCACCTTAGAATTCCCTGACGGCAGAGGCTAGCTTAGGGCATTGTAGCCCGTCATTGTGCACGTCACACTACATGTCACCAACCCTGCTGTGAATGGTGGGCTTGAGGGAATGGTAATTATGTGTGTGTGCTTGATAGTTGTGACAAATGAACCTTTGTGTGTGAGATGTTAAAGTAGGGGTGACAGAGTAGTAAGGGTTGAAAACAGGATTGCTGTGGTACACTCCTTCAGTGGCAGCACTGGGAAGCAGAGACTGGGGTTCTCTGTCTCCATGGTGAGTTCTAGGCCAGCCAGGTCTGCATTGAGAGACCCTATCTCAAAAACAAAAACTAGATCAGCACCAAGGCTCCTCTTACCCCAGCCCCCACCCTATGCCTCCTGCCCCCGGCCTGTTGAGACCACGTGAACATCACCACAGGTGTGTAGCAGGAACACCTGGCAGGTGTGCTGGGTGGAAGGCAAGCGCTCTCCCTTCCTCTGAGACCACACCCTTGCAGGCTTTTGCTTCACTCTGCAGAGAGCACCCCAGGCCTTGGTGGTCTGTGAGGTAAAAACCTCCAGTGCAGACACTGCTCACACCCTGCTGGGTGGGGGGCATTTTAGCTGTACTGTTACAGAATCCTCACTGTTAAGTGAATCCCAGGCTTCAATGTTGGCTGGACAGGACTCAGAACTTTTCAAGGACTTCCCTGTAGTGGGCCCATTCCCAGCTGGAACTGTTTTCAGCACAGAGAGCTGAGTCAGTGTTAGGTTTAGAGGTCTGTTTTGGTTTGTGTGTGTGTACGTATGTGTGCAAGTATGTGTAAGTATGTGGATACGTATGTGGCACTCGGAGGACAGTTTCTAGGAGTCAGTGGGTCCTGGGAATTGAACCCAGCCTGGCAGGCGTTGCAGTGGCAGTGCCTTTACTACGGAGCCTGCTGACCTTTTTTAATACTTACTTCTTTAGGCGAAGATGCCCTGCCAAATGGGCTAGATGTCACCTTTGAAGTTACAGAGCTAAGGAGACTGACGGGCAGTTACAACACCATGGTTGGAAACAACGAAGGCAGTATGGTAGGACATGACTTCATCGGTGTTGAGAGTTCTGAGTGTAAGCTTTTGAGATGTGCCTGTTGGAGAAACAGGGAGTTGCTATGGAACCTGCTGGTTGGTGTACGGACTTGGTGTGATGTTCAGTTTTCCTTCGGCCTCCCTAGAACTGGTTGGTGTGAGCTGGGGGGTCATTTGTAGTGATCATAACCCTTGTACTTCGACAGATGAGCATGTGAATGGTCTGGCTTTGATTCCTGGTCTGGAGGTTTGGGGTTGGGGCAGGAGACAACTGCCTTCCAGCTTCCCAGATGTTCAGTGTGGCCTTTGTGGGTCAGCCTTTGTGGGGTGCTGTGTGCTTGACAAGGGCGCCTTGTGAGAAACAAAGCCTTGTTTACACTAGTCTAGTACCAGCTTCATCCTTTCTCCTCCCTAGGTACTCGGCCTCAAACTCCCCAATCTTCTGGGACGTGCAGAAAAAGTGACTTTCCAGTTTTCTTATGGAACCAAAGAAACTTCCTACGGCCTGTCTTTCTTCAAGCCACAGCCTGGGAACTTCGAGAAAAAGTAGGAACCCAAGCATGTCCTTGGGCCCATTGGCCTGGTGTAAAAGTTAAAGTGGATGGCTGGAGTGTGAATGACACCTGGCGGCCAGCGCCTCCTCCCCAGCTGCTGTCCTGAGGGTGAACCCCAGTGTAGTCTAGTGGGGCCTGTTGTTTAGCTGTGCACAAGCCCCGTGCCTCCCTGTAAAGCTCTGTCCCATTGCCTCCTAGCTTCTCGGTAAACTTATATAAAGTTACCGGGCAGTTCCCATGGAGCTCACTTCGGGAGACGGACAGAGGAGTGTCTGCTGAGTACAGTGTGAGTACACCAGCTTGGGCTGGGCTGGGGTGGGGGCGCACAGATAGCGAGCTTATTGACTAGAGAGGGAAATGGGTGGGTGAGGGTACACTTCACCACTTGGTGGCCTCCTCCCTAGCTAATGCAGGTAACCAGGGGACAGAGCTGGCTGGTGTCCACACTGGTCACGTGCATCTGAGCTCCTGACTGACTGGCATCCAGTGCTTTCTCCCGTCCTTCTCCTCAGTGTCCCCTTTTACTTTTTTTCTAATCTTTTTAAAGAGCATACTCTGAGCTCTGAAATAGTGAAAACACTTTCCGCCCAGAACAGCAGGTATGAGAGGAGCTGGAGTGTAGAATGGCGTGGGTGGGTGTGGGCGCACTGGGGAGAGACATCCTCTTGCAGCCTCTGAGGCAGCCGTGTGAAGGACGAGACCAGGCGGGCGGAGCTTGCTGCGTCTCAGGCCACCCTAAGTGTGATTGGGCACTGTAAGGGTGCACCATCTGCCCTGTGACAGTTACTCTGGAGACAGTGGTGTGTTGCTCTGTGCAAGTGGCTTGCACAGAAAGAAGTTAATTGGGAAGCTTCACTTCTGTAGGCATCTGGGGGAAAAACATGAGACTTGGGGCCCCTTGGGGCTGAGTGACTGCTGTTCCCTGACTTTCTGTAGGCTCCTCGGGTCTGTGTGCTGCCCTGTGTGTTGAGGTGGACACTTTTGGGCCACACTCTTGCACACTGGGGTATAGCCTGGGCTTCAGTTGGTGTCCCCTCACCCTCGGCGGTGGCCATGTGTTTTCCTCCAGGCCTGTGGGCTGCAGAGCTCACTGGGATGCACTCTGGGGAGCTTGGCACCTGGTGTCCTTGCTAGTAAAGTCACAGATAGTCCCAAAGCTCCCTGACATCATGACATTCAGAGAGAATGGGGCTGTTCTGAGCTAGAGTCTGGGGCAGGCTGTGGGGCAGGCTGTGGGCAGACCTGCTGAGAGGCAAGAGGTGGCTCCTTGGACCTGGCCTTTGTTCCCTCTGGCTGTGGAAAGAAAACTCTTGGCCCCATGCAGCTTGGTCTCCACATTCTTCTGGGTCTGATGCAATCCAAGTGATAGCTCACTGGACCTGCCTTGAGCCAGTTATGGGGCCCAGGTGATTGTGCCAGGTCATGTGTGTGTCTTACTGTGATGAGAATGATACCAGCTGTTGACAGAGTCACCCCAGCCTTTGGCTATGGCCCTGTTCCCTCACCTGCAGCTCAGCAGCACTGCTCTGGCTCAGTCTACAGCCTTCCCCATCTGCCTTTGTGAGGTCTCTTCGTTCCTTCTCCTCCTCCCCTAGTTTCTCTCATTCAAAACTGTCTGTCGTGGGTCTGGTCCTGAGGCTGGGGGAAGGAAGATTACTTCCCCCACAGGGCACAGGCCTGATCCATCCTTGGAGCTGAGGAAAGAAATGATCAAGTGTGTTGCTCAGAGGTGCCTCATTTCAAAGGGTGGTTTGCAGCAGCTTATCCCAGTGTGGACGGAGCGGAACGAGGCTTCCTTCCCTGTCTTTACAGTTTCCACTATGCAAGACCAGTCACACTGTCAAGTGGGAGGGTGTGTGGCGGGAACTGGGCTGCCTCGCGCGGACTGCGTCATTCGCTGTGCGGAAGGAAAGTGGACACTCATTGAAGTCGTCTCTCTCGGTAGGACTTGCTCTCTGTGTGGAGAATGTGTTGACAGCCCTGTGACCCACTGGCCAGTCTCTGCTGATGTGGGACTGACTGAGATGCCAGTGAGACTGGGTGGTTGGGACAATGGCCTCCAGTTCCATATCCACTGCCTCTTAGTAGTTTTTGTAAGTAGCATCAGTGGAAACCGAAATTAAAAGAAATGCAGTGACCTAGGGCGGTTGCTGGGCTCTCTGAGGGAACGAAGCTGGTCGGTGTCAGTGGGAGATGCCCTGGTGCCTCTGGGTGTGCCATCTCAGAACTCTAAGCTGTCCTGGGAGGACAGGAACAGGTGCAGGGATGTGGGCATGCTCAGCACAGCCGGACCCCAGTGCACAGCAAGTGTTGTTGTCCTGGAGTTGCCTGAAGTGACAATGAGGATGCCTTTTGCTCGTTTCTTTCAGCATGCCATGGTCATTGACTCTCGGAATTCATCTATCTTGCCAAGAAGAGGGGCCTTGCTCAAAGTCAACCAGGTAGCATCTCACCAGGCCACTCACTTGGGAGCCAGTGCAGTGTGCATAAGTTAACACATTGCTTTGCCTGTAGTTGGCAAACTCATCCAGTAGTGTGTGTCTCAGTAGTGCACTTGCCTACTGAGCCTGCCTGAGGGAGGCTCTGGGTTTCATCCAGCATCACAGATGGGAAAAACCACTCTAGAATTGCCTGCAAGGGTTGTTGACTCCACTCTTAGGGATCCTGGTCTCAGATCAGCCCTTGTTCCTTGCAGTTTATCTTGTGTCTTTGCCCAAAGCCACAGTTGTTGACACGGCAGCTTCTTTGGTGGTGTCACACAACAGCTTGGAACAGAGTTGGAGGACCAGTAGTAGGCAGGACTGTCATGAACAGACCTGCAAGGCCAGTTGAGGGCAGTGCTGGCCCTGGTGCCTGTGGGGAGTAGTGTTAGTGCCTTAGAGGTGATGTGGTCAGCTGGCCTGCAGGTGTGCGGGACTGGGTGAGACTGTGACTCTGATGGTCCACCCAGTCTCATCCTGCTGCTTGTGGTGCTTGTGGTACAGCAGGACCCTAGGGTGCCTGTCTCAGTCAGGGTTTCTATTGCTGGGATGAAACACCATGACCAAAAAGCAAGCTGGGGAGGAAGGAAGGCATTTACTCAGCTTACACTTCTACATTGCTGTTCATCACCGAAGGAAGTCAGGACAGGAACTCACACAGGGCAGGGATCTGGACACAAGAACCTGGAGTCAGGAGCTGATGCAGAGGCCATGGAGGGGTGCTGCTTACTGGCTTACTCCTCATGGTTTGCTGAGCCTGCTTTCTTATAGAACCCAGGACCTCCACCCCAGGGATGGCCCCACCCACCATGGGCTGGGTCCTCCTCCATTGACCACTGATTGGAAAATACCTCACAGCTGGATCTCACGGAGGCATTTCCTCAACTGAGGCTCCTTCCTCTCTGTTGACTCTAGCTTGTGTCAAGTTGACACACAACCAGCCATGACAGTGCCCAATCTTCAGTTTTAGGGGAAGCAACCAGTGATGAGATTTGTATGTAAATCACGAAAGTAGCTCCCTCTTTTCAGCTGCTGAGCAGGCCAGGGCCTTCAGAAAGGCACAGGCAGTGCTTTAGTGCCCCATGTTCCTATGACCTGTGGATTCTTCCCTCAGGAGCTGGCAGGCTACACTGGAGGAGATGTGAGCTTCATCAAGGAAGACTTTGAGCTTCAGCTGAATAAGCCGCTTGTATTGGATTCGGTGAGTCTGCAGCCTATGCTTGCCTGTGGGACCCTGAGCCTGGAGCACTGGTCTTAGCCCAGTGCTGTGGTGCTTTAACCCCGGTCTTAAGACTCCCCAGTGAGCATGTGTGTGGCCCGCCAGGCTGCACTGGGTCCTCACTCTCAGGTACCACAGAACTCCATCATCCTTTCCTCTCCTGTTGGTGCTGCTCAGACCCTGCTGCCCCTGCCTGTGGTGTGGAGCCATGCTCTGATTTCCCTGCCCCCCTTCCCTCCCACCCCCAGCCGGGCTCCCCTGGCTGCACACTTCACCCACTGCTTCCCTGTGGGTTTGTACTCTAGAGTGGTGCCCCGAGCACCTTGGTTTTCACAGCTGCACCCTCCACCCAGGCTCACGGGCTCTGTCAGAGGGATGAGGCTCTTCCTTCACAGGCACTTGTTCCTCATCTGCCTCCTGCTGCTGTAACGGCCTTTTGTTACCTGTCCATGTGGCCTCCTGCTCCAGGCTTTTAGGAGTTTGGCAAGGCATGTCTCCAGCCGTCTTCTCTTGTCTTCCAACCTGGGGCTTGAGGGGGGAGGGCGCCATGGTGCTTACTCTGTAGAAGCACTCATCTGTTCATCCATTTACCTACCCATTGCCACCTACCCACTCACTCCTCTGTCTACGCATCCTTCCACCCACATAGCATCTGATCATTCTCTTACCCATTCGTGTGCTCACCCACCTGTGTCCTGGCTGCCAGACACTCTAGGTTCTTACATTAGGAGGTGGGCGTAAGGGGGTCGTCTTAGTTAGGGTTTCATTGCTGTGATAAGACACCGTGACACAGCAACTCTTATAAAGGAACTGGCTTACAGTTTTCAGAGATTTAGTTCCTGATCATCACGGCAGGAAGCATGGCAGCGTGCAGGCAGACATGGTGATAGAGGAGCAGAGTTCTCCATCCTGATCTGTGGGCAGCAGAAGGGGACTACCACAGTGGGCCTATCTTGAGCTTTAAGACCTCAGAATCGGCCTCCACAGTGACACACTTCCTCCAATAAGGCCACACCTCCTAGAAGTACCATTCCCTGCGGCCAAGCATTCAAATACACAAGCACATTCAAGCCACCACAAGGGTAGAACCCAAAGAGAACAGGAAGGATTGGTGGCCGAGATGGGCAGAGTTGGAGCAGACAGAATGGAGAACAGGAAAGGGTGGCGATGCTAGCGAAGGGAATGGCTTAGTGCAGGCCGTACCCACCTGACTCCTAGAGGAGGAGTGGCATCAGTGCAGTTTGTGCCCTGAGTTCAGCGGGTACTGAGGAGCAGGGTGGCCCCTCAGCTTTGAGGTGAGGCCAGCTGAGGAAGAACCCTGGGAGCTGGGCTGTACCTCTGTCAATCTGAGGCTACCTCAAAATAAAATGTTTAATTTAAGAGATGGAGAACTGGGAACAAAACCCAGCAGAATGGCTCCTTTGAGGCATCCAGGAGGAGGAGAAGGGGAAGGAGAAGGGGTAAGATTAGTGGGTGGGTGGACGGGTGAGTAGGTCTGAGCAGAGGTAGGATCTCATATCCAGGGTGCTAGCTGTCCTCCTCTATCAGTCCTGCGGGCCTGACTTCTCATGTCAGAGGATCCTGTCCTGGCAGGAACACAAGCTAAGTCCTGTGTGACTTTGTGACTTTGATGGAGTGTGGATGGCCTCTGACTGAGTTCTTCAATCTCACCACCCCTGGTCCCCCAAGGCTGTTGCTCTGCTGTGCCTGCCAAGGGCATTCAAAGGCATGCAGAGTAGAACCTTTCCTGCTGGCTCTCAAGGAGACAGAAAGAAACACTGATTGCCTTCACACAGGTGTTCTCCACGTCCCTCTGGGGTGGAATGCTGGTGCCCATCGGTGACAAGCTATCCAGCATTGCTGACAGGTCAGTGTGGCAGCACCTCCTCTGCGACTCTGGGTTGTTTTTACTTTCACAGAGGGGAACAGTATCACATTGCCCTGGATTTCCAAGTGGAAACAGAGTTTGAAGTATACAGTACTCATACTTTGTTGCTTTTTTTAAATTTATTTATTTTATGATCACACTGTCCCTTTCTTCAGACACACCAGAAGAGGCATCAATCCCATTACAGATGGTTGTGAGCCACCATGTGGTTGCTGGGAATTGAACTCATGACTTCTGGAAGAGCAGTCAGTGGAGCCCCCTGTCCAGCCTTGCTTTGTTGCTTTTTGTTGTGGAACTTTATTGTATTAAATTTTTTCTCGGCCAAGCACGGTAGTGCACGCCTTTAATCCCGGCACATGGCAGGCAGAGGCAGGGCTACACAGAGAAACCCTATCTTGAAAAATAAAGAAGAATTTTTTCCTCATTTTTTCTTTTTCTTATTACTATTATGAAAGAATTTGGTAGTACTTGTAGAAGTGAAAACAAAGGCACATTTAAGAAAGTAGGATGCTTAGTCCTGGAGGGTAAGCCTACCTCACCGTGGTCTGCCTTCTTTGGTCAGTTAGGAGTGTTTGTATACAAGAGTGAGCTGTGTCCTCTATGCTGGGTTTTATGTGCAACTTGTCTTCTCCTTTGTTAAATGTTCTACACAGATCAGGGAGTGATTGTTCAGCGAGTCTTGAGAAAGTCTTTATAAGTAATGTTTTGTGTGTGTGTGTGTGTGTGTGTGTGTGTGTGTGTGTGTGTGTGTGTATGCACGCACGTGAGTACAAACATGTGTACAGGTTCACATATGCCATGGTGCATATGTGTGGGCCTCCATGCTGGAGGTTTTCCGTGGAGATCCCTAGTCTGGCTAGGTTGGCGGGTCCAGGAGAAAGGAGGAAAGCTCAGGCAGGTGTGTTCCACCTCTATTTCAGGCCAGGCTTAGCCAGCAGGACTAGCCAGTGAGGGGTGCAGGAGGGCTTCTGGCATGATTTTGGGACAGCAGATCTCTTCCCCAAGCAGTGGTGTTACAGCTCTTATGACAGAAGCTCTCAGACGATGGAGTGATTCTTGCACACCTTTAATTCTTTTTTTTTTTTAATTATTTATTATATACACTGTAGTCGTCTTCAGACACACCAAAAGAGAGCATCAAATCCCATTACAGATGGTTGTGAGCCACCATGTGGTTGCTGGGAGTTGAACTCAGGACCTCTGGAAGAGCAGTCAGTGCTCTTAACCACTGAGTCATCTCTCCAGCCCGCACACCTTTAATTCTGAACACGACCCTTAAGTACATTTTTTTGGGTGGGTTACCTCATCTACATATTGGGGGGCATGGTCCTGTCGCTACGACTGCTTTGTCTTGAGCCTACGTGTCCTGTGGTCACATCCTCACCTGTGGAGGAGGGGTTTGGGGCTTTGCTCTATGTGACTTGGTCTGTCTCAAACCTCTCTACAGGGGTTTGTGGGGGGGGCTGCAGCTAGTGAGACCCTGATCTAGGAGGCTGGGAATGCGCCTGCTGTCCCTTTTAGGGTCCCCAGGGATTTGACCTGTCCTGACCAGGAATCATGGTACCTTTCACAACTTGCCGCCCACACATATGTGGAGGTTGGTTCTCACTTTCACCTTGTTTTAAGTCAGGGTCTCTTGATCTTGCTACTGTGCTGCACCTGACTGGCCTGACCTTCCAGGTGGCTGTCCGTCTCCCACCTCACTATGGGAGTGCCAGGATTGTGAGTGGACGTTATGCATCTGTTTCTTCATGTGGATTCGGGGGATCTAGCACCTACATGGGAGATCACAACATATTTAACTCCAATTCCTGGGGATCAAGGCCTTCTGGTCTCTTCTGGCACCAGCCATACATGTACACAGACAGACATAGAGGCAAAACACTCATACACATAAAGTAGAAATAAATAAACCTTAGGAAGCACCCAAGAACAGAGCTTACCATTTGCATGCATTATTGATTAATACTAGCAGATCATTCAGGGAAGCCTTGCTTAGCAATCAGACAGTAAAAGTATTTGTGGACTTCTGAGCTCTCCAAGTTTGTGTGAGCATGTTGGAGGGACCTCTGTGAGGCAGAAAAAGTAGTGCCTTGCTACCTGTGCGTTGTCTCAGCCTCTTAGACCATTCTTCCCAAGGCACAGAGCAGCTTTCCACATGGATGGCCACTGAACATTAAACCCAGCTGGGGGAGTCTTACACACTTATATCCCGCCACTCAGAAGAATAGAGGCAGATGTGTCTCTGAGTTTGAGGCCAGCCAGGGCTATATAGTGAGACCTTTACTAAAATACATCTGTATAGATATTGATAAGTATAGGTAGATATGGATATAGATATACTTAAACAATTAGAACATCCTCCCTCAGTTAGAAAGCATTGTAGAAGCTTAAGGCAATAAGGAACTTGACTAGCCTTCGGGGAAGCCCTGGGTTCTATCCTAAGCAGTTAGAATGCAGTAGACTTCTTGTAGAAAACCAAAGTAACCCACTGTGTGGTCTGTTTGTGTTTGGTATCATCTGGCCCCTCTTTGTGCTATGAGTACTGATGTGTGAAGTGGACCCTGCCCTCTTGACCCAGTGTGGCTGGGAGGCTGTAGGATGACTGATTGGGAGCTAACCTCATGGTGGCTCTCAAGGGCAGCTGCCTATCCTCTATACAGGGTGGTCCCATAAGCGTCTTTGCTGTGTCTCATTGCTCTTGTCCCCAGAAGGAGTGGCTGTTGGGTTTCAGGTAGATTTCGATGGGCGTTACCTGCTCACTTGCATCTTTCCTACCCTCTCCTAGTGGTCTGCTGTGTGCAGACAATGTTATACAAACCAACCATGACCCGCTGCTGCCTCACTTGCTGTGGGTCTTGTGGATCTTCACCTAATGACATGCCATCTGTCACTTTACTGCAGGTTTTACCTGGGAGGCCCCACGAGCGTCCGAGGATTTAGCATGCACAGCATCGGACCCCAGAGCGAAGGTCAGTGAGTTTAGACTTGGAGCCATGCAGTACTCTCCTCTATGGGCTGTCGTTTGTGAGGGGCTGAGGCAGTGGAAATAGCAGTTTGCAACAGTGCGAGCAGGGTTTTCATTCATTGTGTGTAAGGATAGGACCATTTCATGGGCAACCTTTGCTCAAAACCCAGCAATCCAAGTAGCCCTGTACCTTACGACACATCCCCCTCTCTGGAGATTCAGGGGGTCTCATCTGCCATGTCTTTACTCCCAGACACTGAAGGTTTGCTGGATAATTTGTCTCACCAGGCAGAATCAATTTAGCTCTGTGACTGTGGATAAGGTGACTTTTTCTTGAGATCTGTTTTGTTGTTTATATTAAACAGACAATAACTCTAAGTTCACTGCCCCCTCTCAGCCACCCCCTTCCACAATCCTTCCCCATTTCCCCTCCGTATCTCCTCTGAGCAGATGGGCACTCCACTGGGTATCCCCCTACCCTGGCATTTTAAGTCTCTTCAAGGCTAGGTCCATCCTCTCTGACTGAGGCCAGAGAAGGCAGCCCTGCTACTAGATCACATCCTACAGACAGGTAACAGCTTTAGGACAGCCCCTGCTCCAGTTGCTTGGGACCCACATGAAGATCAAGCTGCACGTGGTGTGTGTGTGTGGGGGGGGGGGGTTGGGTCCGCCCCGTGCATGCTCTGTGGTTGGTGGTTCTGTTTCTGAGAGCCAAGGGTCCAGGTCAGTTGGTTCTGTTGGTCTTCTGTGGGGTCCTCTCCTTTTCAGGACCCAAGCATTTGCTTTTACATGCGTGCACATTGACTTCAAATCAGGCATGCCAAGTATGACTTTAGCACTCGGCGAGTTAGAAACAAACAAAAAGTAATGAAGCAGCTCCAGATTTGCTGCTGAGTTACTTTCAGGAATGGCAGTAGAAGATTAAATTTGGCCCTGTTTTGTTTTAGATGCAGAATGACAAATGGGCTGGAGAGGCAGTTGAGCTGTTACGAGCACTGACTGTGCCAGATGACCCGGGTGTTTAGCACACACCTGGCGGCTCACAACCATCTGTAACTCCAGTTCTGGGGTCTGATTGTCTCCTCTGGTCTCTCAGGCACTCATGTGGTGCACAAAGACATACATATTGACAAATATACTTGTGTGTGTGAGTGTGTGTGAGTGTGTGTGTGTTTGTGAGTGTGTGTGAGAGTGTGTGTGTGAGTGCGTGTGTATGTGTGTGTGAGAGTGTGTGAGTGCGTGTGTGTATATGTGTGAGTGTGTGTGTGTGAAGAGTGTGTGTATGTACGAGTGTGTGTATGTGTGTGTGTGTGTGAGTGTGTGTGTGTGTGTGTGAGTGTGTGTGTGTGTGTGTGTGTGTGTGTGTGTGTGTGTGTTAGCTCTGGCTATCCTGGAACTTACTATGTAGACCATGCTGGCCTTAACCTCAGGACTCTGCCTGCCTCTGCTCCCAAGTGGTGGGAGGAAAGGTATGTGCCGCATGGCCTGGCTGCCATATACATTTTTTTCATCTTTTGATCGTGAGCCTAGGCTTTAACAGGCGTCATCTCTCCAGCTCTCATACACATTTCCAAAGTGACACATGGCAACTGCATGCCTTTGGAACTCATTGGTAGATTGATGGCCCATGTTACAGAGGGCTGCTCTGCTGCCATCCCCTCTGCTGCAAGGCCTCACAGCCCTAGTACTAGCCACATTCTCACATGCTGTGCTGTTTACCAGTCTCTTAGAAACCCTTGCGTCTGTTTTCTTACATCCCCTCTCTGCTGGTGACCAACATGGAATTAAGAGAACTGAAGCTTTCCTGCCCTACCAGCAAGAGCCCCAGAGTCAAGGAACACGGGCAGCTCAGAAGTAGCAACAGAAAGGGAGGAGGAGCAGAACTCACTGAGGCTCGGGCTTCAGGGCCTGCAGAGGCCTACACTTCCTTCCCTGAGTGTGGGAGTAGCTACAGGCTGTGGGGCTCAGATAAGGAGGTCACCCCAGCAGTTGTCCTCTCCTGGGTAATTTGAGACAGTGACTGACTCCAAAAGGGACTTTTCTCCAGACCCCAGAAGGCCTGGCTTAGACACTGTCTTGACAGTGAAACCAGGGACGCTCAGTGTGGCCACTGTAGGAGGGGGAGTGGTCGCTCTTTCACTCCTGTCCCTGAAGACAGGGCAGGCAGCAGCCTCATTCCTTTGTGGAACCCTGGCTCCTCAGCTGTGTCACTGTGGAAGGATCCTGGAAAGGAGGGCGGCTGGGCTTGCCCTCGTAGTTTGTGGAGCAGAACTGAAAGCAGGAACTCTAAGGGCAGAGTGAGCACATTCTATTTTCCTTCCTTAGGAGATTACCTGGGCGGGGAGGCATACTGGGCCGGGGGCCTGCACCTCTATACCCCACTGCCTTTCCGGCCAGGCCAGGGTGGCTTCGGAGAGCTTTTCAGAACTCACTTTTTCCTCAATGCTGGCAACCTGTGCAACCTCAACTACGGTGAGTCTGCCCCAGCCGTGTATCCTGATACGGGGTGGTACCATCCCTTAAGATGCCATATGTAAAGGGGAGACTGCTGCTTATGCTGCAGACATGCGTCAGGGCTTCCGGGGTCATTAGGGTCCAGAGCTCAGCACCATCTGTCCAGAGGATGCTCACAGGCACATGTCCAGCTGAGCAGTTGAGAGCCTGGGGCCCTCTCTGAGATGTGGCGTGGGGCCTCCCAGCAGCTCTGCTAGAAGATCCTTTCTAGGCACAGAGGTCAGGGTAGCCACACCCAGAGAGTTGAAACCTTCGGCTGGCTCTGGGAGAGTGGGATGCAGATACCAGCCGCATACCTGTCTCCACTAGCTAGATCTGGCTGTAAGGGGCCCTACCCTTTACACACATCTCTGCTCACCAGCTTTGCTGTTTCAGGTGAGGGCCCCAGAGCCCACATCCGGAAGCTGGCTGAATGCATCCGCTGGTCCTATGGTGCAGGCATCGTCCTCCGGCTTGGCAACATTGCTCGGCTGGAGCTGAACTACTGCATTCCTATGGGTGTGCAGCGAGGCGACAGGTGTGTGGGGCCACTGTCAGTTCTGCAGCTCTGTGGAGCTTCTGTTGCTGTTTGTTCCGGGTTGGCCACTTCAGTGAGAGACAGGATAGTCCACTAAAGCATGGAAGAATGTGGTCCTCTGCTGAGCTTCTCTTGGTTGGAGGGAAAAGGGAGATGCCCACCCCTTCCCAAGAACACTGCTGCTCTGACTCAGGAGCTAACCAGTGGGAAGTATTGCCCCTGCTTGCTGGAAGTGTAAAGCAGTAGAGAGCTTCCCTCTGCCAACACCGGCCTGGGGCTGGCCACAGCTTTGCTATGGTCTAGAGAACTCTACCCATAGACATGTGTTCCATAGGAGGATTAGGCCAAGCACCATTCAGGGTTAGAGAGATCCCATCTCTTGCATTACCTTGTAGGCATTGTGCAAGGGTCTGGAGACCCAGAGGGTTGTTATAAGTCTGAAGCTTTAGTGACAAAGCTCTGGAAGTCAGACGTGAGGACATGTTCCTGGGAAGCTGATGCTAGGGCACTGTGCCTGGCTTCATGGGCCACTTCCTGGCAAGCGGCCTCACAGAGAAGCAATACAAGCCCCTGGGTATTCTACACAAGCTCAGATCCTCTCCCGGGGCACCAGTCACATGGCTTTATCCAAGATAGATCAATTCCCAGGGCCCTCATGGCCAGATGCCACCTTGCTTTGTTGTAGGTCCTGGAATAGATTACTTAGCTACTCTGAGTCTGTTTTCCTATCCAGAGACTGGCAGCGCTCAGAGCTTCAAGGGAAATGCAGCCTGTCTGAGCAGCCCTCCCGCTCTGCTGTTGTGTGGTCTGGCTGTGATGTCTGTCACTCCTGTGGCTGCTGGTGTTGTACTGGCCTACTCTTCTTGTCTCTTAGTGGTGTCCTCTGTCCTCCATGCCTGCTGCCTACAGTCTGATGCCACAGTTGCTGATTTCACAGTGCAGTGAGGAGAGGAGGGCTCATGTTCCCAGTCCTTCAGCCTGGGTGAAGCTGAAGTGGAACTGTGGCCAGCTGCTCTTACAGACTGTTGGGGCCAGTTCATGTACTTTGGGCATGTAATGGGCTCCAGTGCTAGCCAACAGCAGCTTCAGCTGTCTGAGCTGTCTGAACAGCTCACCTCTTGTGGCCCACGCTGCTGTAACACTGACAGCAGCCACAGGATGGCAGTGTGCATCAAGCAGTTCCTTCACTTTTGAGCTTCTTGCTAATGGCCCTTTAGTGTGTGTTCTTTACAGCTCAGGACCCTTCAGCTGCACCTCCCTCTCTGTTAGATCCGAGAAGCATGTTTCAAAGATTAATTGAGAGCATAGCCTTCAAAAAGAAGAAGTCTGCTGTGCTGAATGGGGGAAGACACTGGCCCAAGATGCCTGGCAGCTGTCTGCCATTGTGATGGTTGCAGGCAGGTGTTTGCTGTGGGTAGTGGAGGCTGTCCAGGGTCAGACTTGAACACAGAAATATCTTCCCTCGTGTGGTTTGGCTTGCAGCTTTGTTGGCAAGAGTGGAATTTGATAACATTTGAGGGAAATGACCTCAGTTTTATCTTGTTTCTAAAATTAGGCTGTTGGCAGGTGGACCGTTGTCTGTAGCCCCACCCCCAGGGTTAAGCCAGGTGCTCTGTAATTGGCAATTGTGGCCTTTACAGAGGGTGACAGTTTGAAGTGTTCTGACTTCTGTCCTGATGGTTTCTGGTACAGTCTTTTCTGGGACCTGAGTGTTCTGTCACAGCGTGACTCCTTGGGCTAGGTCTCTGGAGACCCAGCAGTGAGTCAGCGCTGCCCCAGCTGCTCCATGAGCTGCAGGAAGGACACCATCATTGCAGCTGTGGAGGACAAGAGGCCCCAAGATGGGACCTTGCTGGACTTCATGAGAGGACCCAGGGTGGGGAGAACGTCCTGACTGGGTCCAGCTGTCCTGGGGGAGGGGTATAGCATGGGTGGACAGAGAATGTGGGGTTGCTGAAGCCCCAGGGGAATGACTGCTCACAAGTGCACCTCTTTCTATTCTCCCTCCTTACCCCTTCCTTCAGCCTCCATGCTTAACAAGGGCTCTGTTTGGGGCCCATGAGCGCTGTTCCCCACACTCAGCACACCACCCAGGATGAAGAGCTTTGGGGGTTAAGAGCAGCCGTCAGTGGACTTTTCTCCTGACCCCTGCTGGGCCTGGTATTGGGTGAGCACGTGGGGCAGGAAGGCAGCTTGCACCTGGCCTAGAGGCAGAGGCTGAGGAGGCCCACAGGGTCAGCAGGGGACTGATGGGTCCTGACCCTGTACCTCTGGATGCCACCTTGAATACTCAGTGGGCCTTGCTTTGTGGTGTGTGTGTCACAGCAGAGGCATCTGAGCTGTTTACAGTTGTGACAGAGGGCCGTCCTGACTGCCTGTGTGTTCTCTGAAGAACTTGTGTTTATCTCGAAGCTCACTTCTCTGGGAGTTTCTCCAAAGCAGCCCTGGTCCCTTTTGGGGACCTCATATCTAAGAATGTGAAGCTGTGCTGAGGGCACAGGTACACTGTGTAGCTTGGGCTTGGATCCTCAGCCTCCAGGGGTACAGCTTCCCTCTAATCAGGAGGGCTCCACAGCAGGCCAGTGTGACTGCTGCCATTTACCTGTGCCGTGACAGCCCAGTGTGGCCCAGCACTCGGAACTGGGTGTGGTGCCTGCAGCCAGTCCTGAGAAGGCCCACACAGGACACCTAGAGCTAAGCTCTCCAGAGAGCACACCCATGCTGACCCTTTGTGTCGTCCTGGGTCAGGAACAGGGCTGGCTGGTGACTGGACTCTGAGGCTGAGTTGCTGGGTCATTGTGAGGTCCAGGACCATATTGAGTTCTGGGCTAGCGCCAACATGTGGGCCCCTGGTTCTGCATCCGGTCCTGACACCTGGACAGTGTCCCTTTGGGTGGATGGAGCAACAGAGGGTCTTGGGCTCCATTTCTGTCTTTTCTCCTTTCTCCAGGGGCTAACTGTTCTTAGCCCAGGGAACTGTGGGGGCTGCAGCATCTCGATGTGAGGAGCACCCTGCTGACCTCTCCCTTTCTTTTTAGGATTTGTGATGGCGTCCAGTTTGGAGCTGGGATTCGGTTCCTGTAACTTGAGTCCCAGGGGCAGCGTGGATGAGCAACGGGACTCTCCCAGGCTACATGCCTGTTTGGAGGTGACACAGCTGAGTGCTTCTGGGCCGTCATCCTTATGGGAAATCACGTCAATAAATTTTAAACACTCAGCTGTATCCTGGCTGTGGTCTGTTTTTCAGGCCATGTGTCTCTATGGACACCTGCTTTTCCTAGGAGCATGTGACAGTCTGACCTGCGCACTCCTGGGCCTAAGGGCTTTCAGGTGACCTCTCCCAAGAGCCTGTTTCTTGTAGACTCCTAGAGTCTACTCTTGGGATCCCACTTACCACAAGTAGGGCTGAGCTGTGGGGTGGCCCTGAAGGACCCTGGCCTTGTCGTCACAGGAGGCCACCTCAGTGCAGCATGACCTGCCAGTGCTGGTATGATACTAGGAATCCAAGGCAGACTCGAAGTGCGCTGTCTGCTGACGGCCATGGCTGCTCCTGCTTGTCAGTGTGTGACTCAGTTCTGCCGTCTTGCAGGAACTGAGCTGTCATCGGGTCCATGGGCTCAGGTGCTGCTGGGCAAGACTGACTGCTAAAGACACCCATGCTCCCTCTTCAGGGCTGGCAGTCCGGACTTCTGCCTCTGCTCTCTTTTAAGGACATTTTGATAGCATCGGGCCCCCAGATGGGCCTGATCACCGTATTTCAAGGCTGATGAGCACACTCAGCTCTGTCTGCCACCTGCTCCTTTCTCGCTCGGACTTGATGTTTGTGATCCCTCAGTCTTTAAACGGGGATCCTTTGCAAGACACCCATCCCCCCTGCTTGGATACCAGAATCCACAGATACTCAGGGCTGTCACATAAAATGTTACAGGATTGTGTTGCAGACCCAGGCTGGCCTTGAACTTTCAGGGATCCTCAGCTCCTCCAGTGCTGGGATCACCTGTGTGCACACCACATCAGGGCGATGGGACAGCGTGTGCACACAGCTGCCTCAGGACATGAGTTACACATAGGTTATAATGTAGAGGCTTGGGCCAGAGGGGTGATTCATATCTGTGATCTCAGCACTCAGGAACCTGAGAAGGAGGATCACCATGAGTTCAAGTACAACTTGAGCTAAGACTTCATCTCAAAAACATACTAAAATAGTTGTACTAAATTGTTTCGGGATGTTGGTAAGTCTGGATGTGTTTAGGATAGATGCAGTTTTTGTGAATGTACAATGTAGCCAAGGATGACCTTGATCCAGTCCTCCTGCATTCCCCTCCCAAGTACACCATGTTGGATTTATGCACCGCTGGGGATTGAACCCAGAGTTTCGTGCCTATTGGGCGGGCACTCAACAACTGAGGCATGTCCCTAACAGCTCCTGGGTATTGTCACCGCCACAGGCCGAACGCTGGGAGGTGGAGCCTGAGGGTGTGTTGGTTAGCTGTGTCCTGAGTTCCAGCGCTGGGACATGGGCGTCTGCCTACTCTGATTAAGGTCTTTGTAAGTGGTAACTGGGGGCTAGTTTTCTGTTTCCTTACAAGATTTATTTATGTACATGGGTATTTTTGCCTTCATGTATCTGTGTGTGCCACATGGGTACCTTGTGCCTGTGGAGGTCAGAAAGAAGGTGTTGGATGCCCCAGAATTGGAGTTACAAATGATTGAAGTCCACCCTGTGGATGCTGGGAAGTGAACCCAGGTTCTCTGACCAAGCAGCCAGTGTGCTTAACTACTGCAGCCCTTGGGGCTATTCTTAGCTTTACAGAATCAACACAAGCTGGACAGTGGGGTGGTGCACAGCAGGCAGAGGCCAGCCTGGTCTACAGAACCAGTTCCAGGACAGCCAGGGCTACACACAGAAACCCCATCTTGAAAAAACAGAACATACAACAAAAATAATATATGTATTTTAAGAGTTAAGTCTCCTCTGAAGTCTTTGAAAACAGGATGTGCCTGGGACCTCAGTTCCATGGAGTCTGCTGCCCCCCTCCACCCCCATGGTCGCATGCTGATCAGCTCCTGTCCTCCCTGTGGCCTTCTGTTTATATCTTTGCTAATGACTTTGTGTCTTGGGGAACAGCTTACACACACGAGTGTGTACACACACACACACACACACACACACACACACACACACACAAACATTTCAATGGTTGGAAATGTCAGTTTGCAGTTTCCCATTGATGATTGGAATCCACTTAGGACCTGGTGTGTTCAGAATGCAAATTGGGAGCTGCAGAAACTGACATGGATTTGCAGACCCAGTGACCTTTGAGAACCTAGGGAAGGCACTTGAGAAAGTCTGGTTTTAATCAGGACTGGGCTGCCCCCGGGAGCTGCCTCTGGTTCATTAATGAAAGCAGTCTGGCTGTCTCCAGTGTGGCCCGCCCTGTTTGATCTTCAGGCTTCCCTGCAGGCTGCTCTTGGGTGAAGGAGGTGGGGCAAAGTGGAAGCCAGAAGGCCAGGGTAGAGGTGAATTCTGTCCCTTTTCAGAGGGGTATGGTGGGCAGACCAGAGCCAGCTGCCAGGGATTCTCAAAAGGCTTTAGGGAGCTTGGGTAGAAAGCTAAGGAAGGCAGGCAAGTCCTGAGAAGGCCTTGGCCCAGATTCTTTGCAGCTTAATGCCTCATTTCTCCTCAGCATGCGGAGAGATGTAGGCAGGGAGAGAGTTTGAGATGTGTTTAATTAACCTCTGCTCCACTCTGTAAGGGATCAGTCTGGGAGCCAACTTGCCTGCTCTACAAGGGCACCAAAGTCCTTGCCTGGAGCGTGTTGACTCAGTCATCTGTGCATCCTGAGCAAGGCTGTTTGTCCTGAACCTTGTCTTGATACTAAGGGAAGAGGCCGTGGTGCGGGTGCCCATCCCCTAGTGTCTGAGCCAAGACTACTCAGGAGCTGCCAGCCTTGACCCTTCACTTTCTGTCCCGAACTTGCCTCCATTCTGATCTCCATGGAAAGCCCCTCTGACGCTCTGGTCTCCCAAGCACAGTTCTGGGCATTGCCGTGGTCATTGGGGCACAAGGTTCCTGAGTGATCCCAGTCTTTCAATGCTGACATGTCACAATTACCCAGAATAAAAAGATGACATTAATCCCATCGCTGATTGTGTCATAAAACTCCTTGGAGACTGGGAGACTGCCAGTGTCTGTGAGATATAAATGCCCCAACCCAATTTTTCTTGAAAGCTCACATTTCTGTTGGCACCAAATGCAGTCATTTGCTTTCCTTGATGCTCATTGATTAAAGCTCCTATTTTCAAGGAAATGACTGCCAGGTCCCCAGGTCCCTGAAACCCCAGTGCCAGGTGCCAGCAGGGCACCCTGACACCAAGGCCCTGGCAAGAAGGCAAGGGTTCAGCTCCCCTAAACACAGGTGTGAGAGAACAGGCTTAGGACCCTGGGGTGGGGTGAGGTGAGGGTGGGATGAGGCTGTTCTGTCCTATGTGCATTCCGAATGCAGGAGGATTTGAGCAGAGGGTCTCTTCTATTGAGCGAGTCACAAATGCCAGTGACTTGCCCCAGGGCAGCCCCTGAAACCAGTAACACCTGGGAAGTATCCCGGAAGTCTCCACCTCGTGGGCCCCCTGAAATAATTGTTTTGTGTTTTGTATTTGAGAAAGAATCTCACCATGAAGACCAGGCGAGACCTGATTCTCCCAGGCCGAGCTCCAAGGCTTGCAGGGGTCTTGTTATCGAGCCTCCTTTTCCAGCCAAGTGTGGTGGTACACACCTTTCATCCCAGCATTCAGTAGGCATAGGTCTAGAGAGGCAGGGTTAAGGTCTACATAGTGAAACCCTGTCTCCAAAAAAAGCAAAGAAACAACCCCTCTTTTTCTGGCTTGTAGGAGGCCTTACATTTGATTCCCGGCACTACAACAGAGCAAAAGCCTTTTATCAGCTAGTGTTGCTTCTCTCTTTACCTCCCAGTCCTGTGAAATGGGGAGTGGGGGTAGGTACCTTTATAGCAGGAAATGATTGCAGGGTAGGCAGGAGGCAGGGTACCCAGTGGGAACCTAGAAGCTCCGGGGCTGATTGGTGAGGCCCATGGTATAGACAGGAGGCCTCAGGCATCTGGTGGGACTGAGGGGGGGTAGAAGATGTGAGAAAGGAACTGGCTTCCCCCATTCTGATGAGCCCCAACGTTCAATGTTAAAAGCTGACGTTCCACTTTGAGTTAAAGGTTGTCATGTCACCTCTCCAGGGCAGATTTTGGTTTGAGGAACCATGGGAGGCTGTCTCAAACCCAGCTTTCCGGGGGGTGGGGATGGGGAGCTGTGCTGGATAGATGGATGCTCTGCCCCGGAGAGGAGTGGGGCTCATGGTAATCACTGGCAACTTGTCTCAGTGCCAGAGTGTGGCTTCAAATGTGGCACTTTCCCTGACACGTAAATTGCAGGATTCCCCGAACAAATCATTAGATAACTTTTAAGAACAAAGAGGGAGCGGGCAGAAGGAGATGCACCATCCTCGTGCTAGGAGATAAACAGCAATCGTTGTTGAAAAGGAAGTACATTCGATAAATTTGACCCACTGAGAAAATTACAGCCTCTTCCCCCACGCCCTGCTTCGATCCAGCAGTCCCTAATGGAGGAAGCCTTCCTGTGTCTGTCTTGGTGGAGATGGGCTGGTCAATTAGAGTAGTGTGCCTCGCCTAGTGAAGATAATAACAGGCCTAGACCCATCCATCACCGTGGACAGGAATGTGACCTCCCTCTATTGAGTCAGGGCCCCCGAAAGCAATCTCTACGGCTCATTATCATAGCCAGAAATTACTGCTCCGAACCTCATTTCCCTGAAATACCAAGCCAGCAGAGCGACCGTTGGACATATTAGAACACAGTGTAGTGACCCTGCGGCCTTGAGTCTGGACGTGGGCTTGAAAACAGATGCGTTGCCTGACTCCGAAAAGGTGAAGCCAAACTTGGCAGGGTTTGGCATGACACCCGCCTGGTTGGGTGGGCCGACTGCCACCTGATATTAAAGCAGAAACATTAACCCACTGCTTTAGGCAGCCACACTAGAGCTGTGTCATCTCAAATTCGACCCTTCCTGTGAATTTCCACAGTCCCCAACCAGGGCCCTCAGTGTTTCCTGTCTGTCTGCAAAAGCTCCCTTACAGCTCCTCTGGGGCAGGAAGTAGAAGCCCCGTGGAAGGGGATGATCAGGTGCGTGGGCACCAGAGCTACTGAACTTGGGCGTCTTTTGTTAACATTTCTATTCTACACAGACCAGACACTGGCCTGTAGGATGTGCTTGTGGCTTCCTCCCTAATTCCAGAGCAGAGGGGCCTCCCTCCAGTAGCACAAAGGGCCGCGTGCATATCTTTTCTTTCCCCAGTGCCCCTCTCTGCAGTCATTCTCAATGAGGCTATTAGGGTGTGGCCTAGGGATACAGTGTTTTCCTGGCACAAACAAGCCCTGCATCCAAGCACCAGCTCTGTATATTTATCCCGAGAACGTTGGCATTACCCAAAGAGCACGATTTATTCCAATCTCCTTAGAGTTTTTGTTGTTATTGTTCTCTCTCTCTCTCTCTCTCTCTCTCTCTCTCTCTCTCTCTCTTTCTCTCTCTGTATGTATGTCTGTGTGTGTGTCTGTGTGTGTATCTGTGTGTGTGTTTGTGTTTGTGTGTATGTGTGTCTGTGTGTATTTGTGTTTGTGTGTGTGTATGTGTGTCTCTGTGTGTGTTTATGTTTGTGTTTGTATGTGTGTGTATGTGTGTGTCTGTGTCTGTGTCTGTGTGTGTGTTTGTGTGTGTGTTTGTGTTTGTGTCTGTGTGTGTGTCTGTGTGTGTGCGTCTGTGTGTGTTTGTGTATGTGTGTGTGTGTCTGTGTGCGCGTCTATGTGTGTTGGAGACAGGGTCTCAGGCTAGTCTGCAACTCACTATATAGCAGAGGATGGCCTTATGTTCTGACCCTTCAGCCTCCCCTCCAGAGTGCTAGGGCTACAGGTGTGCACCACCATACCTGGTTTATGAGCTGGACATCAAACCTGTGCATGCTGCAAACCCTACCAACTGAGCAGTGATCATCTCCAGCCTTCCTTAATGAAGACACTGAAGATACTGTCCTAGAGATTTCCCTACCGAACTGTCACCACCTATGTGAAGGGACTGATAGGCAGGAACTCCCAACTAACTGTCCCAGGGGCTTCAGTTAAGCATGGCAAGATCTACTGACACTCCAGCTACAACTGCCATCCATCCATCTTTCTGTTATCCATCCATCCATCTATCCATCCATCCATCTGTCCACTCATATACCCACCCATCCATCATTCATCCACCCACCAATCCATCATCCACCCATCCATCCATCAGTCCATCCATCCATCTACCCATCCATTCATCATCCCTCTATCTGTTCATTCATCCATCCATCCATCCACCCACCCATCCATCATCCATCTGTCTGTCCATCCATCTATCCACCTGTCCATCCATTTTTCTACCCATCTATCCATCTGTCCATCTATCCATTCATCCATCTGTCCATTCATCAATCCACCTTTCTGTCCATCCATTCATCCATCCATCCATTCACCCGTCCATCCATCCATCCATCCATCCATCCATCCATCCATCCATCCATCATCTATTGGTCATCTGTCTGTTCATCCATCCATTCATTAGTCTATTCATCATCTATTGGTCATCTGTCCATCCATCCATCTACTCAGCCATCATTCATTCATTCACCCATTCATTCATCTGTCCATCCATCCATCTTTCCATCACTTGTCCATCTATCCATCTATCCATCCACCCACCCATCCATCCACCCATCATCCACCTGCTTGTCCATCTATCCATCCATCTGTCCATCCATCCATCTATCCATCTATCCATCCATCCATTCATTCATCTGTCTATCCATCCACCCATCTGTCCATCTATCCATCCATCTGTCCACCCACTTACCCATCCATCCGTCTATCATCCATCAGTCCATTCATCATCTATTGGTCATCTGTCATCCATCTATCTTTTAATCCATCATCCACTCATCATAAAGTAGCATTTGTTCATCCATCTGTCCATCTGTCATCCATCCATTCTTCATCAATTCATCATCCATTCACCATTCCTTTACTCATCCATCACCAATTCATCATCCATCCATTTGTCTTGACCTAGTTCTCCACCTCATCTCAATGATCCTGGACTTCTGCAGCCCACCTTGACATTGTGACCCCACAGCAGCTCTGAGCACAGCCACCTCTGGGTTGTAAGTATCTTACCTGCCTGATTCAGGACTCTGCATTAGTAGCTGCTCTCCCACCAGGAGGACATCTTTAACCCTTTGTTGTCATTCTGTCACATGTGTGCATTACCATGTAACGTGTAATATGTGCTCTGCCAGCATTACTAGTTGAGACTTGGCCAATGGCCAGCTGTCAAGGGAACTTGGGACTAGTTGGTAAATTGCTACTGCTGTAGCTGTGCGATTTATTGTTATTTAATAAAACCTGAAGTATAGAAAGATATTTATCTGTTTCTGACATCTAGGATTTATAGGCTGTGCTACCAAGACTGGATTTAAAAAGATGCTTTTGATCTGAGGATGTTTGAACCGGAGTCCTGAATGATGACTGTGCTGTCTTCCTTCCTCCCTAGCTCTTTGCTTACACCCTGGTGAGTACTTCTTAGAGTTCACCCAGTAGCCTTCCATTTGGGGTCTTAAATACTGGCTCACCCTTTTTAGAACTTTTTATGTGTCCGTATGTGTGTGCAGGTGCCTTCAGGGAGCCAGGAAGGAGAGTCAGATACCCCAGAGCTGCATTTACAGATAGTTGTGAACCACCTGACATGGGGCTAGGTTCAGAATGCAGGTCCTCTGGAAGAACAGCGAGGGCTCTTAACCATTTAACCATCTCTCCAGTCCTCACCTGCAGAACCTCACACTCACTGGACAATAGCCCCAAACACCCCCACTTGCTACTTCCCTTTCCTGTCATAGTAAAGTAGCAATTTGTCTTTCTATGACAACCTTTTTGTTCTTGTTTTTAAAAAACTGAGCCCCGCTCAGTAGTTAGGAGCACTGGCTAAGAGTTTGGTAGCTACACCCTTAAACCCAGTACTTGAGAGGTAGAGGCAGGCAGATCTCAAGTTCGAGGCCAAACTGGTCTACCAATTGAGTTCCAGGACAATCAGGGCTATGCAGAGAAATCCCGTCTTGACATACCTCCTCCACTAGCTCCCCCCAACACCCCTGCACACCCCCACCAGTGGACCTCAGTTTGATTCCCAGCACCCACATGGCAGCTTAAAACCATCTGTAACTCCAGTCTCTGGGGAGCTGATGCCCTCTTCTGGCCCCAGAGAGCAATGCAGGCACATACTACACAGACATTTAGGCACTCACACACATAAAAAAAATTTTAAATCTAAAAACATAAGAACAAACAAACTAAAACCAAACTGATCCCAAGTCACACAGCATGGGTGTCACAGCTAGTTTGTCCCTCTTTGGGCTGGGATGTTTGAGTTAGCTGTCCCTCAGGCAGTTTTATGATCTGTCAGGTGTACCTGCGTCCCTACTTGAGTGAGCCATAAAGCTCTGAGCGGAAGTCTTTCCTTGGCGTTCTTCCTCTAGGTCATAGAGAGCTAGACCTCTGTGTCATGAGGTGGTTTGGGCTGTGGCACACTTTGGTCATCTTCAGCCACACAGTTGGGAACCATACTGCTGAGATTTGCATGGTCTCCTTCCCTAAAGCTGCTCTGTCCACTGTTTCTTGAAGGAAACACTAATCTTCATATGTCAAACGCTAGATAATAAATATTCAAAAACCACTGATGTTTGAATAGTCTTTCTAAACCTTGCATTTTACTGATTGCTAGTACTAATATTGATAGTACTGGGAAAATTCCTGGCACCGAGTTGAGCTATGCCACACACTTGTGATTCAAGAGTGTCACCCGCTCACAGCTGCTCGGCAATTGGCCTCTACCAATGGTCTGCTGTGGCGTGTCTGTGTGTGTATGTGTGTTCATGAATGTGTGTGTGTGTTTATACTGTGTTTGTGTGTGTGTGTCGTGTTTGTGTGTGTCCATGTGTATGTGTCTGTGTGTGTCTGTATGTGTATGTGTTTGTGTGTGTGTATGTATGTTTATGTGTTTGTATGTATGTCTGTGTGTGTCCGAGTGTGTCTCTCTCTGTGTGTGTCTGTATGTATGTTGTGTGAGTGCGTATGAGTATTTGTGTGTCTGTGTATGAGTGTGTGTGTGTCTGTGTGTGCCTGTGTGTTGTGTTTGTATGTGTGTGTCTGTGTGTGTCTATATGTGTATGTGTTTGTGTGTGTGTCTGTGTGTGTATGTATGTTTATGTGTTTGTATGTATGTCTGTGTGTGTCTGAGTGTGTCTCTCTCTGTGTGTGTCTGTATGTATGTTGTGTGAGTGTGTATGAGTATGTGTGTGTCTGTGTATGAGTGTGTGTGTGTCTGTATGTGCCTGTGTGTTGTGTTTGTATGTGTGTGTCTGTGTGTGTGTTGTGTGTGTATGTGTCAGTGTGTCTGTGTGTCCATGTGTGTCTGTGTGTGTCTGTGTTGTGTGTGTATGTGTGTGTCTGTGTGTACCTGTGTGTGTCTGTGTTGTGTGTGTCTGTGTGTGTCTGTGTTGTGGGTGTACGTGTGTTGTGTGTGTATGTGTGTGTTGTGTGTGTGTGTGTGTGTGTGTCTGTGTGTGTCTGGGGAGGAAACGCTGACACTGGGGATGAAGCCCAATCCCTTCAGTCAGGCTGCGCTTTTAGCCATGGTTGTGCTGTGCTTGTCTGGGTATTCATTTTCCCAATCAAGACGCATTCTAATTGGTTTTGAAATCAGGCCTGTTTACTCTTCATAAATGTGTTTCTTAGAGTTCTTTTTTGCATCACCAGATGAAAAGGGCTCAAACCAGCTGTGTCACCTAGACAAACCATTTCAAGGTTAAGGATAGTGCTTTCAGACCCAGGGGGAGCTTAGCATGCAGAGTGCCCTGGACTAAACCCCTAGCAGTCCCTCCAGAATTCAGGCTTCCATCAAAATACACATTTGTGTTTAAAACTTGTTGTTACAAGCCAGAGAGATGGCTCAGTGGTTAAGGGCACTGGCTGCTCTGTCAGAGGACCCAGGCATGATCTGCAGCACCCACATGGCGGCTCACAACCATCTGTAACTCTTCTTTCCAGGAGTTGAGTGCCCTCTTCTGACCTCTGAGGACATCAAGCATACATGTAGTACACAGACATACATGCATACAAAATGCCCTTACACATAAATAAATATTTTAAAAAATTATTATTGGGGGTGCACACGTGTCAGTCAGTCTGTAGAGGTCAAAGGGAACTTTTCAGGGTTCTGGAGGTCAGTCTAACCTGCTGGGCCATCTGGCAACCACACACACACACACACACACACACACACACACACACACACACACAAGCACACCTATCTCGAATGTCTCTGTGAAATTCACAAACACATAGGTTCTTCCCTCCCTTTCTCCTTTTCTCCCTCCCTCCCCTTCCCTCTCCCTATATCTGTGAGTGAGGCTGTCTGTCTGTCTACAGGGTCTCATTCTGTAGCACCAAATGGCCTGGAGCCTTCAGTGATTCTCCTGCCTCAGATTGCTGTTGTGCAGGTGTGACCTACCATCCTTGGATCCCCCATGGCAGGTCCTGTTGGACCTGTTGGAGTTGGTCACTGCTGGAGACACATGTCAAGCTTGCAGGACACATTCACCGAGCCTCAGGGCTGGCTAGACCATCGATCTGCTTGGCTGTCCACTGCCTCCAGGTGTTCGACAACAGACTGCCACATCCTGTGGATGGAGCAGCTCCAGGTCCTCAGCCTGTTCAGTGAGGGACAGCCACTATTGGACTACCCAGCCTATGCCATGTAAGCCAATCTAGTGTCTCCCCTTTTGATGTGTATCTATGCTGCTGGTTCTGGCACCTGTGGAGAACCTGAGCTAACGCACCAGACAAGGGCTCGGCCATTGAGCCACACCACAGCCCCTGCACTGAATCTTGGAGAGCCTCCTTCTCACCTCCATGAGGCAGACCAGGAAATGAGGCTATCTTGGGGGTTATCTTTCCTCAGTGCCATCCTGCAGGTTAGCATTCCTCTTTCTTTTTGTTTGTTTGTTTGTTTGTTTGTTTTTGAGACATTTTCTCTGTATAGCCCTGGCTGTCCTGTAACTAGCTCTGTAGACCAGGCTAGCCTTGAACTCACAGAGATCCACCACCTTCTGCCTTTTCGAGTGCTAGGATTTAATGTGTGCCACCACTGCTCACGTGTTCCTATTTCTAACCTCTGGGACAAACACATGGAAAGCTTATGAGGCACAGGAAGGAAGCTCAGATGACCTCCATGAAGAGAAACTTCATGAGTAGTTTCTCTGTACCCAGCCCTGTGTATGGCCATCTGTGTAGATGGCCACGTGGCTTTGCTTGGGCCTCCCATTTATCACTGTGAAGATAAATGCTGTACCAGGCTGCCCTCATAGGCCCTGCTCTAGACCACACTTGCCTCCAGTGGTGGTTTCCTAGGTGCTTTGGTTGCCCGACCTTCAGCAGTCCAGAGCAAGCTTACACCCCAAAGCTCAGCACCCCTCAATTCTCTCCACAACCATTCATCATCCCTCCTTCCACCAAAACACTGTTCTCAAGATCGGTGGGAGGGGAGAGCAGAGCCTCTCATTTTGCAGGCAAGTGATATGTATGTAGCAGGAGAAGGGCAAACAAATTCAGATACCTACGTGAGAGTATTTATCGGGCAGGGCAAAAGCACTTGTCTTTTTCACTTTCTTTATTGGTGGAGGGGGTTCTGAGAGTCAGGGAGGCACAATTAAAGGAGCCTGCTTGTAGATCCTTTAAAAGCCAGGGGAGAGTCTCTTCAGGGATTGCCACAGAAGACCATGTGCCAAGTTAGTCACTCATTGCTCACCTATAAAATATTCAAAAAAGCATGAAGTGTATTCGCGGCTTCAATTGCCTGGTTTGCAAGAGGAAAATGCAGAGGGCTTTGCTGCTAAATGCAAATGTGGGCTGTCTCTGATGCTTCTAGAGTCGTTTCGATGAGAGGCTGTTGGTCTCTACCGCTCGCTCCTGAGAAGTCCCCCCACGGCTCGCTCATGGTGGGAGAGTGCTGAGGCAGTTTGAAGATCCCAGGCTGTCTTGGTTATCTTCTCATGCACTTAGCCTTTCCAGTGAAAAATCACAGACGGCTCTCCTGCCAAATCGCTAAATTAGCAAACAGATTAAATAACATGGCTCGGAACGCCAAGTTTAGAGGTTCTGATTACAGGAGGCTCCGGAATGCCACCCCGAGGTGCAGAGAGGTTGCTTCCACGGTGTAATCTGGGGAGTCAAGCATTTTCCTCATCAGCAAATCCATTGGCTCTGCCTGTCCCCTCTCGACACACTTCACATGCTGCCAGAATTGCTTGGAGGCTTGGAGGTAAGCAATGTGAACATCTCAGGGTGTCAGATTTCCACCACTAGAGGTTCCTTCCCTCTCCCCAAACCTTTAAAAGCTGTTTGTATAAAATGCATATATTTTTGGAACATTTTAGTCACAGGAAACAGAAACACGATGAACTTCGAAGGTGTGGTGGGGTGCGATGGTTTGGATGTGCAGTCTTCCCACATTAATGGTGATCCTTAAGCCCCCTCCCATGGGCCTAGAGAGAGATGGCTCAGTGGTTAAGAGCACTGACTGCTCTTCCAGAGGTCCTGAGTTCAATTCCCAGCCACCACATGGTGGCTCACAACCATCTGTAGTGGGATCTGATGCCCTCTTCTGGTGTGACTGAAAACAGCTACAGTGTACTTATATATAATAAATGAATAAATCTTAAAAAAAAAAAAAGGAAAGAAGAAAAAAAGACATGCCAACAGTGGGACATACCTGGGTGACTTCTCCCTTGTGTGTATACACCTGTGAGATTCTCTCCTGGGCCAAGCTAGGGAATGTGTGTCCAGCAGAGCTCACTGGCGCTCCCACCCGCACCCCACCCTCACCGCCGTGCCCTGTCACCACCTTAGTGGAGAATGGAGACAACCTGCTTTTACTTGCTAGTGAGGTGTTCATGCAGGCAGAGCTCTTTTGTATGCACTTAGCTTCTTGTTGTCTATCAGGATACAAATGTGGCCTGATGTAAGAAGTATGGCTCCACCACTGTGGACTCTAACCCTCTGGAACCAGAAGCCCAGATAAACTCTTTTCTAAGTTGCTTTGGTCATGCTGTTTTTTTTTACAGCAACAGAAAAGCAGCTAATATATCCTGTCACTGAGCCCCGGCCCCAGCCCAGTCTTGGCATATTGTTCAGTGATATAGCACGGTGTGCAAACATTGGCTGGCTGCCCATCCCCCCTGACCTCCAATCGCTATGTGTTCTGCTTATGCTGAAGTTTGGGGCTGGGTGAGAGGTGCTAGTGTTCGAAACATCCTGGGATTCCTTTTCTTATAGCCAAGCTCTCTTCTGACTCCAGAGAGAGCACTCCAGACCGTGGGCCATCTGTGTGTATTGCTCTGCGACTCTGGGTTTATGGGGAAGGTATCAGGAAGGTAGGTGGCTGAGGTTTGGTAGAGACCACACAGTGTGGAGCCCAGCGCGGGGCCACTGTGCAGTCAGAGCTCCGAAAGTGTGTGTTCCTGTCCTTCGCTCCACTTATGGATAGGGACCCGGCATCTCTGGAAACCACAGATCAAAAGCCAGTCAAGTGGATTCTATGACAGGAGCAGCTGTGCCTAACCCGATTTTCCTAATTATCCTCTAAATGGGGTGCATCCTCGGAGCCACGAGGGCTGTGCGTGCTGCATACTAAGAAGCCGAAGATCGTGTCTGCGGAGATGGGAGCGAGGTCCTTATTTCTGCTTCCCTTTAGGTCCTCTCTTTAGGCAAGATTAGTGTTTATGTTGGCTGAAGTCTGGCATTTTGGAAAGTCTTCCTTGGACCACACCACACAGATAGACAAACCAGCCAGGAGGGAGAGCTTGAGGGTCAAGAGGGGGAAGTTAGGCCAACACTTTTCCTTTCTCTCTATAAAGAAAATGCAGATTAAACTCTAGCCATCAAAGTGTGCATGAGTGTGTGTGTGTGTGTGTGTGCACTTGTGTGTGGAACATGTGTGTGTGTGTGTGTGCACTTGTGTGTGGAACATGTGTGTGTGTGTGTGTGTGTGTGCATGTACATGTGGAGGCCAGAGAACCTCAGGTACCATTCCTCAGGGCCCCATCCATCTTTTAAAACATTTAATTTTTTTTCTTACACACACACACACACACACACACATCGCCTTAAGAGATTATAAGCTGCCTTGTGGATGCTGGGAACCAACTTAGATCTTCTGCAAGGTGCTCTTTTTTGGTAATGTTGTTGTTTTTGTTTTTGTTTTGTGTTTTGAGACAGGGTTTCTCTGTTTAGCCCCGTCTGTCCTTGAACTCATAGAGATCCATCTGCCTCTGCCTTCCACATGCTGGGATGAAAGGGATACAGCAAGTGCTCTTAACCACTGCACTGTCTCTGTAGCCCATCCATCTGTCTATTTTGTTTGTTAAAGGAGGGTCTCCCACTGGCACGAGGGCTTGCTGATTCCTCTAGACAGGCTGGGCAGTGAGCCTGTGGGGCTGAAGTGTCTTTGCCTCCTCAGGGCTGGGATTACAAATGTGCACCTCCACACACAGCTTTGGATACGGATGTGGCGGGTGGGGGAGTTGAACTCAGGTCCTCATGTTCCTGTAGCAAGCCATCTCCTCAGCCTCCAAGACTGATTTCTAATGCTGTCAGTGGCATTTATGGGCTGAAAATCCATTTTTAACCACTGCAGGACTCTCAAATCATCTTCCAAACTGCACTGACTAGAACACCACCTTATCCTGTGCAAGCGGTGCATGAAGAATTGGGTGAGCGCACAGCTCTCAGCCTGAGACCAGGAAAGGCGTCCCTCACCAGGGAAGGATACTACAAACTTCACCAAGAAGCAGGTATTACAGACTTGCCTTTAACATTGGATTCTGGTTTCTGCAACTCAGATGCAACTCAAACTCTGGTTTCTACTGTCCTGTATAGCATGTGTCAGTTTTCCTGACAACAAATATCCCCTGTCTGTGGCTTCTCTTCTTGAAAAACAGGGGCCCCTGTCAGGAGCTCAGAGTCTGAAGCTCCTTTGTGATGTATGGCATTTTAAAAATCAGGAGTAGGGTTGGAGAGATGGCTCAGCTGCTGAGAGTGCATACTGCTTCTCTTAGTTACTTTTCTATTGCTAGAACAAAACACTACGACCAAGGCAACATATTTATTTATTTATTATTTATTATTTATTTATTTATTTATCTATATTTTATGTGCATTGGTGTTTTGCCTGCATGTATGTCTGTGTGAGGGTGTTGGGGTCCCCTAGAACTGGAGTTACAGACAGCTGTGAGCTATCATGTGGATGCTGGGAATTGAACCTGGGTCCTCTGGAAGAGCAGCCAATGCACTTAACTGCTGAGCCATTTCTGACTAAGGCAACTTATAAAAGAAAACATAATTTAGGGCTTATAGTTCAGAGGAGCATGGCAGCATACAGACAGGCATGATGTCCAGGCATCTGATTTGCAAGCATGAGACAGACACAGGGAGAGACAGAGACAGAGAGAAAGACAGAGAGACAGAGAGAGACAGAGAGAGAGAGAAATAGGAGGAGGAGGAGAAGAGGAAGAGGAGAAGGAGGAGAGGAAGACAACTAAGTGTAATGACATGGGAGTTCAAAGTCAGATTCTAGTGATACACTTCTTTTAACAAGGCCACACCTCCTCATCCTTCCCAAACAGTTCCAACTGAGGTCCAAGCATTCAAATATGTGAGTCCCGTGGGGGCCATTTTTATTTGAACCACCACGCTGTTGTTGTAGAGACCTGAGTTTGGTTCCCAGTACTCACACCAGCGATAACTCCAGCTACGGGGAATCCATACTCCTGGGTTCTGAGGCACCTGAGCACATGTGTACAAGCCTACACAGACACTCACACATAGATGTAATTAAGAGTAAAATAAATCTTTTTTAAAGGCAGGATTTGATTTGCCTCTACAGTATTCAGAGTAGAAACTAACAAAGGAATTTGAGACTTCTGTGTGCTTGCTGATCTCGGATAAAATAGTCACATGAATTTCTGAGTCAATACCTCCCCACCCCCGCCCTGTGCCCACGGCCCCACAGGTGCCCAGGACAGCATCTGATGCCTGAGTTCAGTACCTCGGCTTTACCCTACCAGGATCAAGACAGCTCTCTTCCATTTTCTTTCTGGTTCCCAGTTCCTTCTCCTTCGTTCCGTCCTGGTCAGTGATCCTCCATTTAGAGTTCTGGGGCCTCCCAAAACAGCATGCATGTCTTGTGGGAGCTGCTCTAGTGGATTCCTAGAAGCCATGGGAGCTGGGGATACATGGCGGCTTGCTTCCAGCTCTCAGTCCCAAAGTCTCTGTCCTGATCATATGTGTCTCCATCTCACAGGTAACTCCATTTTGATCATTCAGTGTTCTCCCAGCTTGTTAGCAACATCCAAATTCTATCTTGAGTTGGAGAAGCTTTCAAGACCTTCCTGTCCCTAACCCTGACATACATTCTGTGGGGATTTGCCAGTATTCTCTGAAGTTCCCTTCTCCCTGTCCCCCTTCCCTCTGACATGCCCTTGTCATCTATGTTAGCTGCTTTCCCTGTTACAAATGCACCTTAAGGAAGGATTCATTTTGGCTTGCAATTTGAGGGTGCAAATCGGATTGGGGAAGGCATGGGTCTACTCAGGTCACTTTCTCCTCTCTCTCTCTCTCTCTCTCTCTCTCTCTCTCTCTCTCTCTCTCTCTCTCTGTGTGTGTGTGTGTGTGTGTGTGTGTGTGTGTGTGTGTGTGTGTGTGAAATTTACTGGAGTGGCTTGCAGGCTGTGGTCCAGCTAGTCCAACAATGGCTGTCTACCAAGTGCAAGAATCCAGCACTTGTTCAGTCCCTGAGGCTGGATGTCTCAGTTGCTTTTCAATATAGACCGGAATCTGGAAGAAGTGGGCTTTGCCATCGAGAGCCAGGGCAAGCAGGCAAAGAGCAAAAACTTCCTTCTCCGTCCATTGTATAGGCTGCCAGCAGAAGGTCTGGTCCAGATTAAAGGTGGATCTTCCCACCACAAAAGATCTGGATTTAGGATGGGGGTTGTCCCTCCTCAGATGATTTAATTCCTCACAGGTGTTCCCAGCGGCCAGCTAGGTTTTAGTTATTAACTCTAGATGTAGTCAGATTAACAACCGAGAATAGCCATCACACCTTTTTATTCACTTTGGAGCCTGGCTCCTGGGGTGCTGCTGCCCACCATCGAGACAGGGTGTTGTCTGTCCCTCCCTCCTCAACCTAAAAGAGATAGATCATCCTCTGGGCACACCCAGAGCTCTGTTTCCAAGGTGATGGGAGTTCTCATCAGGTTGACAATCAAATTAACCATCGCGTGGGGTGCAGGAGTTTGCATTTCTGAGATTTCCGGCATCCTGGGGTCTCCGGCTCCCCCATGGTTAAGAGGGAAGGCAACCTTAGCACTGAGGAGTAGGCCAGGGAAAGCCTGTGCTGCCAGGAGGAGGGTGGCTTCGTAGAGATAAGGGAAGCCAGGAACTGGGCCAGGGTGTGAGTTTTCTTCCTATCCTACTGGAGGGAGGTGACTCTTTTATCTTGGTCTGTGGAAACTGTTCCTCCCTCACAACTCTCTCTTCCCTATTTCTTCCTAAACCTTGGCCCTCTCCGACCCTTCTTCTCCTCCTGGGATCCCCACTGGCCCCAACCCACCCTTGGGCACCCCATTCTCCAGGACAAATTCCAAGGTGAGACCAGGGGCATCTCAGCTGATGGGCCAGCTTGGCTACATCCTTTCGGCCAACGTAAAGTGAATATTTCCTGCGTTGAACCGAAATCGCTCAGCAGAGGGAGTGAGGCTCTGAGCCAGTACAAAGGGAGAAGGAAGAAACACTCGCCCTCCGCGCCTTCCCCCCGCCCCCGCCCCCACCCTGACTCCCCATGATTAGGTGCTGCATACAGCTTTACCCTCGCCCGGGCCCTGATAGCTCCTATCTCTGTTGAGCCATGCATCCACCCTTCGCCTGGAGCCACAGGCCATTTGGCTTTTCCTCTGCCTACACCTCAGTTCTCATACTGCCTCTACCCCGCAGCGTCTCTAGAAACCCAATTACTTCGCACCTAGTAAACCCCCCTGTCTGGTCCCACCCTTGTTCAGCACCTACTGTTCCCAAATCAGCAGCAATCAATTTTGTGCAACACAAAGCTGACCATCATGACTGTGAGTCTGGCGTCCTTCCCTGGGCCTGTGCTCTTCCTCCAGGTACCTATACTGTCCCTCCCTGATTCTTCCAGCCCTTGGCTCCCATGGAAGCCTTTGGCTGAGTTTGCCTTGTATGAAGCTATTGTCCTGCAAAGGCACCCACTACACCCCCCAAGCATCGACTCAAGGGATGCCCTAGTCCTGCGCCAAGATCCTGGCAGAGACTCAACATCAGACCGTACATGTTTGAGGGACTAATTGATTCTGGGCTTCCAGCACGGTGAGGCCGCACAAAAGGGGGCCGGTCGTGCCTGGCACTACGCGCAGGGTCCCGCTGTTTGGCCGGCGGGGAGCTCAGCTGCAGCACCGGGACCTCGGGGTCAGTAGGCAGGGGCGGGGAAGCCGCGGCCGCGCCCTCCTGGCCACTCCCCGGCCGGCGGTGGGTGGTGCGCACTCGCTTATGTCCTCCGCGCTACCACGATCGCCCACCCCGCGGGCCCCCAAGATGAAGAAGGACGAGTCTTTCTTGGGCAAGTTGGGCGGCACACTGGCAAGGAAGAAGAAGACCAGGGAGGGTGAGTGTGGTCCCCGCGTCCCTTTGGCGCCAGCGGGGTGCCAGCGGTGTCCCCCATGCGTCCGCTCTCAGCCCGCCTCGGCGGCGCCAATGAGCCCTCCCGTCGCGTTCAGGCTGAGCGACCTTTGGGGCAGGCCGGTCCCTGTCCCTACGACCTTTGCGGTACTGGCCCGGTGCCCAGGACTTGCGTCCTGCTCTGGACACAGGCCTAGCAAGCTACGGTTCCTGTGCCCATCCTTGTCGTGTGACACTCTCGTCACAGTGATTGGACACATGCTGGTTGAGAGGAAGGGCTGCTGACTGCGTGATGTCTGCAAGCATGGCTCGGTCCCTAAGCTGCGAGTCAGCGAAAGGGCCCAGAACACATAGTCCAGGAGCCAGGGAAGCCTGGAGCCAGTGCCACAGGGGGTTGGGATGGGGGAGGGGCGTGGGGGGAGGTCATGTCCCCTGTTCTGGAAAGTAATTTAAAGACGATTTTTACTTGTTAAACTTTTAAAAAACAAAACTGCAAGGGATGTAACTTCTGCGCCCTGGCCAGTGCCCTAAGGTACTGCAGTTCCCGGCCCTCCCCCTCCTTGCCGAAACACTCCTGAAGTTTCTATTGTTTTTGACCTGCAGGCTCTTGCCCTTGGGCTGAGATTCCCGGCGTTCACCAGGAATGGGAGGGGCTTGCTGAGACGGGACAGGTAGAAAGCAGCTTCAAAGACTGACTTCCTGGGGATCACCTGCTAGGGACCACCTAGTTAGGGCGCGCTGAGGGTCTCCTCCAGCCACTGGAGCCAGACTAACTCCTGGAAAGCCTGCCTGGGCCTCCAGAGACAATCCCTGCCTAGGAGGTGACTGATAATCATCCCGTGGCCCCGAAGGACCGGGTGGGCCGGGTGAGGTGGGGTGGGGAGATATGTTTACTCTTAAAAGAGCTTCCAGGCCCTAAATTAGGGGCAGACTCACTCTGGCCGTTCAAAGTATCTTGAAAGGCAGGGCATGTAGGGAAGTGCAGAGCTTGTCTGGAAGTTTGGTACAACCTACACTTTGATAGAACCCGTGAAGATACTGTGACCCCCACACCCTGCCCGGACTTGTCTTCCCAGGCCTTCAACCCCAGAATGCCCCTTTACCAAACTAGATTGTCCAGTTCCTTGCGGGCAGGCGGGCCTGGTCTTCTTCCCTAGGGTTTATCCTATGGCTTATTTCTAAGCAAATGGGCTCCTGCCTTCTCGAGTCTTCCACTGCAGACCCTTCAGGTTGGCCTGCGTCTCCATCAGGTCGCCTAAATGAGACTTACGTCATTGTCTCCCTTGGTCACCCACTGCTGTCTTTGGTTTCTCAGTGTCAACATTGTGATCCTGCCTAGAAATCCATTTTCTTCTTCTCACGAGTGAGGACAGTGGCTGACCCGAGTTCTTTCCATCACCCTGTTTGGTTTTTGTTTTTGAGCTGGTGTTTTGCTGTGTCACCAAGTCCCGGACTCAGTCCTGGATTCAACTGATCCTCCTGCCTCAGCCTTGCCTGTATCAGGAACTGCAGGTGTGTGCCACCCTTTTGTGGCCCACCATCTATGTGAATCTGATGTCCTTCAGATACCAAGGCCTTTGGGAAGTAGAAGAGAGGCTCAATCTTCCAGGGCCCTGGAATGTAAGCCTATGGCAGTCCCATGATCCTAAGCAGTAACTGTCAGAGGGCCAGGGAATGGGAGCGGCAATGTTGGGGATAAAACCAAAGAAAGAAAATCTTGTATAGAAAAGCGTGTGTAAGAGCATGGATGGTTACAGATGCTGTAACACACAGCACAGGGCTGTGCACACACAGGTACAGGGCGGAAGTCAGTTTCTTACTACTGTCTATGTTTTTATGTATCTATCATCTATGTATCTATCTATGTATCTACCACCTGTGTATCTATCATCTATGCATCTATGTGTCTACCATCTATCATTTATGTATCTATAATCGATGTCTCTATGTATCTAGTACATACGTATGTATGTATGTATGTATGTATGTATCTATCTATCTATCTATCTATCTATCTATCTATCTATCTATCTATCTCATCTATCTTTCTAAATAGATACCAACCAGACTGGCTTGGCACTTAAGAGACCTGCCTGGGCTTGCCTTCAGCGTGCTGGTATTAGCACTGCATTTTCTTGTATTTTTTGAGGCAAAGTCACTCACTCACTGAACCTGGGGCTCTTTGACTGGGATTAGCAAGCCCTGGGGTCCTCTGTCTTCACCTCCACTGACTTGAGATTCCAGGAGAGCAACACCTGGCTTTTAAAAATCACCAGTGCTGGGGACGGAACTCTGGTCCTCACAAACCCTTTGCCAACTGAGCTGCCTTCCGCACCCCTGCTACAGTTTTCCCAAAGTGGTGCTTACACGATTGGAACACAAGGGCCGCACCAGTGAGGTAATGGGGCTGGCCTGAGTTTCCAATTGTAAGTGCTTCTCTGCTTTGCTTTTGTGAGATCTTGTGTGTCCAGAAGGAGGGAGGGCCTGACCTAGTTTAAATGCATCTGCAACCCAGCAACACCTTCTCCTGCCTGCTGCTTCTGGTATTGCCATTCCATGAGTTAGCTTGGCCCTCTGCCTTGGTTCTCAAGGTTGGAGTACCTGTCACCCCTATAACCAGAAAGCCACAAATCCTAATTGGTCTCTGAGGCAGGCATGGAGGGAAGGCTTAGCCTTGGAAGGGCTGAGTAGCTTCCTTGTGGTCCTCTGGGGAGTGGAGAAGGAATGGAGGGGCTAATGTGAATACTGTGTAATGAGGTCTTGAATAATTGAGCTCTGAGAGCTGCCAATAGTTCTGCAGACCTGTTTGTTGCCTTGGCAACTGGCCCTCCTGACTGCTCTTGGCCTTGACTTTGGGCCATGGGAGCTTATGGACCGATGCCTACTAGGGAATGACCAGTGGGAGGGCACAGGGCTTCCCAGCCTGCCAGTCAGACCACTTAGTTGATTTCCTCCTTTGTTAGAAAGTCCAGGGCGGACTCTGGACATTTCCTGAGTTGAGGACATTGGAAGGGGTGAAGGGATGAATGGCCGGTGAAATTCATGGTTTGGGGTCGTATGGGCATTCGACCCCACCCTGCCTTACAGAGTGGCAGAGAGGGGAGGAACCCACTGGGACAAATGCTTTGTCCTATTCCAGGAGGTGTGGGTAAGATAAGGGGCGAGCTAGGATACCCAGCACAGGAAGTGTCTAAGAATGAACAGGGCGTGATTCAGCCCAGACATTTCGGTGTCATGGGGTGGCCCAGTCAGAAAAGGGAAGTGTGACTAACTCTGCTTGTCGGAAAACGGAAGGGAACGCCTACAACACTCAGGCCTCCCTATGGGGAGTCTGAGTTGGAGTCCTGAGAGATCAGGAGCCAATTTAACCTCTGGAGGTCAGGGTGTATGTGTGTGTATTAGGGTATGCTAGGTGCTAAGGAAAGATGCCCCATATGGGATCTGTTCTATCAATTGTGTCTGTCTGTATCTTGTCTATCTATCATCTATCTACTCTATCATCTATCTACCTGTCTATTATCTATCTATCTATCTATCTATCTATCTATCTATCATCTATCTATCATGTCTATTTGTCTAATCTATCTATCATCTACCTATCATCTATCTATCTATCATCTATCAATCATCTATCTGTCTGTCTGTCTAATCTATCTATCTATCTATCCATTTATCATTTATCTATCTGTCTATCATCTATCAATAATCTGTCTGTCTAATCTATCTATCTATCCATTTATCATCTATCTATCTGTCTATCATCTATCAATAATCTGTCTGTCTTATCTATCTATCTATCTATCATCTATCTATCTGTCTATCATCTATCAATAATCTGTCTGTCTAATCTATCTATCCATCCATCCATCCATCCATCCATCCATCCATCCATCCATCTGCCATCTATCTGTCTACCATCTATCTGTCTAATCTACATATGTACCCTACCTATCTATTTATCGGCATGTACTTTTGTTTCCCAGTATAATGGAGTGAAGACTGAAGATGCCCCCTCTACCTCAATTCTTCCAGGCAGTGTGGAACTTCATTTCAGTTCTAAACTAGCTTGAGAGGTTTTCATCTCAAAGCCCATAGTTGACAGTAGGGCTATTCTCACAGTAGGGCTGCTCTCACAGTGTATAAGGAAAGATCCCTGCCACTGCACTGCCTGTCTTGCCCTCCCTTCCCCAAGGTCCCAAAACTCTTGGATTTAAAAAAAAAAGATTTATTTACTAATTTATTTATATGAGTACACTGTAGCTGTCTTCAGACACACCAGGAGAGGGCACCAGATCTCATTACAGTGGTTGGGAGCCACCATGTGGTGCTGAGAATTGAACTCAGGACTTCTGGAAGAGCAGTCTCTTCAGCCCTGGATTTGTTTTTTTTTTTTTTTTTTTTTTTGAGACAGGGTTTCACTGTGTAGCATTGGCCATCCTAGAACTCTGTGGATCAGGCTGGCCTCAAACTCATGGAGATCCGACTGCCTCCACCTCCTGAGTGCTGGGTCTCCCCCACCCCCTACCCCCACCCCCGTGCCTGGCAACTCTTGGATTTTTTTTTTTTTTAATTTTTAACCATCTCACAGTTTTGCCTTTTTTAGAGTCATGAACTGGAATCTTAGTGCTTGACTCGAGGCTTTTCATACTGACTGCCTTCACTCACTGCCCAGCTAAGTTTCCTCCCCGTGTCTATGGGCCACTATGCCTGGCTAAGAGTCCAACCTGAGGACTGGTGTATGCTAGCTGAGCACGCTACCCATTGGGCTATACCCCCAGCCCCAAACATCTGAAATTTACTCATGCTGTGAAAGAAGAAAACATAATGCAACCAACTTGTCGGATGTCCTAGGGGTGTCCTAGTAGATAGGAAAGGGGGAGGGGAAGCCAGTGTCCCCCTAGGGGAAGTGATGATCCTAGATCTGAGGGCATCAGGAAACAGGTAGCAGACAGCGGGTTGGGGACTGGGGACCACAGGAGCCAATCTGGCTCAGGTCTCCTACTCAGGACAGCAAGGTCTGGTTGGGGAAGGGGTGAGTAGATGTGGGGACTCACACACCCTACATCTTGGGGGTACACAGCTAGATTTGAGGGGCTGAGGTTCCGGCTGGAGCTAACGACCTGTTGTAGTATTGTACTGTGATAAAACCTTGACCAAAACCAACTCGAGACCAAAACCAACTCGAGGGAAGATTTTATTTGGTTTACACTTTGTGGTGGTTTGACTATGCTTGACCATGGGAAGTGGCACTGTCAGGGGTGGCCTTGCTGGAATAGGTGAGGCCTTGTTGGAGGACATGCGTCACTGTGGAGGTGGGCTTTGAGGGTTCCTAGTGCTCAAGCACAGCTCAGTGTGGAAGAGACCCTCCTCATGGCTGCCTACAAGAGTCCCTTGTTGCAGCAGCCTTTGGATCAGAATGGAGAACTCTTGGCTCTTCCAGTACCATGTCTGCCTGGAAGTTGCCCTGCTTCGCACCACAGTGATGATGGACTGAACCTCTGAGGCTATAGAGGTTTGCATTATGCTACATGTTTGCTTTTGTAAGAGTTGGTCATGGTGATTCTTCAGAGCAATGGAAACCCTAACGAAGACACCCTTCCAGGTCACAATCCACCATTGACTGAGGAGGGAGCCACAGAGGAAGGCGGCTTATAATCAGCTAGCTCATAGAGCCCTGGGCCGCCTGTCACAGTGGCTTGAGCCCTCCTGCATCAATCAACAGTCCAGACCTCTCACAGACAGCGCCACAGGTCAATCTGATCGAGGCAGTTCTTCAATTAAGGCTCTCTCTTCCCAAGAGCATCAAGGCTGACAGAGAAACCTAACCAGGGCATGTCTTAAGCTGAGAATAAAAGACGACTGTGATTAGGCAGAGGAGGAGGAGAGTGCCCAGAGAAGACCCCTCAACAAGGCCCTTTTAGGAAAGTGCAGGGGGTGCCTTGGGTCTGGGCTGTGGTTTGGCGTGGGGGAAAACGGTCAGCCACAGAGGGAGATCCTGGGGGTGCAGCAAGAATGACCTATTTGGGGGTGACATCCATTAGAGGCCTTGAAGGTCATGGTTGGGAGGCTGACTGATGTGGATGGAGGAGTCAGTTTCAGCACGGTAGGTTCAGTAGGGTGGGGAGAGAGGAGGGAGCAGGTGGATGTCAGCTCTGAGGAATGGGGGCATTGCGTTGGGGTTTCTAGAATGTTCTGGTGGAAAGAGGAACAGGGAACTTTGAGGCTCTACAGACCTAGTCAACAAGGAGAATCTGCTCCACAGAGCCTTTCTCCAAACCCACACCTGAGTACTGGGGATGGAGTCAGGGCTGTGTCAGGCTAAGCCCTTGCAGTACCACAGAGCTGAGGCCCAGCCCCTTTCTTCCCTTATGATCATCAAGGAGGCCATCCTACTGAGGAGACCACTCTTGGTTCATGAAGGAAGGTCCAGTTAGGTGGACCGGGCTCTCACGCCTGTGTCCTCAGGCACTCTGGCCATCCCTTTTCTGAGCTGAGGTCCCCAGGACACAGCCAGCTGTCTGTCACCTGTTTTCCTGACGCTGTCAGGTCCAGGAGCACTGCTCCCCCTGGGGCTTGGGCATCTCCAGAGAGAACATGAAGGGTCTTTCATGGGGGCTGTGTATGGCTTCATTAAGTTTCTTGTCATCATTTTTCTGACCATAACGTCAAACCTAGGCATTCCTTCAAATGTCCTGGTGCGTTCTATGGTCCCCAGGGAGCATCTTGATTTGTAATGGCTGCTTTTCTTGGCAGTCTCCTGAGATTTCAAGAAACCAGGCTTCAGCAGAGAAAAAGGTGCATCTTGGCCCTGAGAACTTCACCTCTTTCAATCTCTGCTTCTCCGAGCCTTTTCTTCTATCGCAATGCCAAGATTCTGCTGCCTGCCGGTCATAGCTTTCCCAGAAAGATCCAGTCAACCAGCCATCCAACCCAGTGATCCTGAGAGGCACCCTGCCTTGAATTCCCATCTCATCTCACTGGAATTAGTATTTACTGAACACTCCGGAGCGGCTCACCGGGTTGCTCTCCTCAGAATAATTAACGGGTGTTTAGACAGTGTAATGGGCCAACACCTGCCGCGCTGGTTCTAAAGTGCTCCTCTGATTGATTCCGCCCCGCCGTGGCTGGCCCAGGTCAACTCCGTGTACCTAGCTATTTTCTTCTTGGCAAATACATGATTCATCACAGGAAAGGAAAAAAAAAAAAAAAAGAGCCTGCCCTCACTTGAAGAAAACGTTTTCTTCTCTTTGCATTGGCTGCGTGTTTCACTTTTTAGGAAAGTAAACGCCTAATGAGTGCGTTTGGGCTGGAAAACATCCCAGTCTTATGAAGTGGAATATAAACTCAGCTTGGCTTAATGGTGTTAATCTTGTCTATGCAAATGGCTGTTGGGGTAAGAGAGTGCAGACATGAGCAATCCATCGCAGGCGTCTGCATCATTAATTCTTAGTAACACATATTCAAAAGAGAGAAGTAAACACAGGCTGAGCGAGAGTTTGCATCTAGAGCATGTACCGTCAGCCGTGCGCCACCAGCCCTGGCCGAGCATGACTGTGTCAAGGATACCCACACACACTCCATGCTGTGGGATCTCGCCCTCCTTCTTACCGGGTGGAGGGCGGGGCGGCCAGGCCAATGGAGGTAGATGGATTCTGCTGAGTTGGTTCTAGTCTGTAGAGATGTAGCTGACTGGGCATCAAGGGTATCACTGTGGGGGTACACAGCCTGGCTGCGTAGATCCGAGGCTTCATCTCTACCAGACTCTGTGTCTGCCGTCCTGAACATAGCAGCTACTTCCTTAGGAATGGAGGAAGGAGCCAAAAGCCTTGTCAGCAGGGGTGGCTGCTAAGAAGTGTTATTTACCGAAGAATGCCGATAAGTGGTGGTATAGCAAGGGGTCAAGTGGATTTCTGCTTGGGAGCAAGCTTGGCTAGATAACAGAATTCTGAGGGTGTGCTGGAGCCCTCCAGAAAAGGGTGCTGGAAACCCAGGGCCTCCCCACCTGTGTGAGTGGGATTGTTGGGACAGAAACCTTCCTGGGCTCGGATCTTTTCAGTAGCCCTGGCTGCACTGTCCTTCAGAGCTCCACCCCACTGCAGGTGACTGGATGCTGGTGACAGAGTTGTGCCCGGACCCTAACTCTATGCTAATTGCATTCCTGTTGCTCTGGTGACCACCCTGGCAAACATAATACAAGCATCCATTCTAGGTCACAGTTAAGTTACAGCCTTCATGGTTGGGAGTCAAGGCAGGGACTTGAAGCAGCTAGGCACAGCAGTTATGCTCTGAGAGGGAATGGCAGCAGGCTTAGTCCTCAGCTTTCTCTTGTTAAGAGCCCCCACCAGGGAGTGATGGCACTGCCCACTTTCAGGCTGGGTGTTTCCACATCATTTAAGGCAACCAAGACAATCCCCTACAGCAATGGTTCTCCACCTTCCTCATGCTGCAACCCTTTAACACAGCTCCTCGTGCTATGGTGACCGCCAACCATAAAATTATTTTCGTTGCTACTTCATAACTCTACTTTTGCTACTGTTATGAACCAGGATGTAAATGTCTGTACTTTCCCAACGGTCTTAGAGGAGCCCTGTGAAAGGGTCTTTCTGACCCCCCTCCAAGGGGTCAAGACCCACAGGTTGAGAACCACTGTTCTGTGGGCCTAGCATGATGGCTCAGTGGTTAAGACCATAGACTGCTCCCGAAGAGGACTAGGTTGGTTCTCAGTGTCCTCATGGTAGCGTATAACCGTCAGTACCACCAGTTCCAGAGGATCTGACACCCTCTTCTGATATCCATGAGTACCAGCACACTTACAAACATGCAGCACTACCCCCCAAAACGTCCGTCCCCTACAGACACACCCACAGGCCAATGCCATCTACAGAGTCCCTCACTGACAATGAGACAATTTAGAGTGTGTCAAATTGACAGTGAACTCTAAACACATGGCAACCCCCCCCAACCCCCCCGTGACCCGGAAGCCCCAGCTGCTATGACCTGAAAGCACTCCCTTGGAAGCCCTTGCTCTGCGCCTGTGGTTTGTGCCACAAGCAGCAGATACCTAAACCTGCGGCCAGTGAGGGGAAAGCCTTTGCTCCAGCCTGCCTCTCCATTGCGTGTCAGCCCAGCCAGAGGGCCAGGGAGCGTTGACTTCTTCTCCTTTAAAAATGTACAGATCCCAACAATCTAGGCTTTAATATCAAGTTGTTGAAAAGTTAAAGAGGCCACAAAAATTTTTATATCTCTTAGGACTTGTGTGCACCGCAAGCTTGAGTCTCGAGGCTTCTGGAAGCAGCTGTCTGGTTCAGCCACCCAGAGCTGCCTGCTCCGTTGCCAAGGCTCAGGTTACTACAGGGAACTGGAACCCCCAGGCCTTAGCTTTAAGTGTGCAAACGGAGTGGCCTCCAGCTCAGCCCCTGTGCTGTGGGTTAACTGTTTTAGTATCAGATTCGAGGGAATCTTGCCCAAAGTTTAATTTGTACTTTACTTTCTTCTCTTCTTCAACATTGTCTTTCAAAGAAAGGATTATAGGTGTCCACATTCAAAGTGTGTGTGTGTGTACACACGTGTGTGCCTGTGTATTTGTGTGTGTATGTATGTATGTATGTATGTGTGTGTGTTAGTTTCATTTCTGTCACTGTGATAAAAATACCATGACCAGAAACAACTCAAAGGTTTATTGGCTTATAATTCTATGAAGTTCATAATTGTGTGGCAGCCAGGATAGCTGGTCACATCACAACATATCACACACACAGGTGAGAGCAGAGAGAGAGTAAATGTGTGCACACTTCATGCTCAGCTCAAATTCTCTACTCTCATATGCTCCAGGGCCCAGCCTAGGGCATGATGCCACTCACAGTGGACTGTGTCTCCTTATATCAGCCATTACAAACCATGGTCACAGTGTGCATGTGTATAAGCGTGTGGATTTATGCTTATGTGTATGCACACATGCATGTGTGCTTAATTTTATTTGATTGTTTATTAATTCATTTATTTATTGAGACAGGGTTTCTCTCTGTAGCCTTGACTGTCCTGCAACTCACTCTGTAGACCAGACTGGCCTCGAACTCACAGACATCCACCTGTCTCTGTCTCTCGAGTGCTAGAATTATTGGTGCCACCACTACCTGGTTTGTGTTTATTCTTGATAGAAAACTACCTAAACCATGAGAGAAGCAGCACATAAATTAAAGACAAAGCAAGCCAGGACAGAAACCAAGTGGATGGTGACAGTGACAGGGCCACTGAGACTCTGGGTCTCCTGACATTCATAGCCCATGCTCACCTCATGCATGGTGCCTGGGGTTATTCTACATGAGCTGGGAAGTGACACCACGTAGGATTCCTGCCTTGTGGGGTAGCAGAGGCTGGGTGAGGTGAGGGTCTCTTGGCATGGCCAGCTGGGAATGTATCCTCTCCTTTACTAACTCTGACCCTGGCATTTGGGTGACACTTAGCTCCAGAGTCAGAGAGACACTGCACAGGAGACTGACTGCATTCTGTGCTGAGGGATGTGGAGGACTGGACCCTGGAGGTCTCATTCTGCTATAGGCTGCTGCCCGAGAGGGCCTGGCTCAGTCCTGCAGGCCCCACAGTCTTCTGTCATGGAGCTCTGACTGTCCCGTCTCTCTCTCCAGTGTCTTGTCATTTTCATGTCACATCTTCTGCAACATGGGGCACTGTGATAGCATCCTGACAGTGTCTGCCTTCATGAAGGTTGGCTTGAGACCCATCTTCCCACTAGCCAAGGTTCTGGGTTAGCTGGGTCACAGGGAGGCCATGATGGAGGATACTCATCCATCATTTGTACTTATCAAGCCCAAGCGTTGTTTCCCAGAACCCCCCAGGAGGAGCAGGGCTCCTAGACCTGACAGCATCAGGAAAACAGGTGACAGACAGCTGGCTGTGTACTGGGTACCTCAGCTCAGAAAAGGGATGGCCAGAGTGCCTGAGGACACAGGCGTGAGAGCCCGGTCCACCTAACTGGACCTTCCTTCATGAACCAAGAGCTGCTTTCTCCTCAGCAGGATGGCCTCCTTGATGATCATCAGGGAAGAAAGGGGCTGGGCCTCAGCTCTGTGGTACTGCAAGGGCTTAGCCTGACACAGCCCTGACTCCATCCCCACTACCCAGGTGTGGGTTTGGAGAAAGGCTCTGTGGAGCAGGTTCTCTTTGTTGACTAGGGCCTCAAAGTTCCCTGTTCCTCTTTCCACCAGAACATTCTAGAAACCACCGCACACATGTCCCCATTCCTCACCTGCTGACATCCACCTGCTCCCTCCTCTCTCCCCACCCCACTGAGGCTACCATGCTGAAACTGCTGAGCCCTCTCATTGGCCATTGGTCCCTTCCTTCCTCCCCACCCCCTTTCTTCTTGCTTTTCTTTTTCTTTTCTTTTTCACGAATAGGGATTGGACCCAGGGCCTCTCATATGCTAGGTGCGTCCCCAGGCCCACAAGAAGGGTCTTGTTGGAGGAGAGTGAGAGGTGGCAACCAGAGAGGGATCTGGAGAGGGAGCCTAGGAGCTGGATAAGGAAGTGAGAAGCCAGAGTACCTAGCAGTGTCCTGTGCCTGTTCCATACCCTGTCCCATACCCCCTGTCCCACCCCCCACCCCCAGCCTAGAAGGCTCTGTAGACAAATCATGTTTAGTCTTCTGACACCCAGAACTCTAAGTTTGCAGGTCTGAGTGGTTTTAAGTCTCTGATCATTTTTCTACAGTCATTGGACACTAGTGGCTGATGACAGACTGCTAGGTGGATCTAGAGATGGGAGGTGAATAAGTCAACCTCTACCATGGCCTCCTGCATAGGGTGAGGAGATCTTTGTGCTCCTACAGGCGTGCGGATATTAACATAAGGCAGTGCAGGGCGGGGGCTGGGGGGGTGTCACATGAGTCACACAGGTGCCAACATCATTCTGTTAGCGTTTCACCTCAGTCAGCCAGGTGCCACCCCTTCCCATCAAACAGAGAAGAGATGCCAGGAGAGAGGATAGGTCCATGCGGGGAAGCCAAAAAGATACAATGGGACCACCCAGCATGGCACATTCTGTAGCTGCTTTCCTATGGGAAGGCTTGAGTGTGAGGGCTGAGAGCAGGAGCTGGGTGCCTGGGGCTCATCTCTGCCTTCTGTTTCCCGGGATAACCTGCTCCAGGCATGCGTATACTTCCACAGAGACAAGGCGGGAAGATGTGCCCCTCTTGGGGACATGAGGACGTTCTTCAACTTCCTGTGTGGCTGTTTGAAAGCCCTTTGCCAGGGGGGAGAGAGTGTTGTCCCGAAATGTATGCAGGAGACTTGTTATTAGTATAATGAGATTTTAATGATTTGAGATTTTGTTGGAGCAGCACACATGGAATTTCAATCTTATTCTATGCAGCTGCTGTTGTTTTTGTTTTATTTGTTTGCTCGGGCCTTATTGGGAGGATGCGTTTCTACAATTATTATTTAGTTCGCTCTCCCAGAGATCTGCTTTTATGCCACTCTCAATGTTCATGTTGAGAGAACCTTGGGTGTGGGGAGGATATACTTTAAAAGTATATATATATATATGGCTGGAGAGATGGCTCAGTGGTTAAGAGCACTGACTGCTCTTCCAGGGGTCCTGAGTTCAAATCCCAGCAACCACATGGTGGCTTGCAACTGTCTGTAATGAGATCTGATGCCCTCTTCTGGTGTGTCTGAAGACAGCAACAGTGTATAGTTTATGTTATGTATAAAACATATATAAAATTATATATATTCTTTTTAAAACTGGGAGCTGGCGTGACCAGAACTGGGATGTGAGAGTTTCAATTTCTGTTCCATATTCATAATGGCCACAGAGTGAAAACAACCCCAGAGCCAGTAACTGATAACGAGGAAACAAAACATGGTACAATCACAAAATAGAGTAGTCTACAGCAGTGAAAAGAGAGGAAGCATTGGTATGGGCTACAACATGGATGAACCTGGAAGGTGCTAAGAATCTGTTCACAGAAGGACGAATATTGTGTGATGAGAAAAATCCAGAGTAGCCAAATTCATAGGTTCCAAAGGTAGCCAAGTGGTCATTAGAGGCCGGGGGTTAGAGAGTGAGTGCTAGTGCTTTGGGGTTGAGGAGATTTTTTTTTTAAGTTGATGGTGGTGATGGTCACACACTCTGAATATTCTGAAAGTCACTGACTCGGCTCTTTAAATAGGGGAATTACACACACTGAATTCTGTCACTATGGAGCAAGGAAGATGCAGAACTCTACAGACATGGAGTTCTGGGTTGCCAACATCTACCTTCCTTCAGCTCTGTGTGTGTGTGTGTGTGTGTGTGTGTGTGTGTGTGTGTGTGTGCGTGCGCGCACGCACACATAGGCACATGTGAACAGAGGTCATAGGGTAACCTCAGTTGGTGTCCCTCAGGTGCTGTACATGTCTGTCTGTCTGTCTTTCTTTCTTTCTTTCTTTCTTTCTTTCTTTCTTTCTTTCTTTCTTTCTTTCTTTCTTCCATTTTGAGACAGGGTTTCTCTGGAATGCACTGATCGCATTAGGCAAGCCCCATGAATCCTTCTGTCTCCACCCCACCCTCACCCCATCCCCGGGTTGGCACTCGTTTCATGCTGGCTGGATGCTAGGCTTGACACTGGGAGTGGATGATGATATGCACTTAGTGTGCGACTTTAAGCAGACACGATCTTCTCGCTGGGGTCTCAGAACAGGCAAACCCCAGACATGGCATGGTTCTTCGACCCCGTGTTGATGGTCAGAAAATGTTGGTTCAGTGCTCGATCAAATGTAGACATTGACTGTCACCTCTTTCCCGGCTGACTTCCCTCTCTTTAGAGCTTACCACTGAACACAGGACATTTTGCATGCGAGGCAAACACCAGACCATGAGCTGGGTCCCTGTCCAGGGACCTAGCCTTTTTCTTTTTTCTCTTTTCTTTAAAGTAAATAAATAAATAAATAAATAAATCCCCCCCCAATCCTGTTCCAATCATTTATTTAATCTAAGTCTGTCTGCCTGAGCATAAAATGGCCAAGTGCAGAGGCACATTACATACCTTTAATCCCAGTATTCAGAAGGCAGCAAGCTGGGCCTGGAAGTTTCCCTCAGGCCAGGGGAAGGTGGGGACTGTGCCCCAGCTGTGGTGGGTACAGGTCTTGCCCATGAGACAGATAGGAGTCACGTAGAATCTGGAATGATCCTTGGGAGAAGCTGACCAGAGAGGAGAAAAGGCACGTCTATGTCCTCACTGGATAGGGTATCCAATTCTCTGAAGAATACTCCAGAAGAGCCTGCCTCCCTGGGTGGGTAGAATGAGGCAGAATGGCCTTCCTGGGTGGGTGGGTAGGCCTTCCTGGCTGGGTATGCCAGCTCTCTTGATCCTCTGGAAATTTAGTTTTTTATGTGTATAGGTGATTTATCTGTATGTCTGTCTGTGTGCCATGTGTATTTGTGTGCAGTGCCTGTGGAGGCCATAAGAGGGCACAGGATCCTTTGAGACTGAAGTCACTGAAGTCACGAACAGTTGTGAGCTGCCCTATAGGTGGTAGGATTTGAACCCAGGTCCTATGGAAAAACAGCCATTGCTCTTAGCTATGGAGCCATCTCTCCAGTCACTACTGGGGATGGGGGTGGGGATGGAGGGGTAAGGGGCTAGGGCAATGGAGCCTTTCTTGGTTTTGGTGACCTCAACCCAGGGAGCTAGGTGCTGGATGATGACAGTCACCTGACAGTCACCGACGATGCTCCAAGCCAGTGGTGTCCTGAAAAGGACAAAAAACCCAACAGGGTTAAAGAGTGATCAGTGATCAGAGTGAGATTTATTAAAGTGAGGAGACCCCAGGAGTAGGAGGGGCTCCTAGAATGCTGAGCGACTGACCCGACCTTGGCTTTTAAGAGTTTGCAGCAGGGATTGGACTGAGACCGAGGCCATCTTTATGGAGATTGGTCATTCTGGAGCACATCACAGGTTGAATGAGTGAGGAGTCCACGTGTCCTGCACATTCTCTCTGAGACCAGCAGGGGACTGGTGTCACACTGGGGATGGGGTCACATGTGCTGTGTGACTAACTCATGATCTCCCGTGGGCCCTTGGCCTGTCCTTCCTACAGGACGCTAACTCCTATCTAAATATGAGTCTGGCTATTTGAAAAATCTCAGAAAACCGATGATGTGTTTAAGGGGTTGTGGGAATCTTAAGCACTCCCCTCCCCCCACCCTCTTCCTCTCCTCCTCCCCCTCCCCCTCCCCCTCATCACTGTTGTAGATCCTAGCTGCCAGGCTAGGCTTCTGGTCCAAGTAGTTTGCTGCCTTCCTTAGCCTGAAATGACTCATTTTTCAGATAGGTAAACTGAGGTCTTGAGAGAGGCAAGAATCACTGTCTCTCGTTGAGTGGTCTCACAGAGCCTTGGTCCCCACGGGAGACTTCTGTGAGGGATTGGCAGTGACAGTGAAAGGCAAACAACCATGACCAGCATGGGCACTCAGTCTCTGAGCCCAAATTTAGCCTCTGTCTAATAAACCTGCTATTGCTCTACCCTTTTGAGGGGGTGACTGAATGAGGGCTTCACTCAGGCAAGTCAAGCACCGGGACACTGAGGTGTGTGCCCACCCCACGGGCTCGACTTTTTAACAGGGGTATTTACCCATGGTGTGACGGTGGTGAAGGCCACACAGGGTGAGCGTGTGCTGAGGTCGATGGGAGATATTGGATTCCTCTAGCAGTAAAGAGCCCTCTGAGGCCGTGTCCCCGAATCATCAGCCCTGTTTACTGGTTATTATTTTCCTTGTGTCGGAGTGATCTAATTTTAAACACCATTTCAGAGCACGTTGTAGGGAGCCCAAGGGGCCCACAACAGCCCTAGAGAAGGAACTGGAAATCAAATTCAAAGTGGCACCTTGTAACTGTGAGTGGAGACAGGTGGCTGCCTGGGAGGTGGCTCGTCAGGGGCATAGCCGTGCACAACACAGAAGGGCGGGTGGGTGTTGCTGTTGTTTTTCCTACACCAGAGATCATGCATGGGGCTCTAGTGCAAGTTAGGTGAGCATTGCACCATTGAGCTGCCTCCCACACTTTATTTTGAGACAGGGTCTCACCATGTAGGCCAAGCTGTCCTTTAATGTGTCTATCCTCTGCCTCAACCTCCGGTATGCTGCCATTGCAGATGTGTGCCAGCCTCCTGAGCTGAGGGAGTGGGCAGAGCAGTCAGGAAGTTTGCCTCTCCACCTGTCCCACCAAGAACCAGCTCATTGGGCCTTTGGGGTTCTATTTCATGTCTGCTTTGACTTCTAGGTTACACACAAGGCCCTAGGAACCTGCCTGCTTCTGGACTCCCTGACTCAATGTCTGTTGTTATCAGTGTGGGGACAGTCAATCTCACTGGACTTCCTTCTGGCCAGGGTGGGGCTAATCAAGAGATGGTCTCAAGGCCACGCCTTGTTATGACTTCTTGAGTTTATGTTGCTGTAGATACTGGCCTAGTTTGAGCCTAGTTTCTCTTCTTTATTTTCAGACTTTATCTATAGCTGGGGTCTTTTGTAAAAGGTGCAACTTCAAAAGCCTGTGGGGGCCACTGAACTGTGCTGTGTGGTAGTCATAGATGGTGTGGAAACAGATGAGGCTTGCTCTGTTTCAATAAAGCTTTATTGACAAACACTGGCTGAGAGACAGCTGCCCTGAACTGTTATCAGCCAAGTCTTGGTCTGTGCTACAGTTTGATGCCATAGATCAGACGCTCTAGTTAGTCCCCTCTCCTTTTTAGTGTGTGTGCGTGGGCTCGTGCATGCATGTGTGTGTGTGTGTGTGTGTGTGTGTGTGTGTGTGTGTGTGTGAGTGTGTGTGAGTGTATGTGTGTTTATGTCTCTCTGTGTGAGCCTGTGTGTGTGTGTGTGCATCTCTCTCTGTGTGTCTGTGTTTGATGTACTCGCCTGTGTTTGTGTGTATCTCTGTCTCTGTGAGTCTGTGTGTGTTTCTGTGTGTGTGTTTAATAAACCTTTCTGTGTGTGGCCAGAGATTAACTTCAATTTTTTTTCCTTTATTGCTTTCCACAGTATTAGTTAATTAATTAACTAATTCATTTTTAAACAAATGAGTGTATTGTCTCCATGTATGTCTTTTTTTTTTAATTTTATTTATATGAGTACACTGTAGCTGTCTTCAGACACACCAGAAGAGGGCATCAGATCCCATTACAGATGGTTATGAGCCATCATGTGGTTGCTGGGAATTGAACTCAGGACCTCTGGAAGAGCAGTCGGTGCTCTTAACCGCTGAGCCAGCTCTCCAGCCCCCTCCATGTATGTCTTTGCAACACATATGTGCCTGGTGATCAGATGTCAGAAAAAAAAAGCATCTGATCCCGGGGGGACTGAAGTTACAGGTGGTGGGAGTCAAACCTGGCTCTTCCGGAAGAGCAGTTAGCACTCTTAACCCCTGGCCATCTCTCCAGCCCTCCACCTTATGTTTTGAGACTGAATCTGGAGCTGGGTATTTAGGCTGGGCTGGTTGACCACTGAAACCCCAAGATCTGCCCGTATCCTTCCCCAGAGATGACGTGCTACATGTGAGCCAGCATCCACTTTCATGCGGGTACCGGAGATCCGAACTCAGGTCTGTAGGCTTGACAGCAAGCCTTTTATCAACTGAGCATGCTCCCAGAGTGTGGGTACTTCCTGTGGATTGTCTTCTGTGTGAGTCGCCTGTCTGCTACAAGCATGGTTAGACGTTTGAAACATGTAGGGCATGCAAGCACAAGGACCTGAGTTCGAATCTCCAGCACCCATGTAAAAGCTGGGTACCACTTAATCCTCCGGTCCACTTCACAGCCACCTCTATTCTGCTTACCTAGTATTTCAGTAAGTTCTGACAGCTCCCCCACACTGTTCTCCAAGGCCTCACATATTCCAGCCTGGTGGCTCAGTGATCTGGGTGGGGCTCAACCTCATTCCCTTGCCTGCGTCCTTGTATTTTGAGACAGTCTCACCTTGGTGCCCAGGCTGGCCTTGAACACACAACCCTCTCACCTCTGCCTCTGAGTGCTAGGGTCAGAGGCTTTCCCTCCGACCTTATCTCTCTTCACTTCTTTGCCGCCTGTTTCACCACAGAAGAAATGCTTGGTTTCCGAGTGTGCGGTTCTATTATGGGAAAATTAAACACATTTAAGAGCAAATTAAATTAGAGGATTCATGATCATTAGCTAAGCAAATTATTTATTTTTTAAAGTAATGAGCCAGGCAGGGTACAGCGTGCGGTGGCATGCTCAATAAGTATTCGTTGGTGGGAGTGATTGTCGCATGAGCCTATCAAGTTGCACGGGAGGGAATTATTTGCCTCTGAAACTAATGGAATCGCTGAGGGGCAGTAACGGCTACTAAAAATACCCTTTGTGTTTATAAAGCCTCCAAAGACAGCACTCCATGCTGGATCTTGGCCAAGGGAGAAGTCGGGGGACAGGTGGCGCACTGAGCCCATGTGTCATCCAAGAGGCTTTGTGACCTTGGTTGGGGCTGTCCTTGCAGTCCTTGGGCATTTGTCAGAGCTAGGAGCAGACTTAGCCCTGCACAGTGGGCCTCACTTGGCCACTCCAGGAGGGAGCTGGTGGATAAAGTTGGGTGCTCTGGAGGGAGGAGGTGGTTAAAACAGTCATTCAGAATCAAGGCCTGCCTGGTGGAGGAGTGAGGCCCGAGGCCAGAGAGCCTGGGTTTGGGGCCTGAGAGCTCTGAGACCATAGGCTCAGGTTCTAGGGAGTCACAGTTCGGTCAGACATGTGGTGTGAAGTAGGATCCAGAATGGTGACCCTTCTATCCAGCCTCTCTGGGCAGGTACTTTGCTTTGACAGAATCTCTCCCAATTTTACTGCCCCTTTGTCTAGGGAAGGGGGTCATTCTTAGTTATATAGTAAGCCACTATATTTCAGCTAACTGGGATCTTGAAAATAATAATTGGAGCCCATCCCAGGGAAGGGGACTGAGGCTGAGGATCATCACAAGTCAAAGCCAGCCTGCGCTCACGACACAGCAAGTCCAAGGCAGTCTGAGCTACACAGTGAGAGCCTGTCTCAAAAATCCAACAGCAGCCACAGAGCCAGCCTGGGAGGCGGAGACAAGGGAGTGGAGAAAGTTCGAGGCCAGGCTTGTCTACGTAGGGATTTCCAAGTCAGTCTGGACCAGGTAGGGAGAGTTTGTCTCAAAAACCCACTGACGTACAGGCTGGAGAGACGGCCCAGAGCTTAAGAGCATGCGTTGTTCTCACAAAGGACCTGGGTTCAGTTTCCGGCACCCATGTTGGGTGTCTCACGGCCTCCTTTCATTTCATTTCCAGAGGGATCAAAGCCTCTGGCCTCTGCAGGTGCCGATACTCATGTGTGCAAACCCCTCCCCCCACAAACACATAATTAAAACTAAAACAAGTCTTTAAAACAGTGTTTCTCAACCTGTGGGGTTGTGACTCCTTTGACAAACTTCCACCCCCACCCCCCCAGATATTTCCATTGCAGTCCAGAACGGGAGCAAATCACAGTAGTAATGAGAATAATTTTATGGGACTGGAGAGATGGCTCAGCGGTTAAGAGCACTGACTGCTCTTCCAGAGGTCGTGAGTTCAATTCCCAGCAACCACATGATGGCTCACAACCATCTGTAATGAGATCTGATGCCCTCTTCTGGTGTGTTTGAAGACAGCAACAGTGTACTCATATATATAATAAATAAATCTTTAAAAAAAAGAGAATAATTTTATGGTTGGGGTCGCCACGGCACCACGAGGAACTGTATTGAAGGGTCGCAGCATTAGGAAGGCTGAGAACCACCGCTTTAAAAAAAAATCCACAAGAAAATAACAATAATTAGAAAGACGTCAAGACACGGTTAGCTCTGTGTTAGCACCTAGTACTGTAAGTGGGGTTCGCTCCACCCTGTTCTGCGGTGACCACAGCCCAGCCATCCCAGCCAGCCAGGGAGAATCCTTGCTGTCCGTTCCAGCTGCAGCCGTTGCCTGAAGTCTGCCCTTTGTGACACGCCTTTCCCGTATCTCTTGGCGTCCTCCCGGGTATCTGCCTCTGCCATGACGTTCTCTCTGTGCGTCTGCTGACTGGGACAAACAGCAGCCTCCTGTTTTATCTACTGTCACCTCATCTTGAGCCTATCTTCGAATGCCTTACTTTCAAGTGAGTAGATTCTCAGGCCCCAAGTGGACGAGAGTTCCAAAGGGCATTTACTCAACCCACAGTCATCAGGGTTCTGTTAGTGACTGAATCAAATCAACTCTAGTGTAGCCGGGATGGCCTTAAACTCACTACACGACCAAGAATGACATCGAACTCCTGCTCCTCCTGCCTGGTGCCGGTTGACAGGCATGCATTGCCACGCCGCTGCCTTTTTATCGGTCTTCTGGCTATTATTTCCCAGAGGTGAGGGGATGATGGGGGTAGAGATAGTCAAAATGACTGATGAATGATCTGGGTTATCGCTTCTCGGCCTTTTGGCTAAGATCAAGTGTAGAATGATCTGGGTTCTGCACCCAGTAGTTCTTTTCAGACCCTGGATCTCCAAGGGGATTTGCCCTTGTCCAGTGAGGAAGACTGAGAGACCCCGCTTGCGTCCACAGTACCCAACTCCAGATGCTGTTGGGTTCTGTGTTGTTTTGTGGGATATGATTTCAGCCCGCATAAATAATCTTTTCTGACATACACGCTGTTAAAATGAAGACCGTCCATCACCCGCCTCGGGGACCTGAACGAGCTGGCACAGCACCCAGATATGCTCGTAGGGATGCAGGGATACCCCTGTCCCTGACGTGAGGGTGCTCCCTGTTGAGGGTTGAGGGCCGTGCCTCGCATGCAGACGGCCTCAGCTTACGGCTTCGTGAACAGCTTCCTCTCAGAAGTCTCGCTGAACTTCTGAGAGGTTGTTTGACAGGCGCAGGCTGTGTGTCATTAAACACAGGCGAGACCTGCTGTCATGTGGCTTTAAATAGCGCTTGACATTCTGCCCGTGGCATGCATGCTGAGCAGAGTGGAGGGGAGAGTAGATGTGACATCCCATGACACACTTTCTTCCTTTCTAACCTTCTTCTGCTTATCCTGTTGGATGTTCTGTTCTTCCCTGAGTCACAGAGGCGGGAAGAGTGGCCAGAGATTCGGGGAGCTCAGTGTTAGGACTTCGTGGCTGAGGGTCATGGAAGCATCATTAACCTCAATATCAGGCCAAGAGGAACTAGTCTCCTTCCCTTCCCTTCCCTTCCCTTCCCTTCCCCTTCCCTTCCCTTCCCTTCCCTTCCCTTCCCTTCCCTTCCCTTCCCTTCCCTTCCCCTTCCCTTCCCCTTCCTTCCTTCCTTCCTTCCTTCCTTCCTTCCTCCTTCCCTTCCTCCTTCCTTTTATTCTCCCTCCCTTCCCCTCCCTATTTCACTTGAAGTCCAGGCTGGATTTGAACTTGAGACCCTCCTGCTTCCCCCCCCCCACCCCCAAGTGCTGGGAACATGGGCATGCATCATGGTTCCCTGCAGAATGATTTCAACAGGTGACCCTTGAAATAGCCAGGCAGGAGAAACTAGGGATGAGCTAGAAGATGTGTGTGTATGTGTGCGTGTATGTGCGCATTCGCGAGTGTGCATGCACATGTGTGTATCTGCTCTCAGGATGCTATGAAGATACCACAAGCACAGCGTTCGCCATCTATGAAGCAGCTACTTATGAGGCTCTGAGCTTGAGTTGGGCAGATCACCGTATAACCAGGCTTCATGTGTGCTACTGTTAAAAGACATCTTCGTGCACCGAGCCTGTTGAGAGCCTAGCGTTGGGGTACACACCTCAGATCAAATCGCTGGGGAGGTAGTGGCCAGAAGGATAGGGAGTTCAAGGCCATTCTTGGCTACATGTCAAGAATTCAAGTTTGGTTCTCAGGAGATATAACACGTTTCTTCAAAAACTGAAGTCTGTCTCCCACTCTCTTTCTGTTGTTCCATTACCATGGAAACCTCAGATCCCAGTTGTCACTGAGGCTGCTGCCTAAGGTTTCTGTGACAGGTTTCTCCATCAGACCACTGTTGGCTTGTGTTTGGGAGCCCTGGCCACTGCACCAGGTCTGTTATAAACAGCAGTCGCCAACCCAAAGCACAAGGTGTTGAAAGAATACGACGTGGGTACTTCTCAGAGGTAAAGGCTGAAGCCAGGGAGGCAGAGGATGTCTGTTTGACTGTAGTGGGGTGCTTGTACCCCAGGAACTTAAACTTCCCGCTTCACGGAGCTTGTTCCCAAGTGACTGAACACGCTTCATTGGCCTTACGGATTTTTTTTTTAGCAAGTGGGTTTGTAAACTCAAAACTCACAGAACGATTTGGACAGCATTTGGCTAGTTTGTTGGGAACTGCAGGAGACAGACAGATGCTGCACGGACAGGTGGCCACATGTGGCTCTGTGCACCGCAGGGAGGCATGTGGGGATATCTTGTCACGCCAAGCAGTTCTCTGGACATACCAGCGGGGTGCCCTCCTGCTCACCCAAAGAGCGTCAGAGCTGCGGGTTGAGGCTCAGCCCGCAAGACCACCCCACTTCCACTTCAGGCATAAGCGCAGGCTGTAGCTTGTGACAGGGCTGCTGGGATTTCTATGCCCTCCTTGGTTTGGTTCATTTGCAGAACCCTGGGAAACTGATCAGGATAAGCAGTGGGATGAGGAGGGCCATATTGAGTGACTGACCAGAGGAGCATCTGTTAAGACAGGCCACTGTCCTAGCATCAGGGTGCATCTTGTCAACGAGGGAGCCCTCACAAACTGCCCTAGGTCAGGGATCTTACAGAGGCAGCACACAAAGGTGGGGCAGATGAGGACCTTGGCCCCCAGTTCCTCTCCTCTCCAGAAGATTGGAGGAGCTGGTGTTTCCAAGCTTCTCATGCTGCTCTAGTCTTTCTAGGACCAAGAACTTCCACAAGTTGCCTCCTTAGAACAAACAAACAATAAATAAATTAAAAAACAAATGCTCCTGTTGCTTGGGGAATGCCAAGGGTTTTAGGAACGTGGGTCAGGAACCCAGGTGCAGGTTTGCCTTCAGGCAAAAGGTGTTTCCTCATGGCCTCAGAGCACATCCCCTCCAGGCTCTGCAGCGTCTGAGACACTGCTCTTGTACAGGCTAAGGACACTGTAAACAACCCCCACTCCCGCCTTCCTCCTCTGGATGCTGCGTTAATGTTCTCATTGCATCAACAAACACCTGACAGGCAGCTTAAGGGAGGAGAGGTTTATGTGGGCCGGTGGTGCAGAGGGTCCATGGATGAGGGAAGTTGCAACTGCTACCTTGCACATCTTGGTGGGTCCTCCCTCCTGGCCCTGATCTACTGTGGTGCTGCTTTGACTGCCTGTCCCAAAGCTGAGGGATGTTGACCTCCCTGCGGGGTGGCTCCCCCTCTCCTTGCTGAACCTACCTGGGCTGTGGAATGTCTGTGAAGCATTGGTAACCCGCTATAGGCTGATAGACCAGTAAGACTGATGCGGCAGGAAGATCTTGCTGCTCTTACAGTGGTCATCATGGCGTCAGAGCACAGCAAGCACTCTTTGTCTGGGCACACACCATGTGAGCAACTCCTGAGGGATGAAAGTGCAGTGCGTGTGCCCCACACAGTACGTGGTCCCCACGCAGCACGTGGTCACGTGTGATGTGGTTGAGGTTCTGTTGTGCTGCACTTGGGTCATTAGTGCCGAGTGTGACTGCTGATCAGGGACAGTTGACTCTGAACTTCTGGTGGGGCACAGCAGTCCTGTCCAGTCTGTGTTTCTAGCCTCCTTCGGTGGCTTTGGGAGATCGTGTGGAGTAATGGATCTACGATGTCTAGGTGTTTCTGAAGCATGGTCCTCAGTCTGAAACTGCCCAACCGGGATTACACACAGTTGCAGTCACACTTATAAGCAATAGCAGCTGGACATCTTCTGAGATGCCAGGCCTTATAGGAGTTCATCGGTCACAGAGCACCTGAGAGGTACGTCAGGGTTACCGTCCTCACTTTACAGTTGACTGCAGAGTGGCAGGAAGGGCTCAGAGCCCAGGCAGAGTGTTCTGTGACTGCAGAAAAGCGGATATATTGTAGGCAGAGCCCGTGGAGTTCTACTGTGGCTTCCTCTTCCCCACTTCCAGAACCTTCTTTTGCAAAAAAAACAAAAGCAGAACCAAGAAGTCAAGACTGCTGGTACACACCAGTAATCCCAGGCTGAGGCAGTGGGATTAGAGTTTCAGGCCATTCGGAGTTCGTATAGAGATCTGTCCCCACAAAAGCAAAACACAAAACAGGCAGTTCTGCTTGGCTTAAACTGCTGCTCAGATTTGATTTCTGTTGTCGTGGTAACGAGTGACAGGCGCTCAGCACCCTCAAGTTTGGTCTTCTGTGTACTTGACAACCAGGAGATGCTTGCTCCCTGGCCCTCTGTGCCTGTGTCACATCACCTTCCACTGGGGCCTCATAGAGCTGTCCCGAGATACGGCAGACCTCTGCCCTTCCCCAGCCTCCAGCCCAGACCCCTGGAGATACTCGGAGTTGAGAATTTCCTATTCACTTCCTCACAGAGTCCTCCCCATTCTCAGTGCCACCCGGGCTCATGGGGGAGTAGCTGGTAGGTGGAATTGCTCCAGTGGTTCTGAAGCTACACATGATGCAGCCAGTGGCGCTATCTTGTCAAGCAGCCCTGGCCTCTGTGGCTTCCTCAGGGGCTGCACAGTTGCAAGTCATGGTGATGTCCCTGGGATCCTTATATGGTACATGAGCGTCCCCCTGCCTGGGCAGTGCCAGTAGCTGCTTGCTGTGGGCCTGGAGAGCACTGACACCCCCTGGAAGCTGCAAGCTCCTGACAGTGAGTCGTCCTCAGCAGAGGCCAGGCTCAGCCAGCCCTGCTGTGGTCCTGGTCTATGGGGGTTGCTTTGCAAGAATGGAGCTTGGGCCAACCTTTCCATGGAAAGGTGATGGGAAAGGAGGGCCCTTGGCTATCTTGTGGCAGTCAAGGGAGATGAGGACCTGGTTTGTCGGCTGAAGCTTTTGTCACTCTGGTGGGCCATGGGGATCTTGGGGGCGAGAAGAATGGGACTTGGGACATTGTCAGGGACAAGCCATGGCTAGGATTTGTGTGAGTGTGTGTATGTGTGTTGTGTGCTTGTGTGCACACATGCCACCACAAGCATGAGGCAGTCAGAGGGGACTCTATTCTGTCTACCACAGGGGTCCTATAGAAGGAACTCAGACTTGGTGGGTACCACATTTCACTGCTGAGCCATCTCTCCAGTTCTGCCTTGTCATTGGAGCATCCAGTGGGAGGCATTTAGCATGGGGCAGGTCTGAGGAGAAGCCCTCCCATTGTAGGGTGTCCCAGCATCCATTTGCTCGTTTGTTTGTTTGTTTGTTTGTTTGTTTTTTAATGTGGGAGCATTGGAACAGTTGATGTGCACCAAGCTCTGAGTCCGTGTAACAGTTTTTCTTTCACTGGAGCCCGGAGAGGTTAAACAACTGGACTCTGGTCACTCAGCAAGTGGGAATGGGAGGTAGGAGCTGGTCAAGCTAACTGGCTCTCAGTAGGGGCTCCAAACTCCCCCTTCCCTCTCCCCCCAGGCTGTTAACCTGTTTGTTAAGTGACCATATGATGCCTTTTTGGCATGTGAAGTGCTCAGTGAGCTGCTGCTTCACTCCATGGCGGCAGGAGGACACCCCACAGGCAGGAAGCAGAGAGAAGTCAATGCTGGGTACTCAGCTCTTATTTGTGCGTGGGTGTGTGTGTGTGTGCGTGCAAAAGGACTTCAGAATTGACTCGGCTGAAATGAGACCCAGCACTTTCCTGCCTTTCCCTGGCCACGTTCCTGCCCCGGTCAAGTGGCCACACCCTTCCAGCCTGCTGCAGTCAACTACAGGGAGGAAGTGGGTGGCAGGCTTGGGTGGGGGTCTGCTTCCCGCTCCATGGAGCTATCCCTGAAGTCTCTGACCCCTCCCCTGGCATCTCTCTTATTCCTCTGGGCTGGGGACTTCCAGTTGGATGCAGAATGGGACCAGATGAGGAAAAGGGAGAATATAGAGGGGCCAGCTTTCTGATAGGGACCTTGGCAGAGCAACACTTCCTGCCCCTGGATTATGACACCTGAGCAGGTCACAGGCCCTTACAGCAAAGGATATATTTCCCTGTTTGTTCATGAGTCCCCCACGTACCAGGAATAGGAGGATGGAATTCATCTTCCTGGCAGGCCAGCCACCTTCAAAACACAGCTCTGGGGCCACCTCCTCCAGGGCCTCAAGGAAGCTGGGGGCCTGTGTGTGGGTTTGAAAATGTCTGCACAGTTCTCAATAACTTGTTACCCAGGGACTGGAGCAGGGTAGAGAATATGCTTGCCCTGCTGGTTAGAGGCCAAGGAGGTGGCCTCGGGGACAAAGAGAACATGAAGCTTCAGGAGGAGGGAGGCTTATGGGGCACAGCTGTGACTGCAAAGGGCAAGCAATTAGCACCCCTCCGACTACTCCTGGGAACTATTAAATGGCCAGGCAGGGAGGAAAGCTAGAGGTAGCTGGGCCCAACCACCTTTTAGCCCAAGGCTGCTGGGCTAAGCCTTCTGAAAGGCTAGCTCGGGGGAGGTGGCTTCAGGTGCTGAGGGTCCCATCATGTGGGTCTCTGCACATAAAAGTCAATGCTTGTTGGGAAATCTGTTTTCTAGATCAACTTCCCCAGACCTCAGTGTCAAGGAGTAGGACCAGTGGCTGCCTTGCTGTGAGGATCAGGGCGGCGTTATCTACACTGAGGTCAAACTGCTCTTCCTTTTTTTAAGTCTTTCTGCTGTGCGACCCAGGCCTCTCTGTTTCAATAGCTCTTGAATGGCCAGCGAGAGAGAGTCTATCAGGCAGTGCAAGGCTGCTGGTAGCTACTCTTCTTGTTTTCTTCCTTTCCTTCTTTTTGGGACAGGGTCTCCCTATGTAGCCCTGGCTATCTTGGAATTCACCCTGTAGACCACACTGGCCTTGAACTCACAGAGACCTGCCTGTCTTCCGAGTGCTGGGATTAATGCAATGTGCAACCACACCCTTGTTTGTTTCTGTAGGGCTGTGGCAACAAGGAACCAGAGCCTCCTTAGTTAGAATGGGAGTCTGTTTGTAGAATGGGAGTCCATTTGTTACCTTGCAGTCCTGAAAGTCATGATCAGTCAAGAGTAGGGCCGGGCCTTCCAGCCTTCTGGAGGCTTCAGTGACCTCATCTACTTCTCATCTCTGACCTCTTCCAGTTCTGGGAAGGACCCGTGCTGTCCCACCAACTCCCCAGCTATCAACACACTGCATCTCCCAGACTGTCTAGGCTCATGGTGGTTTCTCTTTCCTCGGGTCACTTGTACTCCCGAGTTAGCTCCAGTCTGCATTCAAAGGCCTTTTCTTCATCACAGAAGGGGAAGCACCATGCAGTCATAAAAGATGCAGGAGAAAAGAGGTCCAGGGAGCTACAATGAGTGTCCCTAGGAAGGAATGCTAAGTCAGGTATGGTGGTAGATGCCTGTAATATCGGCATTTGGACCAATGAGCTGGGAGGATTGTGAGTCTGAGGCTAGCCTGGGCTATGTTTCAAGATCCTTCTCCAAAGACCTAGATGGGGAAAATAAAAACAAATAAAAAGCTGGTTAAAGCTGAGGAGGGCTGGCCCAGTGGCTCCTGAACTCACCGAGGACCGGCCAGCTTTCTCTGAGCAGTTTGTGTGCTCTCTGCGTGACGCCATGAGCCAGGAGACAAGCAGGTGACATGCTTACCCTTTACAGAAGTGATGGCAGCTAAACCTTTGGCACAGATGTACCAAACTGTGACAATGCCTCGGAAGAAAGGAGATGGCAAGGGAACAGAATGTGTTGGGGAAGCATGTGGGGTGTGTGTGTTAGTCCCAAGAGTGTCAGGGGCAGGGAGCGTGTCTACATAGGCTCTCAGCCCTGGTTCCTCATCTGCCAAGCTTGCAGAGTCCAGTGCTAGTGTCCCGCCCACCTCCCACCCCCAATCCAGGTCATAGCTTTTATCTCTGCCAAAGAAGATGAACTGGACCCGCCCCCCAAACCGCGGCTCATCAGATAGCTATAGTACAGATGACCACTAGAGGGCGCCATGCACATAGCGTTCCCGCTCTCAGCCCAGTGAGGGGGTCTCCCCGTGGCAGGTGTACAGTAGAGCCCTTTTGTTGTTGTTGTTAATGGCTTAATGATTTAATCTTCTTATTTTCTCAGCAGAACCGCTTTGGACTTCTGGGTATGTGGGGACATTACCGATCAGATTAATTAATGCTAGTTCCACAGCTGGGAAGCCAGCTCTGCTGAGGAGTTACTCTCTCGCTATCATTTCTGCTTTCTTTCTATACAGTGAATTTCTCTATCTGTGTTGAGCTTGCCCAGGCTTGCTCTGCTGCTTCGAGCGACCAGCAGATTTCATTCCCAGCATGCTTTGGTGAGCACCCTGTGCAACTTTCTCAGAGGGACAGTGTGATGTGTGACCACTGTGGGCAGTGAAATCTGAGTTCTGTTTTTCTGTTGTTTGTTTCTTTTGGATTTTTGCACTCCCCCTCCCCCCGGTTCTTCTGCACACACTCCACCCTCCAACCATAATTAAAATCACTTGTCAAAAAGGCAGTGTGATTGATTTGCAAGGAAGTGGGATCAAAAGTCATAAGCCAGGGACTCCGAGGCTTACAGCAAAGGCCTGCTGTGGCCTGGGGTTTAGAGTCATTGGTCATCAGCACCTGAGCCTAGGGTCAGGGCCAAGAGAATGGAGCTGGGGAGCCCATATGTGCAGGGATGGGGTGCAGGGTGCAACTTTAGCTGTTCGTCAGAGGTGGGGAATCAAGTCATGATGCTGAAGTCCTCTAGACTAGCCGCTATGCACTGGTGACCCTGCAGTGTGACCCTGGCTGGACATGGTATCACATACTGTAGTCCCAGCACTCAAGAGGCTGAGGTAGGAGGATTGAGAGTTCCGGGACAGCCTGAGCCACTGGGCTGGCTAGTTTTATTGCAACTTGACCCAAGCTATAGCCATCTGAGAGTAAGGAACCTCAATTGGGAAAATATCTCCATAAGGTTGGGCTATGGGCAAGTCTCTAGGGTATTTTCTTAATTAGTGACTGAGGGAGGAGGACCCAACCTATTGTGGGAGGAGCTGTCCCTGGGCTGGTGGTCCTTGGTTCTATAAGAAAGCAGGCTGAGCAAGCCATGGGGAGCAAGCCAGTAAGCAGCACCCTTCTATGGCCTCCACATCAGCTCCTGCCTCTGCAGCCTGAGTTCCTGTCTGGCTTCCTTCAGTGGTGGACTATGGTGTGGAATTGTAAACCAAATTAACCCTTGCATCATAGCAATAGCAACCCTAACTAAGACAGCTTCAAAAAAGAAGGGCTAGGGATGTAATTCAATGACAGAGAACTTGCCTAGCATGTGTGAGTCCCTGGGTTTGACCCTAGTAGTGACCTGGGCACCTGAAGTTGATGTTCCAGAGGTCTCTGATCTTCCCCAGAGGCCTGCACTGTTTGCTTGCCCTCATCACTCCATGGTTGTGCCTCCAGTCTTCCTTTCCCCCTGGGCCTGCATTTTCAACTTTACCACAGCCTTTTGAGCCTAGGTGACCCTGAGCCTCCCATAGACGCTGTGCTTGCTGGAGTCTGACACCTGCTCTTTGCAGGGAAATTGGAGGGCCTGTGCCTCTGCGGAGTTGTCAGCGGCCAGGAGGAGTCATCCTTCATCCTGCTTATCCCTCTAGCCTGGTGGGCGTCTGTGAGAGACCTTACTACCTGTACCTCAGGTGCCTGGGCAGAGAATCCAGGAGCTTCTGAATAGGTTGAGCCTCATCTTTAGGGTGGCATTTGACATCTGGGTCCTTTGAGAATTGGTGACCTTGGCACCTACCCTCTAAGTCCCCTGAGCATCGTTTGGTGAGGCCCTCTGCCCTAGGCACTGGCAGAGAGCTGAGCCTTCCAGAGCGTGGATTTGACTCGGTTCTCTTCAGGTGAGCTCAGGTGGAGTGAGTCTAGGAAGTGCTGGATATGGCCAGCTCTGGGATGGGGCGAGGAGGAGGCAGAGAGAGATAAATCTCATCCTTAGCCACTCTCCATATAGCAGACGGTTGTCACAACAGCCCTGCGATCTTGCCCACCTATTATCCATCTCCTGTGGTGAGGGATGCTGTGTCCATGGCTGTTCTGTGATGGGGGAGGGGGAGCTTTCCTCCCTGTTTCTCTGTCTGGATTGTAGGGACCTTCAGCTCGGGGCTCAGAACTGGGAGATGACTTCCTGGCACACACAGGCAGAGAGAAAGTTCTGGATGCAGTTCCAGTGGTAGCCTGGGGATGTAGCACCAGGGAGGGTGCACAGGCTAAGTAAAGGCACTGTGTTCTGAGCTCTTTAGGGGAGGCAGCTTCCACCGGAGGGAGCAGAGGAAAAGGTGCTGGAAAAGTCAGCTGGGCCAGGTGGTTGGTGACACTGTGGCAGGTCCGTGGAATGGATTCTGGAGGCAGTAGAGGACTGTGCTGGAGGAAGGACTGGATGGGTCAGTGGTTAGGGAGCACAGTGGACTGGATTAGAGGAGGGCATACCCAAGGTGTTAGAGACCAGTAGCAGCTCACATCTGGCTGACAATGGGCTAGCCTCCAGAATTCTCCCTGCTGTGTTTAGAGCAGTGGTTCTCAACCTTTTTAATGCCATGACCCTTTAATACAGTTCTTCATTCTGTGGTGACCCCCCACCCCTAACCATAAAAATTTTTCACTGCTACTTCATAACTGTAATTTTGCTACTGTTATGAGTCACAATGTAAATAATATCTGATATGCAGGATATCTGACAGTGCAACCCCAAAAGGGGTCTGGACCCTCGGGTTGAGGACAGCTGGGCTAGAGGGTGGGTTGAAGAAACCCATGATGCTTTGCATGTGAGGAGACAGCTAGGCTGCCTTTTATTCTTCAAGGACCATGTTCTCTGTGAGTGAGCTGCCCTGCCCCCCCCTCCTGATTCAGCCTGCCCAGGGGGCCTATATGCCAAGTTTGACATTTTATTGTGAACCTGGAAACCTTCTTCCTATTCAAGTCATTTTTCTGTAGTTCTAACATTTTTCTGATCACCCTGGGGGACAGAGGGGAAGAAAAGGACTCTGTTTTGGGGCTGAAGGAATTGCCTGTTTAACTCTAGCTCTGAGCTTCAGCTGCACGCGCGCGCGCGCGCGCACGCGCGCACGCACACACACACACACACACACACACACACACACACACACACACACACGCGATATCAGGCAGCGTGCGGTCATCAGACCTAGTTTAGACCTAGTTCCTGAGACAGATGCATTCTCCCTGCCATGGGCGTCTCTTGTGTCAGAGAAGCCTGTGTGAATAGTTGGTCTGCCCTTCAAAGTAGAAGAGGCTGAGGGTGACTCGAGACTGGCTGCCCCAATCAACCCCCCCAATCTCCAGGCGACATCCTTCTTCTCCTTGCCTCATCAAGGCTGCATTGTAGTAATTGGGTTCTTGGTGACCCACGACTGCTGGGCTAATGTGAGCCTTAATGGGACACCACTTTTCCATCAGTGAAGTGGCCGGAGGTGAACTGTAGGTGACAGCCACCAACTGCGTTCTGGGTAGCTGTCCCCGGCTGAAGTCCTTTGCTCTCTATCTCCCATGTGTCCTCTGTACATGAATCCTGGGCCTGGTTTTGTGCTGGATGCATGACCATGGTGATAATCTGAGACCTCAAGCTAAGAGTTTGCCTCTGTCACGAGAATGGTGAACTGTGGGAACCTGGAAGAGTGGCCCTAGCACCTTCCAGGGTGGTAGGTGCACTCAGAGTATATCCTAGGCACTTCTAAAGACATAAGAGGAGGGCTCTCCCATTATCAGGAAGTGTAGGGTGTGTGATCTACAGGACCTGACTCCAACAGGCTTTGAGGAAGGTACAGGGGTGGGGAAGGAGAGGGCACTGCTGGATTTGTGGGAGGCCAACCTCTTATCAGGAATCATTAGAAACCCCCACGGGCTTTACTCAGGAGATCTCCACCCTGAGCAATGCAGGGACACCTTGGGGTGCTGGGAAAATGGCTGAGTCTGATGGCATCCCCTCTATTTAAAATGACCCAAAGGCCCAGAGTGTCCCCGTGTCAGGTACAGCTCTCACAGGCAGTTGCATCATGCTGGTACCTGTGGAGTAAGCCAGTGTAAGCTTGGCTATTGGAGCCAGAGCATGATGGCAGACAGTGGCCATCAGCAGGTGGGCTGGAGGTAGGCCCCACCCTCTAACAGCCTTCCTGGATCCCAAAGGCTCTAGGGATCTTACTTAGACAGTCTCAACCAGACACGTCTTCCGCAGTGGCTTCAGATGTGGGCCGATGGCCTCCTTTTTAATGTACCTTATTAAAATGCACACACTTTTATTTTTAGTGTCCGAATCTATTGTGCCTTGTGAAGTAGAATGGAACCTTATGCCCCAGCAGAACAAGCTCATAAATCAATGGTTCAAGTCCCCGTTGCATCCTATTCCTAGGCCTTGCCAACACAGTTCCGAAATTGCCCTGTCTTAGAAATTACTGACTTAACACACCAGAGTGTTGTCCTGTGCTCAATACCCTCCATCATGGTCCGTGTGAGAAGACCAAACCCATCTCTCATGAACAGCCATCCAGCTGGGCCTCTTGATGGTGAAGAGGCCATTTCTCTGATGTTTACTGCACAATGTTTGAACATCATTCCTTCTTTGCCCTGTCTGAGTCAGACACTCTCTCCCTGGGTTCCTAGCCTTGCCCCACTTCAAGGGTGTGGCCTTGTCTGTCCTGCCTGCTGTCCTCATATTTGGTGCTGAACTTGGTGGGTGTCATGGACCAGACTTCTACATCAGGGTCTTCCGTCAGGAATAATTCCCCTCCTTGAGTTCTGTCCCTTGCCTTTTGCGTGTCCGTGGATGTCGGAAATGTCGCCGGCAGCAGTCAGTCCCAACTCCCAGGCTGATGATATTTTCACTCTCACTTAGATCTTATTTAGGTCAGATCTTGACTTGTCTGAGCTGGAAGAGCCTCACACACAGCAGTGTGATTGCTTTTCAGAGCCGCTTTGAAGAAGCCCTTTGTGGACGGTGAATTAGAACGTCTTCGGAGTTAGAAAATTCACGGAAAACTCTTGTTTCCTGGACTTGTTTATCAGAGGTGTCCTGGGGTCTCGCTGCCGGCTCACGGGGTGGGGCCCCTGCTCGTCCTTTGCTGAGAGCAGAGATGGGAGAGATAGGCAATGGACTCTTTGTCCCCTCCATTCTTCTGAGGCTCCGTAGAGTGCTCTGTCTTTGAGTAGATCTGGGCAGGGCACTGCTGGGCACCAGCCTGTGGCGGGCTGGTTAAGTGGCCCAAATTGAGGCAGCTTCCTACTGGTTTCAAATTCTTCTTTTGATGTGCAGCAGGTGTGGCATGGCCCCTTTTGTGAGATTTTTGCTTTGATCCTGGTTCAGAGTGGGTTTGCTGAGATTTCCACCCCCGAGCCCCCCACCCCCACCCCCGCCATGGTCCTTTGTTCTCTGTGAACACCAAGAAGAGTATGTATGGTACTCTGGGGTCAGTGTGATGCAGTTGCTATGTGGACATCAGTAAAAGGGGTCACTGTTGCTCTGGTTCCCAGAGCCTGCATCCCCGAGCCCCCTTTAGGCTCTCGTATCCTTCCACTATGAGGGTCTTGCGCCCCACTTTTCCAGAAGACGTGCTCTATCCCTTGGAATGAGAAGCTGAGGCAGGCTGCAGGTGCTGGCCGGCCTTGCTCCTCCACCTAGAGGGAGGCTTGTTTGTCACCCAGCCCGCTTTCAAAGCCCTGCTTTCCTAATAATGTCAAAAGGAAGCAACAACAAAAAAAAGGCTGCCAAAAAAACCCCTTTTTTTTTCCTTAAGAGCCTGGGTATAAATAATAAATATATAAATGGAGCCATACAAAAAAAAAGGATAAAAAAAAAAACCAAAATCAAAGCTGTGAGCACCGGGCTTGGCCCGAGGTATAAATAGCTTACTCTTAGGAGGTGCCCGGGTGAGCTTCTGAAGTCATAGCTTCCCTCTGTGACTGTAAGTCAGGAAAGGTGGCTTTTTTTTTCTTCTTTTCTTCTCCAGGTTGCTTTCTTTTAAATCTTGGTTAAGAAAAATTTGAGACAGGGTCTTCAGTAGGCCAGGCTAGCCCCCAACTCACTGTGGGTCTGAGAGCGACCTTGAGCTGACCCTTCTGCCGCCATTTTCCTCCACGTCAGGATTAAAGGCATGCGTCCCCACATCTAACTTTTTGCCTTTTAAGCCTTGCCAAGTCTTTGGAGACCCGTGAGTAGACAAGAGGCTCGTCACAGTCACGCTCTGCGCTCTCTTTCTTCTCTGTCTTCCCCTTCCCTTTCCCTGACCTCCAACTCCTCTGCCTTCCCTGGCCTCCACACTCCACCCCTCTCTGGCCTCCATCTCCCTCCTAGCTTCCTCCTCTTTGTCCTCAGATGGTATTTCTGTACAGCTGGCTCTCCGAGGGTCCTGGAGACTCGGTGCAGTAAGAGGGCCCCTTGGCCAGAAGGACCGGGTTGACGCCCACTCCTCAGGTCTGGCTGCCGAGTTGCCTGTGGAAAGGCACTCACCTCAGAACAGTGAGGATGCTTGGGAAAGCCAGCCGGCAGGTTCCTGTGAGTGCCATCATTAACCTACCTCAGGACTGGGACTGGGCACGGCCAGTGGCATCTTTGAAGTGTGAATCCTTTTGGGCACCTGGACCATAACTTTAAAAATCTCAGCATTCCTGAGATTCGATGAAACCCATTAGCTTGTTGAGGTGGTTACTGGTCGGGTAAAAGGTACTGACTCTTTAAAAAGAAAAATCCTCTGAAAACTGGTGGGTCCTCTGAAGCTGCCCATTGGATTAACACTGGAAACCATTCAGTGCAGAGTGGGAGACCTCGACGAACCAAGCCGGGGCAATGGACTGGGAGTCTGTCTACCCTTGGTTTCTGTGGGTCCCTGGACTGGGTCCCTCCCACCATACATTGCTCTGTAGTCTTTTTTTTTTTTTTTAAGATTTATTTTATTTATTTTAGGTACAGCATCCTGCCTACATATGTGACTGCAGGCCAGAAGAGGGCACCAGATCTCAATACAGATGGTTGTGAGCCACCATGTGGTTGCTGGGAATTGAACTCATGACCTCTGGAAGAGCAGTCAGTGCTCTTAACCACTGAGCCATCTCTCCAGCCCCTGCTCTGTAGTCTTTAAAGCTGCTCCCAAGTCTGAACTTCCTTCAAGACCAATTTATTGGATGCCTCCCCAGGGAGTCTCCCATGGTTCACCTTGTTCTTCTACAACAGTGTCTCTCCTGAGCCTCCTCAGGGAGCCACCATCAGTCACAGAAGACCCTCTATGGCTTTGGAGATCCATAAGTAGGCAAGAGGCTTGTCTCAGTCACACTCTGTGCTTTTTCTTCTCTGTCCTCCCCTCCCTCTTCCCTGACCTCCAACTCCTCTGCCTTCGCTGGCCTCCACACTCCATCCCTCTCTGACCTCCATCTCCCTCCTATCTCCTACGTAGGTTTTAATATACACCATGTGTGCAACCCAGGCCAGGTGCAGAGGGCTCCAGACCTTCCTCTGAAGAGAAAGCAGGGACTCCTTCCCACCTTTGTGCTATAGTGGGGAAACTGAGGCACAGTGAGATGCAGGGGGCTTGCCTGAGGCAGAGTAAGGTTTGAGTTGGGACTTGGTGGCTTTGGCCAAGTTCTCAGTACTTTTCCTAGGTTCTGAGTCTGTTTCCCCAAGGCCTTGAACAGGAAGGACCACCCCAGGGAGAACGTGTGGCTCACAGCCTGGCAGGCTCTGGTGTGCACTTCTTGTTTATTAAGGTCACGCAGTGCCTGGCCCTGTTTAGCGTTGTTTTTGATGTTCAAGGGCAGCACGGAAATTTTTGTTTTATGTGACCTAGTTTCTGTGCTTTGATAATGGCATTCCACTGCACGTCACCAACTGAGATTTCCGACCTCACCCCTCACCCCTCTACCCCCCAACCCTGCATCCTTCTCCCCCAGCCCTAGGCTTCATGCCCCTGCCTAGGTAGGAGCCACCCATTTTAGCCTCCCTAGTCCTGGGATTACAGGGGCCATCATGCCTGAATTTTTTTTGTGGGGACTTTGTTTACCTGTTTTTGTCTTGAGACAGGGTTTCTCTGTGTAGCCCTGGCTGTCTGTCCTGGAACTCACTCTGTAGACCAAGCCTGGACTTGAACACAGAGATCACCTGCTTCTGCTTCCTCAATGCTGGGATCAAAGGCTTGAACCACCAGTGCCAGCTAGATTTTTACTGTTGGGCTCAGGCTCGGCCCCTTATGGTTTCTCAGCAAACACTTTGCCCACCAAGCTGTCTTTCTAGCCCCATGCTCTGGGGTCTTTCTGAGAGGAATGGTGGCTCCTTCGTGTGATTCTCCTGTGTGGTTCACTGAAGTCTCCCTGGAGAACTTTATTCTCAACCAAAACTCTTATTCTTCTTTGACTGTTACTCTAGCCACTGCACGTGGCCTCAGCATAGGGGACCTGCTGTTCTCTTCTCTGAGAAGTTAGCGGGGTGGAACCGCTGGTCACCAGGGTGCTGTGGTTGCCTCTTTCTGGTACTCTCTATCTCACCTACGAAGTGCAGGGCTTTGCTGGAATTGGGTCTGTTTTCTGGTGCCCCAGGATGGATCTTTGGGAGGTGGGGCAAGGGGAGTCCACACCCCTTGGTGGTCACTGACTCACGGAGCTGTTTGATGTTTGCACGCTTCCCTCTAGAGTCACACACACGCACACACAGTGAGGATTGGGGGATTAAGAAATGATTAGTAGGGACTGGAGGGATGGCTCAACAATGAAGAGCTTTCTCAAGACTGAGTCACATTTATGGATCCCCATGGGTGTGGCCATCATGATTTTTCCTGTTTTTTTGTTGTTGTTGTTGTTGTTTTGTTTTGTTTTGTTTTGTTTTGTTTTTTAAATCCATGAACAGTTGTGCTGATTTTGCTTTTGGCTGTTGTGAATAACATGGCCTTGAACATGGGTTTACAAGAGGGTCTCCTTTTCAAAAAAAAAAATCCTGAACGTCAGGGTCTTTGATGATGTTAGAGCTGACATCTGTCCTTTGGAGGCAGAGGATGGGTTATCCCCAGAGCTGCATCCACAGCCACGTCCCAAGAGCCTGTCGTGTGTCCTGTTCCAAGCTGGGGATTGGTGTTTGTCAGCCTGCCTGGAGACCTAACAGAGCAAACAGGAAACTCCACCTGAGGCAGTAGGGTCAGAGGGGTGAACAGGACTGGCTTGGGGTCTCCCAGCCATCAGGGTAGGGCCCCCTGCTCCTACAGGCCTTTGTGGTATACATGATATTGTCCCCGTCCCCTGCTGTTGTAGGTGCTGGGTGACCAGCACGTAAGGTGCTGAAGTGTTGAGGTGACTGGTATTTGTTTTTTAAATCCATGAACAGTTGTGCTGATTTTGCTTTTGGCTGTTGTGAATAACATGGCCTTGAACATGGGTTTACAAGAGGGTCTCCTTTTAGAATTTAGAGGGGTTGTCTCTATATGAGTTCCACTATGGAGGTACAAAATGGTGGGACACCTGCTCCCAGAGATCTCAGGCAGGATGTGTGGCCAGCAAGTGATTCGTGCCTCTCTCAGGGCTATAAAAAGTGGCAGGCGGTGCTGTGGCTGTCACCTCTGGATCTGAGGGCCAAGCCCTGCATCTGTACAGGCTCCTGTGTCATATTGTGTCTCCCTGGGCACACACATACCTCATAGCTGTGACCAAGGGCCATTGGAATTTCTGGGGAGATGAAGGATCCTGTGTGTTGCCATAGAACTGGGGTGCACAGTCTGAACCCTACAACTGCTCCCTCCCCCAGCCTGTATACCTACTGCTTATGAGCAGATAGCAGCCTCAGGGCCCATAAACTGCCAACATAGACTCTGGGCTCACTTCCTTAGTCTCTTCTTTTGCCCACTGGCCCTGATCCCAATCCTATGACCTTCTATAGAGATTTAAGATGTTAGGAGGAAGCGTGCCCATCCAGGGGCCAGGAGAGACTGAGACGGTAATAAAGATTTAGTAACTTATCACCTGGAGCACATGTGTGCGTGCACCTGCAGAATTTGTGGGGTGTCTGGGGAGAAAAAGGGGTGTGGACGTGCCTTCCCTGGGTTCAGGACATCGTCCAAGCAGATTTCCATGCAGGCCCAAGTATCAGCAACTGAGGGCTGGCTGTTATGACTGCAGAGTCAAGGTGGGAAGTGAGGAGGTGAGAGGGGACATCACAGGCTGACTGTGGGTGGATACCCTCTAGGAGGTTAACTGTTCCCAGAGCAGAGAGCTGTGTCCAGCTGAGGCAGCTTCTGATCTGAGATGCCAGCCTCTAAGGAAAGTACAGGATGTAAGAGTTCACGGCACCTTCATCAGACGTCCATCCTAAAGGACGTGGCACACTTTAAATTCTGACCACCCGGAGTGCAAGTAGGCCTGTTGGCACCTCGAGTCTAGAACCCCAGATCCAGAGAGAGAAAGAACTTCCATCCATTTTCTCTGGTCTTGCTGGGTGTGTGTGGGGGGGTGTCTAAGCTTTGTCTATCAAAGCAGCCTCAGGCAGGTCTGGGAACCATTAGAAGCTCCCATGTTTCAAAGAACAGTGTGGACAGACTGGTCATGCTTGGGAGGCAACAAGAACCGCTCGATGTCAAGCAAAATGGCAGGTGTCTGGGCTGGGAGTATTTTCCCCAGCCGCTCTGGGCTTCCCAACAGGAAGGGATGCCCATGTCAGCAGCAGGTTAGAAGCATGGGACTTTTCTCTTGGGCTCCCTGCATACTGACCTGGTCTCTCTTTGTCCCACAGTGACCGACTTGCAGGAAGAAGGCAAGAGCGCCATCAATTCTCCAATGGCCCCGGCTTTGGTGGACATTCACCCTGAAGACACCCAGCTAGGTAACATGGCCACTTGGCCTCCTTCGGTGTCCATCCCTGGTGTGAGACCCTATGTGGGTGGGTGATGCTTGAGAACTGGAGTCTTAATTCCTAGATCTCTAGGGAGAAGCAGGCTTCCACCCCAGTCTTCCGGGGAAGATTTTATTGGCATGCAGGTGTAGATGACTTAGCATTGGGAACATGACTGTTTACGGTCACAGATCCCAGGGGGTTGGGAGGTGGGGGGTGGTTAGGCATGGTTGGGTAAGCAGTGGAGGAGAGGGAGGAAGAGTTATATTGGTTACTGAGCTGAGGACTGGATAGTGTAACTCTAGGAGCGCCAGGCCCAAGGTTCTGGCTTGAGATAGCGGATAGCTGATCTAGGAGATGAGAAAAGATGAGTCTTGATTGGCTCAGGGTGTGGAACCCAATGATCCCCTAGAGGAGGCTAGGGGACAGTCACCCTTGGAGGACAGTCTCCCTGGGATGAGTGGGTCTGTCTTAGTCACAGTTTCTATTCCGCACAAAACATCATGACCAAGAAGCAAGTTGAGGAGGAAAGGGTTTATTCAGCTTACATTTCTACATTGCTGTTCATCACCAAAGGAAGTCAGGACAGGAACTCACACAGGGCAGGAACCTGGAGGCAGGAGCTGATGCAGAGGCCATGGAGGAATGCTGCTTACTGGCTTGCTTCCCCTGGCTGGCTCAGTTTGTTTTATAGAACCCAAGACCACCAGCACAGGGATGGCACCACCCACAATGGGCTGGGCCCTCCCCACTTGATCACTACTTGAGAAAATGCCTTACAGCTGGATCTTATGGTGGCATTTCCTCAAGGGAGGCGCCTTTCTCTGTGATAACTCCAACTTGTGTCAAGCTGACACACAAAACCAGACAGTTCAGGACAATGAGGTCTCAAAGCACGAAGAAATTAAAAAACTAGGCACATATCCCAAACTCCCTATACATCTCCTTGGCTACCACAAAGAGCCATCCATCCATGCTGGACCTGTGGCTGGCCATGTGGGAACTGTGATTGTGGAAGAACCTTGGGTCCTTGCAGCTTGCTGATAGGGCGTCAGCCAAGGTACTCTTTCCTGACTTTGCTGTTCTGGCAGCAAGTCACTGTGGACGGCAGGTTTGGGACACTGCTTATTTCTAAACGTTGGTTCAGAGGGAGATCCCCGTCTAGTCAGATTTTCCATGACAAGGCCGTTTAGGGTCTCATGGCGGAAGCAGGTGTGGCCCAGAGATGGCTTGGTACCCAAGACCACTGGCTCGTGATGTCTCTCCCCACAGAAGGGCATGCCTCTGTCACGGCTTCTGCAGCTGCTTGTTGCAGCAGGTGCTTCCGGGCTATTTGCCTGGGAAGCTGGACTTCCTCCCAGCCCCCACTGTGGTCAGCGAGCCCACGGCACCCTGGCTTCTGTGGGACACTGGTCTTTTCTGTTCTGGCTACTCTGCCTTCATTCCCTCCCCACCTTCCTGTCCTGCTCTCCCCGTGAACTCCACCGGACTTTTGTCTGTCAGAGCCAGGCATGGAGGGGGAACGCACAGGGGAAAGGGGTAAAATGTCATCTTTCTGCGTGTTTTGGCTGTTTCTAGTACTTCTGTGCAATACTGTTTTGTATATGTTACTGCCTGCCCGTCTGTTTCCTTGTGTTCCGAGGCACCACGCAGCCTCCTGTATGACTAGTTGAACAGTGACCCAGGTACTGATGCTCAAAGCTCTCTTCAGCTCTCTGGTTCCGGTAGAGCATTTTTGAGGCTACTCTGTCTTTTCTCTACTCATGCCGTCGTGGCTCAGACTTGCTGCCAGAGCAATTGGAGCCCAAGACTGAGGAGCTAGAGTCTGGCTTCATCTCCACCAGCTGTCCCGTATGATTTATCTCCGATCTTGTCTGGCTGACAGAGCCATGTGAGTTGTTCTCACAGAGAACATGATGGTCTCTGCTTTTCCACCAGCCTCCTGATTCATGTGGGTGAGCAGGGAGTTCACCCCTGGCATCCCTGTCAACCCTTCCCCCAACCCCCATTCACTCTGGTCCTTTCTGTCTTCGGCAGAGGAGAATGAGGAGCGCACCATGATCGATCCCACCTCTAGAGAAGACCCCAAGTTCAAGGAGTTGGTCAAGGTGAGTCATAGTCTGATGTGGTTGGACCATCCCTGTTGGTTCTGGGCCTTCTTCTGGGGGATCCGGACTCCTGTGGATACAAGAAAGACTTGAGCCTCCTGAAAGTGTCTTCGAGGCTACATTAGAAAGGGGTGGTGAGGAATAGAGTGTGGGCTGAAGAATGGATGGAACTTGAGTCTTCTAGGTGCTCCCATGCTAGGGCATGCTGACCAGGGCCTTTACAGGCTGTCACATGGTCCTCATAAGAACTGTGTTGAGTCTGTTTTGAGCCAATATATCCTACCTACATACTTGGTTGTCTGTAGCTTCATGAGGTGTGGATTTAAGTTGTTTTGGGGAACAGGTTGTTGTCTCCCCCTATTGGAGTCTCATCTGAAGAGGCCTTGGTGTCCAAGTTAGCTAGTTAATGGTCAACTTAACTCAGCCTTGGAGTTACATGAAAAGGGAGTCTCAATTGAGGGATTTCAAAGATCAGACTTGACCTGTAGTTGGTGGGAGATGGTCTTGGTTGTTAATTGATATCAGTAGACATAGCCCACTGTGGGTGGCACCATTCCCTCAGCAGGCAGTCCTAGATTATATTAGAATGCTAGCTATGCATGAGCCTGTGAGTGACCCAACAAGCAGTGTCCCTCCATGGTTTCTGCTTCAGGCTCCTTCATGAGCTGAATTCTGCTCTGAGTTCCCTCAGATGGATTGAGCTGGTAGAGTGAGTCAATAAATTCTTTCCTCCCCTCAACTGCCTTTAACCAGAATGTTTTCACACAGTGACAGAATGAAACTGAAACACTTGGGGACCATGTGTGGTAGTGTGAATAGGAGCCAGGTGGGACAGCAAAAGGCTTTGTTCACAAAGGTCACAGTAACAGGCAGGTGGCTTTGTGTCTCCGTGGCTGCCAGGGACATCTGCCTGCTCTTCTCTAGCACATGGCTGATCCCGTCCAGGGACAGCCTGAGGCTTTGATTGCTCAGATCTAAGCCATAGTAGGGCTCCTGAAGGCCACCCACCAGAGACAGAGGCAAGCAGATGGTGTCCTGCCTTGGAGATCCAGAATTGGCTTGGGTGACCAGGTGCTTTGAAATGCTGCATGTGACAGACAGTGTCCTGAAATAGATGGCTCTCTATTGGCTGTCCCACCTTCACTGTAGCAGAGAGCCTGCTCAGGCCACCGCTTGTGACTGAGCTTTCATAAGGGCTGATTCAGGGGAATCAAGGTTGCGTGCCAGCTATGCCCTTGTAGAAACATGAACTGGAAATGTCTGTTACAGCTATCCAAAGATGGTGATTTCTTTTTCTTTTTCCTTTTTTCCCCCTTTGGACAGGGTCTCACTATGTAGGAGACAAGGAGTTTATTTAGTTTATAGTTCTGGATTATAGTCCAACACTGTGGGCAAGCCAAGGTGGCAGGAGCTTGAAGCAGCTAGTCCCATCCACAGTGAGAGCGGAGAGGATGAATGTAGGCATGCTTACTTGCTTGCCTGATGTGCTCAGCTGGTTTCTTTACTCTTATCCTATTTGGACCCCTTAGGTCTAGGGGTTGGTGCCGCCCACGGTGGGCTCGATCTTCTCACATCAACTTACTAATTAAGACAGTCCTTCACAGACATGCCGGCAGGCCAAACCGATGTAAGCATTCCTCTCAGTTGATTCTTGATTGTATCAAGTTGACAATTAATATTAACCATTGCATTGGGCAGTGGTGGCACACCTCTTTAATCCCAGCAGTCTGGAGGCAGAGGCAGGTGGATCTCTGAGTCTGAGGCCAGCCTTGTTTACAGAGCGAGTTCTCAGACAGCCATACCTCCATGGGTACCCACTGTGGGGGTGCTGTTCAGTTTTTTGCCTTTTGCCATCTCCTACCCAGGCACCCAGGACTCTGCTCCATTGCTGACCCATACGCCTGCCCCCACCCCCATGGAGGTATTTTAAAACTTAAAACCTCTCTGGTATGTTGGTCTGAGCAGGTCAGAGGACAATCTGGCTGACAGTCTTGTCCTGCTGGACATGGTCATTGTGGCCGTCTGTCCTTCACAGACCCTCGGAGTCTTTGGGACCAGGGCTGAGTTTCTGAGGAAGCCTGGCTGGCTTTGTTTCTCCCTCTCCTGGTGTCTGCCCTCCCTGACTTCCCTCTGGTGTCTCGGTGGCCTTCTCTGTCGCCCACTACTTTACGACTATCATGTTTGCAGTGCTGCGAGCTGCCCTCTGCCTTTTGTCTGAAGTCCCTGGCCCTGGCTGGGCAGGCGCTGGAATGAGGTTGACTATTAAAAACTATTTTGAGCATCTGTCGTGCTTGTTGGGTTATTAAAGGGTGAAGGTCCAGTCCCAACTCAGAGGAAAGTGGAGTGCCATTCATTATCTGATGATGGGTACGGAGAGGGGCCAGGTCTGATGGGGAGCTGGTCATGGGCATCTCTTTAGAAATGGACCTGTCTGTATTCTGTGGGCCCAGGAGCCTCAAAGACCCTGGTGTCCTCTGCTGGCGTTTCTTCCTGTGGCCGTTTATTCTAGTGCTGCTGGAACCAACCAGATTCCCTGTAGGTAGACAGTGTTGGAGGCTTATGGCTGAGATACTTCATGGCATTAACTGTTCTGTTAAAAGTGTCCTGCACTTTTCTGCTAGGCCTCTGTGCTCAGTGTCTGATTTGGACCTTGTCCCTAGGGCCTGACACAGAGCTCGGGAACCCTCAGAGTTGCCTGAGTGTGAGATCTCTGCAGCACACACTCTTGGTCACACCCAGGTCACTGCTAATGAGGGCATTTGGAGAGTCCCCAGTTAGCTTCCGATGCAGGATGATCCTAAGGGGACCCATGCATGCATGAGGTCAAGGGCTTAGCACTGTTGATCTCTGGGAGGGAAGCCGTTTGGAGGGTGGTTTTTTTTTTTTTTTTTTTTTTTTCTTTTTCTGATGATCAATGACTGAGCCAGTAACCTGGGGTGCTTGACTTTGGGCAGTGAGTCATAGCACGCTGACCACAGACCCCTGAGGTCAGAGAATTACTGTTGGGGTGATGCCTTTTGGTGTTGGAAAGAAAAAACCCAACACAATTACGCAGTCCTTTATTAAGCACGCTAGCCAGAAGCATCAAGATACCTCACGCTGGACTGTGCCTCCTTCCAAAAGCAGATTTCATATCTCGCTGTTCAGTTACTGGGAAAGGTTTACCCTTGTCATGTGGCTGTTTTCTCCCCTTAGGGTCCTGTGAAGTTGCTCTGCCATAGTCAGGGCGCACGGACTCCCACCCCTTTCTGTAAGGTGTCCGCATCCCCATACCCCGGGGGACAACACAGCCAGGACTCTGTTTGGAAGTGATTAAACCGTAACTGTCATGGCTCTGGGGAAGACAGACTGCAGACCCGATTATAATTCAGAGGGAACTAAGGGGAAAGTAATTTTTTATTCTGGTTAGAGCAAAGCTCTTAGAGCTGGCCGTGATCGAATGCTGCGTAAAGATGTAATTAATATATGTCCTCCTCATTCGCCCTCGGGACTTGGAGCTCGCAGACGAGCGCCTCCCCCAAAAGAATGGCTGATGCTATCTTTAACAGCTCTTTTGTAAAACGAAAGATTAAGAAGGATGGCCGGGAGCAGAATGATGGGGTGATGGGTGGTGTCCCCAAGTCAGTTCCACCTCTTCTGGGGTGGCGGTGAGACCAGAGAGGATTTTTTTTGCCTCCTGGACCTGAAAGCCTGGGCCATTGTGTAGACTTTTTTCTTCTTTTTCTTTGAGCTTTTGGCCTTTTGTTCTTGCTTTTGGGCTTGGGGCAGGTCAGAGATCTAAATATGGGGTTTTTGTTCGTTTTAGTTTTCCTTCCCTAACTTTTCGATTTGCGCGTAGAGGAAGCATTCTCTCGAGATTTCCTAGCAGGACTGCGTTTGAAGAAGGAAGCATCCGGAAGCAAAGTCCTATAGAAAGGTCTACGCCCTTTCTAGATGTGAATTTCCCCAGGCGGTTCTTTGGTTTGTTCGAGACCTTGAGTCTGCTCCTGTCGTAGCCTCTGGGGACAAGTGCTGAGCAAAATGGCTCACTCACCAAGCTCATGCAGTGTACCTGGGAGACAGGCATGACGAGAGCCAAGTGAATATGCAATGCAATTAGGCAGCAAGGGGGCACCTCCAACCCTCACTCCCTTCTGCCATTCCCTGCAAAGAAGTCAGGGAGGTGGTGTTTAAGCAGACTTAATCAGTACCTAGGCAAACATCATAGCCCACCGCCCAACATCAGGTGCAAAGGTCCTGTGGCACACAGGGGTTCAGCATGTTCTGGTGATTGTTGAGATGGGCAGAGTGACAAGAGCCTCGTGAGCATGTCGGGCAGTGACCAGAGAGACACAGCGACAGAGGTCCACCTTCCATGCCTGCACCCTTCTCAGCCTAACACCCAGGACAGGTAACTGCCCTTGTGGGCAGGGACTGCACTGCATCTCTCTTCATCCTCACTGCCCAGGGTGGCACCTGGCGTGGACACTCACTCGTGTTTTATCCTCAGGGGAGACCCTAGAAATAAGGGCTTAGCAGCTTTCCCAGATGGAGGTGGGAAGGAAGTCGGGCACATGCTTCCTTTCCCTTCTTGACAGCAGGCAGAGAAGACTCACCCTTTCCTGTCCTCTGAGGGTTTCTGTTGCTGTGCTGGACACCATGACCAACAACACCTTGGAGAGGGAAGACTTACAGCTCGTCCGTCATTGTCTAGGGAGATCAGGGCAGGAACTCAAAGCAGGAACCTGGAGGCAGGAACTGATGCAGAGGCCGTGGAGGGGTGCTGCTCCACTGACTTGCCCAGCCTGCTTTCCTACTGCACCTAGGGCCACCTGCCCAGGTGTAGCATTATTCACTGTGGGCGGGGCCCTCCCATGTCAATCACCAATCAAGAAAATCTACCACAGGTTTGCTTACAGGCTAAGCTAGTGGAGGCATTTTCTCTTCCAGGCGACTCTGGCTGTGCACAGTTGATGAAAGCCGCCACAGTAACCACGGTGACCTCGTCACGCCATCACTTTTTCATTCCTTGTGAAGTTGAGATCTTACCATTTTGTAACAGGAATCCTTGCTGTGGTTTGCAGCCCTCAGTGTGAGAGCAAACCTTAGACTCTTGAGCATGAGGACAAGTAGGCATCCAGGATATGACCCTTTGCAACCTGTTTCCTCCAGCCAGGCCCTACCTCCTAGCTTTCCTTGCCCAGAGGAGACAGCCCAGTGGCCAAAGAACACAAGCCAGACTGGAGTCCACTCAGCCAGAGAGCTGGAGAGGGCTCCGACTCTGTCCCCTCCCCCTCGTGCTTGGACACAGGGGCTACAAGGCTGTGTGACCTTTTACCCTAGACACTCGTGTGTCATAGGCTCTGTGCTCCCTGTGAGCATCGGTCTGGGCTAGTCTTCAGTGGTCACTCGGAAGCTAGTCAGGACTTGATGGGTCAGGACTTTGTGATGAGTTTTTCAGATCACTGCTGTGTCGGGGAGTAATGAGACACTGCGTTTGGATCTTGAGCACTTTGATATTTCTGAGAGTGGTCACAGACCTCCCCCTCTTAGAGGCTAAGGTGTCCGACTAGATAGCTTAATTCATTTGGCTGGCATGGAAAAGCCACAGTCTGAGAGTCGTGGCTGCAACCTGGGCAGGCATCTGCTTTATTCTGGGAGTTGACAGTGAATGAGTGCTGTCCTTGAGAAGCCCCCTGCCCAAGAGACACTCAACAGTGCAGGTGGCTTGCTACCGTAGCATGTCTCCCAATGCACTGAGTGGAGTCAGGTCTGGAAAAATGGAAACCTTGACTGTGAGGGTTCGCAGAAAGTTACACAACCCCAATGGTCCGCCGGTGGGGAAGACAACTAAAATGTACCTACATTTGTGTCATGCGGTGGTAAAGGGTTCGGGCAGAAGTTGGGGAGAGATAGGGGTTGTAATGGGGACGGGTTTCAAACACTGCGCTGAGGGAGAAGCCGGGCATGAGGGAGGAGTTGCATACTGTGTAATCTCATTGACTACGGGAGATTGGGGTAGGGGGCAGGCCTGGTCTCTCTACAGGGACAGGAGACATTCTAAAGTGGATTGGGGTGACCATCACACAGCTCTGGGATCTGAGCGGTGCAGTCTGTTGGTTCTCCATTGGCCAAACAGTCTACAGGGTGTGGTGAACAGAAGCCATGCCGGGACTCTGGACTCAGGGCTGCTGAAGTGCAGGCTAGGAGGGGACAGGTGGGGGTAATGGCTCACGGCCCCCTTTCCTCTCTCTTCCCAGCACTTGCTCATTTAGCGCCTGCAAGTAGAACGTCTTCAATATAAACGTAGCAGTTCATGAGTCTGGTGTCTGTATTTCTTTACCTCACACTATTCCCCAATAACCACACAGAAAAACCAATTATTTATTTAAAACTGCGCCTCCATAGCTGAGCAGTTAAATGATGTAATTTAAACTTCTATGCTAGCCTGCTAACTCCCAGACACATCCCATGACACTTGCAGATTACTATTGATCTGGCTCTTTGGGCTTCAGGTGTGTTTCCATGATCTCTTACCAGACCCTTTCCTCACGGCTCCAAATCCTACACCCTCCTCGCTGATCTGAGCCTCCCTCTCTCCCTCTCTCCTTCTCTCCCTCCTCTGGTTGGCGGACGTCCCACCCTATTCCTTATTCTGCCCAGCCATTGGGTGATCAGCATTTATTGACAAGGCAGAGAATAAATGGTAAGAGTTGTTTACATAAACGTGAGACAGGAGATTCTTGGTGTAAGCATTTACAGTGCCGTGTCCAGACTGAAACAAGATCCGAGGGCAGAGAACTCAGTATTTGAATAACCCAAGGGTAAACTTCACACAGTGTACAAAAACATTACGCCTTCAAGCGCTCCGTCCTTGAAGGTGGACTTGTGAGCTCTTCTGCTGGGAGATAGGTGTCATCTTCTACCCACGGTCTCTGCAGGTTCCCAGCCTGCCTGGTCCTGCCAGGGTCTGCTGGGAGCTGTTAGGAAGTCCTAGCTCCATGTGTGGGTCTAGCTCTCTACTCCTACCTTGGCCGTGGACCAAGAGACACCTGTTGTCTTCCGAGGTCACCAGGCAGGTGTCTTGTAGCCCTAGTGTGTTTGGTCCGCTGCCCACCTGAACCTGCCCTGACCCTGGCTTTATCTAGCAACTCTGACAGCGCCTCTCTCCTCTCCCAGGTGCTTCTGGACTGGATCAACGACGTGCTGGCAGAGGAGCGCATCATTGTGAAGCAGCTGGAGGAGGACCTGTACGATGGCCAGGTGCTACAGAAACTTCTGGGTGAGTGCCAGGACCCCGCCATGTAACACCATCCTTCATGCCCTGGGCTCTTAGGAACAGACCCAAAGCTTGGCTTATACCTCCTAGTGGCCCCTCTGTGGGTTCACTGCTCTCTGTCTCCATGGTTTCTCTGCTGGACCTGTGTACCCAGCCCTGGGGCTGCAGTAGGTCCTCTCGGATGCTCATGCCATCACGGATAAAGAAATGGGGTTCAGAGAGGAGAGAGAGAAGTCAGGTCCCTTATGTCATCTCTCAGGCCACTGGCGTTTCATTTAGTTATAAACACCATCAGGATGGGGGAGGGGAGCAGAGGGCTGGTCTCCAACAGACCCGTGTGAGAGAACATGCCACTGTCCTGACTCGTGCTCCCAGCTTTGCTGTCCCCCCAAGTTCTGTCTGAGGATGATTGAGTGCGTTCTCAGGAGAGATGGGCGGAAGGAAGGATGGTCAGGAAGACAGCCTCACCATCAAATGTTCCTGAGCCTTGCTGAACACTGGCTTCTAGGTCAGCGAGTCATGAAGCAGACATTGATCCACCCTACCCTTCTGGGGCACTCGGTCTGTCTGAGCAGACAGTGACAGATGCTGTGGGTCTCCAGGGTATTTAAAGGCCATATGGGTGCCATTTGGCTAAAGTGGGTGGCCATGTGAAGCACTGGGGTCTGAGCCTCAGGGGGAAATGAGGGCAGAGTGGCCAGAATGGAGAACGAAGTCGGGGCTGAGGAACGGCAGTGCCCTAAATTCACGATGCCTCACCCTAGCTCGGTGATTCATGCCTGTCGTCCTAGCACCTGGGATGCTGAGGCAGGAGGATTGCTAGTTTAAGACTAGCCTAGCCCTCATACCAAAGCTTCTCTCAAAAAGAAAAACAGTGGACGACACAGTCCCAGGACTGGCTCTTACAGGGCTGGGCCTGTCGTGAGCATGTCTTGTGGGCTATGATGTCATCTCTGGCCGCCTTGGTGGCTGGGGTCGGGGGTGAGGCTCTTGAGGTTCCACTGGCTTCTCTTTCTCAGCTGTTTATCGGGTGCCTTGGGCACAGGTCCTGAACAGGTCCTGTTTTTCCTTACCACAGCAGCACAAGGGCAGGCCCAGGGACCCAGCCTCTCCAAATGCCTTTCCATCCAGTGAATACCGATCACTTTACCCTGTTCTTTTGCCCTAATATCCCTCCCCCTTTTCTCTTCTGTCTCTTATGATATCTTTGAAGGTCTTGGGAATCTTGTCCTATAGAAGATGGACCAATGTAGATCACTCGTCTATTTTTCTTTTTTAAAAGTTTATTTATTTTGATTTTAAGTGATGAATGCTTTGCCTGCACAGGTGTCTTGGGTACCACGTGCATGCAGTACTTGTGGCGGCCAGAAGAGGGCATCAGATCCCCCTAGAACTGTAGTTTATGGCCGGTTGCCAGCTGCCCTGTGGATGCAGGGAATTAAACCCAGATCTTCTGAAAGAGCAGCCAGCACTCTTAATGGCTGAGTCATCACTCCAGCCTTGATGTGCTTTCCTTAGTGTTACCGAGTATGCCTTTTTGCCAGGACCAGTGCAGAGCCCATAGCTTCACCTTGCTGTACACGCACAGGGTCAGCCGATAGGGAAGGTCAGATTCTTAGCCAAGGTGATGATTGGCAAAGGAGGGAGTAGTGATATTAGAGGGTGCTGAATGCCTGGGTGGCCGAGGTAGCCTCTCTGGGGAGCTCACAGCCCAGTAGAGTTCCATATCTAACCTCAGAAGCAGAGGGTCTGTGGCCAGGCAAGCAGGGCACAGAGGCTGAGGCAGGTTTGTGGAGCAGGGAGGGAGATGAGATCTAGAATTTGGCTGGGCTGGGAAGATAGACAGGGTCAGACCTGGTAGACACGGGCTTTTCTTCCATGTCTATCACAAGAGCTACTGGGGGTTTGAACAAGATCATACCATGATCTGTGTTTACAAAGGTCACTTAGGTTTCTGGGTGCAGAGTGGATAGGATGGGGGTTTGGGGTCGGAGCGGGGCGAGACTCAGGGAGCTGTTTGCCAAGCAACCAGGCTTCAGAAATGGCTCTAGCCGAGTGGAATGCAGACATAGACAGGTATTTTGGAGAGTAAAGCTGCCATAGGAATGGAGCATGGAGGCCAGAGATATGGACTGAGCAGCTAGTGAATGATGGGTGAAGATTTGGGGAGTCTGTCTGTGTGGAGCCTGCTGCCGAGAGCAGCCACCCAGAGGTGATGTTTAGCACAGCAGAACCAACCGTTCCCTGGAGAGGGGTTCCAAACTCCTCAGTGGGCTGAATACCGAATGATCAAGAGTGAATGTGGATGTTTGGTTAAGAACCCTCAAATCCAGAACTTTCAAATAAGGTTTTGTGGTTCAAGAATCAAGCTGGAGGGTCAGTAAGATGCTTGAAGGGTGCTTGCCCTAAGCTGACGGCCTTTGATACCTGAGATCTCTCTGGTGTAAGGGGAGAACTGACTTCCGAAAGCTAACCTTTGGTTTTCACGTGTATGCTGCTGTGTGCATGCCTGCAAACACAGGCTCTCCCACACCTAATACATTCGTTAATTTGAGGTGGGAGGTTGAGGCATGGTTTCTCTGTGTGGCCCTGACTGTCCTGGAACTTGCTCTAGACACCGGACTAGCCTGGAACTCCGAGATCCGCCTGCCTCTGCCTCCAGAGTGCTGGGATTAAAGGTGTGTGCAACTATTGCCCAATTAATAATTAGATTTAAAGGATGCAGCTGGACCGTGAGGATGGTTTTGAAGATGCCATTGTGGTTTTGTGGTGAAACGTTGGAGCTCAACTTTGCTCTTTGATATTCTCCTACGGGCACTCGTGTGCCAGAAACCTTGGTAAACACATACTCGGCTCCATCTGCTGCCAGCTGCTTACCACATGTTCAGATTGAGCATCTGAGATGATGGACCCCCAAGTGAGGCCAAGGCAGCACGATGAGCTCTGAATGGTGTGTCACAAGGTCACAATGGATGGTGAGGCTACCCCGGGTGGTCCACTCGCTTCTTCTCCAGAGCTTTGAGCGAGGCACTATTCTGACTCTTGGACCTGGTGATTGAGATGGTGGTGGCAAGGCTTGAGTGTGTGTGTGTGTGTGTGTGTGTGTGTTTGCATGTGTGTACACAGGTGCATGTATGCATGTATGTGTGTATGAGTGGAGGTCAGAGGTCATTGTTAGATGTCTTTGCCATCCACCTTATTTCTTGAGACATGGTCTCTCACTGGACCTGAAGTTCACCAGTTTGGCAAAATTAACTGGCCAGTGAGCTCTAGGGAGCCTCCTGTCTCCACCTTTGCAGCCGGGAATACAGGTGGGCACTGCCACACCCAGACTTTCCTCTTGGAGCTGAGTTCAGATATTTTTGAGCCACCTGACTTGGGTGCTGGAATCTGAACTTGGTCCTCGTGACTGAGCAGCAAGCACTCTCAGCCTCTGACCCTGCCTCCCCCATACACACACACTCACCATAGCAAAGCTGTTTCATGGGAGCAATCCCTCCGGGCGGTGCCACCTCTCATCATTGCTGGACGACTTCTGGCTTTGCGTCTACTGGCCGTGGTTGGTCGCCATCAATTGACCAGCCTCCATCTTTGAGAGGCAGGCAGGTGTTGGTGACCTCTTGGGCTCATCTTTTTTGGTTCCACCTTCTGCTTGCCCGGCCTGAAGTCGAAACCGCTGTGACTCGCATTCAGTTGCTCCTCCAGGCCCTGTCCTGCGAGGCTCGATGCTTGCCCGGGGCTCTGCTTCCTTTGTATTGTGAAGTGGTTGTTATTCCCTCTCATTTGAATATCTCCAGTCGGTACTTGAAAGAAGCAGCTTGTAAGCCTCTTGTGTGGAGTGGGTTGGACAGAGAAAAGGACAGTGGGGAGAGCATTGGAGGCTGAGAGGATGTCCGCGTATCCTTTGCCCGGCCGTGTGGGCAACAGTGGTACCTCACGAGGCCCCGAGACCAGAGATCCCAGGAGTGACCTTGATGGAAGCAGTGACCTCTTGGTGGCTCTGATGTAAGCAGAGACAGAGCAAATAAAGTGGCGTTGGCTGAACAACAGGGCCAAGCTGATTTCAGTGGTGGAGCCAGGACTGGTCAGGATGACGGGGGCAGCCAGAAGTCCGGTGAGATCAGCATGTGGGACCCTGAGGAGTGTGTGGGAGTAGGAGGAGGAAGCATTCTTTACTTATTTGAATTATATTTTTTTGCATGTGTGTCTACATGTGAATGTAGGTGTGTGTCATGGTGCACACCTGGAGGTCAGAAGACAACTCAGGTGTCATTTCTCCTTCCTCTGTGTGTGAGGCAGGGTTTCTTCGCTTACTTTTGCTCCCTCCAGGATAGATGGCTCATCAGCCTTAGGGGCTTCTCCTGTTTGCGCCTTGATTCTTGCTCCTAAAGGACACAGATGTATGTGCACAGATGTATGCTGGGACACAGATGTATGCTGGGACACAGATGTGTGCTGGGACACAGATGTGTGCTGGGACACAGATGTATGCTGGGACACAGATGTGTGCTGGGACACAGATGTATGCTGGGGCACAGATGTGTGCTGGGACACAGATGTGTGCTGGGACACAGATGTATGGTGGGACACAGATGTATGGTGGGACACAGATGTATGGTGGGACACAGATGTGTGTTGGGACACAGATGTATGCTGGGACACAGATGTATGCACACAGATGTATGCTGGGACACAGATGTATGCTGGGACACAGATGTATGGTGGGGCACAGATGTATGCTGGGACACAGATGTATGCTGGGACACAGATGTATGGTGGGGCACAGATGTATGGTGGGGCACAGATGTATGCTGGGACACAGATGTATGCTGGGACACAGATGTATGCTGGGACACAGATGTATGGTGGGACACAGATGTATGCTGGGACACAGATGTGTGCTGGGACACAGATGTATGCTGGGACACAGATGTGTGCTGGGACACAGATGTATGGTGGGACACAGATGTATGCTGGGACACAGATGTATGCTGGAACACAGATGTATGCTGGGACACAGATGTATGCTGGGACACAGATGTGTGCTGGGACACAGATGTGTGCTGGGACACAGATGTATGCTGGGACACAGATGTATGCACACAGATGTATGCTGGGACACAGATGTATGGTGGGACACAGATGTATGCTGGGACACAGATGTATGCGCACAGATGTATGGTGGGACACAGATGTATGGTGGGACACAGATGTATGGTGGGACACAGATGTATGGTGGGACACAGATGTATGGTGGGACACAGATGTGTGCTGGGACACAGATGTGTGCTGGGACACAGATGTATGGTGGGGCACAGATGTATGGTGGGGCACAGATGTATGCTGGGACACAGATGTATGCTGGGACACAGATGTATGCTGGGACACAGATGTATGCTGGGACACAGATGTGTGCTGGGACACAGATGTATGCTGGGACACAGATGTATGCTGGGACACAGATGTATGCACACAGATGTATGCTGGGACACAGATGTATGCTGGGACACAGATGTATGCTGGGACACAGATGTATGCTGGGACACAGATGTATGCGCACAGATGTATGGTGGGACACAGATGTGTGCTGGGACACAGATGTATGGTGGGACACAGATGTATGCTGGGACACAGATGTATGGTGGGACAAAGATGTATGGTGGGACACAGATGTGTGCTGGGACACAGATATATGCTGGGACACAGATCTATGCTGGGACACAGATGTATGCTGGGACACAGATGTATGCTGGGACACAGATCTATGCTGGGACACAGATGTGTGCTGGGACACAGATGTATGCTGGGACACAGATGTATGCTGGGACACAGATGTATGGTAGGACACAGATGTGTGCTGGGACACAGATGTATGGTGGGACACAGATGTATGGTGGGACACAGATGTATGGTGGGACACAGATGTGTGCTGGGACACAGATGTATGGTGGGGCACAGATGTATGCTGGGACACAGATGTATGCTGGGACACAGATGTATGCACACAGATGTATGCTGGGACACAGATGTGTGCTGGGACACAGATGTATGCTGGGACACAGATGTATGCTGGGACACAGATGTATGCACAGATGTATGCTGGGACACAGATGTATGCGCACAGATGTATGCTGGGACACAGATGTATGCGCACAGATGTATGCTGGGACACAGATGTATGCGCACAGATGTATGCTGGGACACAGATGTATGGTGGGACACAGATGTATGGTGGGGCACAGATGTATGCTGGGACACAGATGTATGCACAGATGTGTGTTGGGACACAGATGTATGCTGGGACACAGATGTATGCACACAGATGTATGCTGGGACACAGATGTATGCTGGGACACAGATGTATGGTGGGGCACAGATGTATGCTGGGACACAGATGTATGCTGGGACACAGATGTATGGTGGGGCACAGATGTATGGTGGGGCACAGATGTATGCTGGGACACAGATGTATGCTGGGACACAGATGTATGCTGGGACACAGATGTATGGTGGGACACAGATGTATGCTGGGACACAGATGTGTGCTGGGACACAGATGTATGCTGGGACACAGATGTGTGCTGGGACACAGATGTGTGCTGGGACACAGATGTATGCTGGGACACAGATGTATGCACACAGATGTATGCTGGGACACAGATGTATGGTGGGACACAGATGTGTGCTGGGACACAGATGTGTGCTGGGACACAGATGTATGCTGGGACACAGATGTATGCACACAGATGTATGCTGGGACACAGATGTATGGTGGGACACAGATGTATGCTGGGACACAGATGTATGCGCACAGATGTATGGTGGGACACAGATGTATGGTGGGACACAGATGTATGGTGGGACACAGATGTATGGTGGGACACAGATGTATGGTGGGACACAGATGTGTGCTGGGACACAGATGTGTGCTGGGACACAGATGTATGGTGGGGCACAGATGTATGGTGGGGCACAGATGTATGCTGGGACACAGATGTATGCTGGGACACAGATGTATGCTGGGACACAGATGTATGCTGGGACACAGATGTGTGCTGGGACACAGATGTATGCTGGGACACAGATGTATGCTGGGACACAGATGTATGCACACAGATGTATGCTGGGACACAGATGTATGCTGGGACACAGATGTATGCTGGGACACAGATGTATGCTGGGACACAGATGTATGCGCACAGATGTATGGTGGGACACAGATGTGTGCTGGGACACAGATGTATGGTGGGACACAGATGTATGCTGGGACACAGATGTATGGTGGGACAAAGATGTATGGTGGGACACAGATGTGTGCTGGGACACAGATATATGCTGGGACACAGATCTATGCTGGGACACAGATGTATGCTGGGACACAGATGTATGCTGGGACACAGATCTATGCTGGGACACAGATGTGTGCTGGGACACAGATGTATGCTGGGACACAGATGTATGCTGGGACACAGATGTATGCTGGGACACAGATGTGTGCTGGGACACAGATGTATGCTGGGACACAGATGTATGCTGGGACACAGATGTATGGTGGGACACAGATGTGTGCTGGGACACAGATGTATGGTGGGGCACAGATGTATGCTGGGACACAGATGTATGCTGGGACACAGATGTATGCACACAGATGTATGCTGGGACACAGATGTGTGCTGGGACACAGATGTATGCTGGGACACAGATGTATGCTGGGACACAGATGTATGCACAGATGTATGCTGGGACACAGATGTATGCGCACAGATGTATGCTGGGACACAGATGTATGCGCACAGATGTATGCTGGGACACAGATGTATGCGCACAGATGTATGCTGGGACACAGATGTATGGTGGGACACAGATGTATGGTGGGGCACAGATGTATGCTGGGACACAGATGTATGCACAGATGTATGCTGGGACACAGATGTATGGTGGGGCACAGATGTATGGTGGGACACAGATGTATGCTGGGACACAGATGTATGCTGGGACACAGATGTATGCACACAGATGTATGGTGGGACACAGATGTATGGTGGGACACAGATGTATGGTGGGGCACAGATGTATGCTGGGACACAGATGTATGCACAGATGTATGCTGGGACACAGATGTATGCACAGATGTATACTGGGACACAGATGTATGTGCACAGATGTATGCTGGGACACAGATGTATGCACAGATGTATGCTGGGACACAGATGTACGCGCACGTGCATGGACACATCTGGCCTTTTGTATTCTTGGGATGGAACTCAGTTTCCCACACTTCACAGAGCAGGCGTGTCGCTTGCTGAGTCCCGTCCCCGGCCTGAGGAGATGTTTCAAGTGGAGGACATGGGCCTTTGGACTTGGAAGTGTGGCATTCATCAAGGCTGAGCCATCAGAGCACCGAGAAGAGCTCCTGTTCTTGAGAAGGAGTGCTGGGGACAGCTGGGGATCCCTGTGGCAGGGCTGGGCTTTACCTCAAGGCGGTGGGCTGGGTGGAGTGCCCTTGTAGGATACTTAGGGGCTCCTGGGCTAGCTGGTACTCACTGGAACACCTTTAGCCCTTTTGAGGTACGCTTTCACCCCCAGTTGCATGCTGTGCTCTAGGGTCACCTTAACCTTTCTCTGTCTCTTCTGTGTCGGAAGATGACACATCCGCCGTCCCAACCAGATCAATGTGTGGTTGATATTCAGAGAACTCTCTCTTCCCTGCTTTGTAGAGTTACTGCATCATGGACGCTTAGGGGTGCAAGGCCAGCTTTCTGGGGCTAGGTCATATCCCCTAATCCCACGTTCATATATTGACGTCAGTGCTGGCTAGTTTTCATGTCCACTGACTCTGGCTGGACTCATCTGAGAGAAGGTGCTTCTACAAGATTGGACTGTAGGCAAGACTACTGGGCAGTGGTGCACAACCTGTGGGTTGTGACCCCTCCGGCAAACGTCTAGCTCCAAAAATATTCACATTGTGATTCATAACAGTGGCAAAATCACAGCTATGAGGTAGCCATGAAAATAATGTTGTGGTTGGGGGTTGGAAGTCACTACCACAGGAGGAACGGCATAAAACGTTGCAGCATTAGAGAGGGTAAGGACCACTGCTTTAGGACACTTTCTTAATTAGTGAGTGAGACCACCCCTGGGCTGGTGGCCCTGGCTTCTATAAGAAAGCAGAACTCGGGAGGCAGAGACAGGCAGATCTCTGTGCGTTTAAGGCCAGCCTGGTCTACAGAGTGAGTTCTAGAGCAGCCAGGATTATGTAATGTCTTGAAAGAAAGAGAGAGAGAGAGAAAGAGAGAAAGAGAGGAAGAGAGAGAGAGAGAGAGAGAGAGAGAGAGAGAGAGGGAGGAAGGAAAGGAAGGAAGGAAAGGAAGGAAGGAAGAAAAGAAGGAAGAAGAGAAAAGAAGAGAAGAGAAAAGAAAAGAAAAAAAGAAGGGCGAGTAAACCATAAGGAACACCCCTCAATGGTCTCTGCATCTGCACCTGCCTCCAGGTTCCTGCCCTGTTTGAATTCCTTCCCCGACTGCCATTGAGGGTAGACTATGACTGGGATGTATCTCGAAATAAACCTTTTCCTCTGGTGCTGCTTTTGGGCGCGGTGTTTCACCACGGCGATAATATAACAGTCTTAACTAAGACATCGCCCTAACTCTCAGACCTTAGAATGTGGCTGCATTTAGAGACACATTTCAAGGAAGTAATCGATTTGGAACGAGGTGGTAATGATGCCAGTGTGACTAGGGCCCTTAGGAGAAGAGACTGGATGGGGAAGTGCTGCACACCCAACCCCAGCACTTGAGATGCTCAGGCAGGAAGACCCAGAGTTCAAGGCCAGCCTCAGCTACATAGGGAGACCCTGACTCATAAAAAACATGTGTGGGTGGGAGCTTAGGACACAGCTGTACACAGTGGGGACAGTCATGTGGGGACACGGAGAGAAGCCACGGGAAGAAAACAGCCAACGCCTTGTCTCAGACCTCGGACCTCAGAGCTGGGAGGAGCCCCTGTAGGCCACTGCTCTGCTCTTCCCCAAAGCTCTCAGTTTCTTCCCCTTCTCTGCCTCCTCCTGGTCATTCCAGGTGACATGGCTGGTGGCAAGGGACAAGAGGGCGTTCTGGATTCTCTTTGACCTTCCTTCCCTGTTTCCTTCCCCGATGCTCTGCTTTGCTCGATGCCCTTTGGTTGCTGCACCCCTGTGGGCGTGGCTTGCTGTGTATTTTCTTGTTGTTCCCACATGTAGCTGTGGGTGTCCCTGTGACACAGGTGACAGGTAGTGAGAATCCATGGACGCAGGCACTCCTATCCCCAGAGGCAGCGTGGGATCACCAGTGTTTTTCTCCCTCACGCTCACCTCTGCCCAAACTGTCACGTGTCTCTTTACTGTCCTCAATTGTCACATCCATCTGTCTCCCCAGTTAGGGCCTCTCTTGTTCATGCTTTCCCAGCACCTAGGCTAGCCCAGTAGCTGTTTGTGTAGTGAACGTGTGTGGTGGCAAGGCTGTCCTGTGTGTGGTAGATGGTCATGTGCCATCTCACCCTGAGGACTGCAGAAGAGCTGGCCCTGCCAACTGCAGGAGCCAGAAATCGGGGGACAAGAACGCTGAAGTCCTGGGCCCAGTTAAAATGTGTCGGGCAGAGCTTTGTGTGACCTCAGGGGGGGTTCACGATCTCAGTGACAATGGGGCTGATGGCAGCCATGCATCCTTGGCTAAGGACGCTGTAATCACACTCTAGAAAATTGCCTGCAGTCACCCCGGGTCTGAGCCTTTGCTGGTTGGCAGAGGAGACCTGTCAGGAAACATCGCATCTTGGAATTAAAGACTAAGGGGGAACAGGGCTCCCTACTTTGAGCTTGAGCCCCCGGAGCGCTGGCTGCTGTATCTGTGGCTACCTGCTCTCACCTGCTGCCTCCCCCACTCCCGAAGGGAATTGAAGGCGGCTGGGTCTCGTCCAGGTAATTGAATTCCGAGTGAATGTGACAGTTCTCACCAGAGCTCTTCCTGCTTGCTCTTAGAAATGACACAGTCACAAACTCGGCAAATCTCCAATCAAACTTCATACGGTGTGAAAATGTTAGAGCCGGGAGAAGGGGAGACTGTGAGCGCCTGTGAGTGCAGGGAGGCAGCGCTAAGATTTTCTTATTGTGTTAATGAAAATCCGCAGGGTAGGACACCACTGACACCTTCCCCTACTCACACCCTCGGGGCATCAGTCACCCCAGGAACCTCCTCTTCTGCACCCCCGACTGCATCTTTTGCTTTAAAATTATTACCAATAGTAGGGGTACTGTATGGTGTAGGGGGAGTGTGTGTGTATGTGTAGGGGTCCGATGACAACCTTTTGAGACAGGGTTTCACTATGTAACCCTGACAGACCCAGAGTTGGCTATGTTGTTCGGGCTGACCTGGAACTCACAGAAATCCACCTCTGTAAGTTTTGTTTTGTTTTGTTTTGTTTTTGAGAATTTCATACATGAGTACTATCTTATACCATTTCTACCTTCCCGTGTCCCCCAGTCCCTCTCAAGTTCATGACTACTTCTTTATTATTTTTATCCCTCCTCTATCTCTGTCTGTCTGTCTGTCTCTCTGTCTTTCTGTCTGTCTGTCTGTCTCTCTTTGTGTGTGTGTGTGTGTGTATGTGCATGTGCACGTGCATGTAACATAATGACTCCATTTTCTGCTGTTCATGTGTGTGTGCATTCAAGGCTGACCACTTGGTGTTGAATAACCAGTTAGGGGCTCCATCTCCCGGGAGAAGACTGGTATTCCTTCTCTCAGCAGCCTGTGGCTCTACACCTGGGGGGAGGGGTTGAGGCATCTCCATCCGTGTTGTCATGTCAGCTGGTGCTGTCACGGTCAGGTCTCAGCCATGAGGTTGCGGTTTCATAGGTCCAGCTTTCCAGGCAAATCTAAAAGGTACCAGCTAACAGCAGGCCAGAGGCCAAACTTTGAGCCATCTCTCTCCGTCTACCGAGGCTTCTGGTGCTTGGCTGTCACCATACTTGGTCTCCCCAGCTACATCTTGAAGGATTCTTTTCCATTTCTTGCACATAAGCTGTTCCCTGCCTTCAACCTTGCTTCCCCTTCACTTGCAGTGTAACTTTCTCTCAGTAGAAATGGCCTCCCAAGTCCAGAGCTTCCCGGCTCAGCACAGCACTACTGGCCCAGGGGTTTGGGCTAAGAGGCTGGATCCCTACTGCCCCTGCTCCAGCCCCTCCCGCTCTGACACTGTGCCTAATGACAAGTGTCCTTGTCTCCACAGAAAAGCTGGCACACTGCAAGCTGAATGTGGCAGAGGTGACGCAGTCTGAGATCGGGCAGAAGCAGAAGTTGCAGACAGTTCTGGAAGCCGTGCAAGACCTGCTCCGGCCCCACGGCTGGCCGCTGCGTTGGAATGTGGACTGTGAGTGGCCTCTGTGTGGGGAGGGACTGTTGGAGGCGTCATCTGTCATTGATCATCCCAGGTAGTCTTGTGATTAAGAATCAATGTACCCTCTCGATCTGTTCTGCCAGAGGCCAGTGGCAGAAGAGAGGTCTGGGGAAGCTATTCTGGGGAGCACCCAGTTACGGGCACAATCATATACCAACGCACGGTGCTCCCCACCCCGACCGTCTGTCCTTCAGAGGTACAGCTCTAGGATTTATTTTGTGTGGGTCCGAGTGCACGTGTATGGAGGTCAGAGGTCAACCTCAGAACCATGCACCTCGTTTGTTGTGAGACAGGGTCTCTCATTGAGACCTGCAGCTCACCAGCGGTGAGGTGGGGCTGGCCAGCAAGCTCAGGATCCTTCCACTGCCAACTCTCCAGTGCTGGGATTACTAGGGCGTGGCACCACAGTTGGCTTGTTTTAACTCCAACTTGAGTCCTCATGCTTGCGTGGCAGGATTTTATGAACTTGAGTCATCTTCCCAGGCCTTGTTTTGATTTTGAGAGTCTCATGTAGCCCAGGCTAGCCTTGGACTCAATATGTAGCCAAGGCTGGCCCTGAATTCCAGATTCTCCTGTCTCTACCTTCTGAATGCTGGGATTATGTCTAGCCCAAGGAATTCTTGTTGGGACTTGCCACCAAATACCCAGTACAGTTACACAAAGTGAACCTATTTGGGGGTGGCCCACTGAGGTAGATGCCCAAGAGGTCATGATAGCTCAGGAATGTCACTTGTCAGTTGGCTTGAGGGGGTTGTGTCATCACAGAGGGAGCAGGAAGGGATGAGATGACTAAAAAGGTGATGGCTTCTGTCCTGTTTATGTCCCTACCTCCTCTGTCGCTTTGCACAGCAGGTATGATGTGGTAGGATGCCAGAGACTGCCCTTTCAGGGCCAGGTTTCCGGGGACTGCATAGGGAGCCCAGGTCTTGGCTATGGGGATGGAAGAAATCTGCCCCTGCTTTCTTGGCATAACTTTGGGTTGACCCATCTTTCTTCCCCAGCTGCTGGGGCTGTGGGTAGGAGATGTCCCACCAGCTGCAAATCCCTCCAAAGGTGTACTCCAACCCAGTCTGAAATTTTACATTCGGGGAGTCAGGGCAGACAGCCAGGACTGACTGCAGCCTAGAGCAGTCCCTATCCTTGTCACCCATCCCCATGGGGGCTGCCGATTGCCTAGCAGCAGAAGTTAGCCCATTGTCAATGATAATGACATGTGTTATTATGGTGGGTGTGTGACTGTGACGTGTCCTTCTCTCTGTAACCTGCCATTCTCTTCAAAAGACGCAGTGCTCTTAAACGTGGTTTCAGGGCCTGGCATGGTGTCACACACCTTTAATCTTTGCCCTCAGGAGTCTGAGGCAGGTGAATCACTGTGAGTTTCAGGCCAGCTGATGTAGGCCAGCCAGGGTTATATAGTAAGACCCTGCTGTAAAACAGACAAACAAACAAACAAAACAAAAAAAATAAAACCACGGTTGTCAAGTTGCCTTGTAGCAACCAGAATGGGACAGAGACAAGTCAGGCATCGGCAGGCAGAAGCCCCTTATCATCCCTGTGTATCTGGAGTCTCTTTGTCCTTCCCTAGAGGTCCCCTTAAGGAGCTGGAGAGGTGGCTCAGCAGTTAAGAGCACTGACTGAGGGGTTGGGGATTTAGCTCAGTGGTAGAGCGCTTGCCTAGGAAGCGCAAGGCCCTGGGTTCGGTCCCCAGCTCCGAAAAAAAGAAAAGAAAAAAAAAAAAGAGCACTGATTGCTCTTCCAGAGGTCCTGAGTTCAATTCTCAGCAACCACATGGTGGCTCACAACCATCTGTAATGGGATCCAACCTCCCGCTTCTGGTGTGTCTGAAGAGAATGGCAGTGTACTCATAAAATAAATAAATAAATAAATAAATAAATAAATAAATAAATAAATAAATAAATAAATAAATAAAGTCTTAAAGAGAGAGAGAGAGAGAGAGAGAGAGAGAGAGAGAGAGACCCTTGCGATGCGTGCCTTGCTCTCTACAGCTTCTGACTCGAGGCCTCTGTTTCCTTCCCTCTCCATCCCAAAGCTATCCACGGGAAGAACCTGGTGTCCATTCTGCACCTCCTCGTCTCCCTGGCCATGCACTTCAGGGCCCCCATCCACCTTCCTGAACACGTCACCGTGCAGGTGGTGGTCGTCCGGGTGAGTACGCTGGGCCGTCTCGTCGCCCATCTCCGCCAGCCGAGGCAAGCTGACTTTTTTTCTCCTTACGGTTTTTCAGCTTTTTTCTCCCCTGCATCCCGAGAGCCTACCTTTTATTTTCCGCTCTTGACAAAATGCATACCTCACCCTGGTTCTCGGAGAAATGATTGGAGCGGGAACAATGGCGTTGATTTCAAGAGCGGCACACGGGTGTTGAGGTTTAATTTCCCAGATTTCTGGAGACAGCGTTCATTTCTCTCCAGAGCCACCGAGTCGGAATTCAATCCCCTTGAATGTGCTTATTACTCACTGGAGGAGGCTGTGACCGGCAGAATGAAATCGACGCCCAAATTAAAGGCTCTCCACATTGGCTCTGTATTATAAGCCATCATCTCCCATTATCTCTTTTTTTTAAGGTTCATTTCTCTTGATTTACTCAGAGAAGGGAGCCAGGACCTGGGGTCCTGTTAATGGGGGTGGGAGGCAGGAGTGGATCTGCTGTGTGTACTGTTGTGTGCTTTAGTGTTCGAGCACACAGGTGGGCCACACTTGGCACAGTTTCACCAGGAATCATGTATTAAGCACCTACTGGATGCCAGACATGGGCCTGAACTGCTGGGGACCCTGAGTGAGGATAACCCGTTTTGGCCCGGAAGAACCATCCTATCTGCCAAAGGGCTGCGGTCACATTTGGGACCTGTAGGTCGGTGTTTATGCGTCTGGAGACACTCAGCTACATTCTGTTCTCTGAATTTTTAACTTATCTGTTTTGTGGTCTGTGGTCCACGGAGACCTGGCTGAGCCTGTGTTTTCTGAAGCCATTCCGACCTCTCCACTGCCTTGGGAACTTAGTGGTCCCCTGCTGGGAAAGCCCTGTCTGACATTAAGCGGAAGGTCACCTGCCATTTCTCCCTGCTTCCTTCCCAATCAGGATGTTTGTGGTCAGCGAGAGTGACGCAGACTCAGGGGGACCATTCCTGCGGCCCTAGTCTTGGCTTCTGGCTCATAGGCAGCGGGCCGGGAGAGGCTTCCCAAGGACACATGGGAAAACGGTTCCTAAACCTACCTACGTCAGCCCAGGCCTCAAGAGTACTGAGCGGCCTCACCATCTGGGTATTTTCTTTCAGTCTTACACGCTGGTCCAAGACAAGCTTGGGTTTTTGGAAAATCTGACTGCCCCTGCAAGCCCCCTCCAGCATACCGTGCCTTGACTGCACTTCCTGGGCTGTCTACACTGAGCCCAAAGTAGAAGAAACTGGGCAAGGAGGTCCAGCTAGATAGCAGCTTCTCAGTCCCCCAGTCCCTACTCAGAGCTTCTTTCTGCCTCTCCTGAGGTCCTCTGGACAGTCTGTGTGCTTCCTTGGGTGACCCACCAGCTTATTTGAGATGGGGCAAGGCCAGGCATGTAGCATTTCACGGCTGGAAGGCATGAGAACCAAGCCTTGTTTACCACCCCAGCCCCCCAGCATTGGAAGAAATGGGCAGACCTCTTGATTTCTCAGGGCTTCAGGATCGGCCTATGGACTTGGGATGATGTTGCTAGCCTTTCAATTATCCGTCTCTGAGTTTACCAATGACTTCGCCAATGCCTAGCAATCAACAGGCACCTCATTCATGCTTATGCAAATAAGTGAACCAAATACCCAGAGTCTTCCTTGGTGGGCTCTGTAGAGTGCCAGTTGGAATGAGACTGAGAGTGAGCCACGCCAAAGTCTCCAGCTGCATTTACTTGTTAACAAGGGCCAGACTACCAGATCCCTAGGGCCAGCTCAGGGAAGGGTGAGAGGACTGCCTAGTTAGGAGTCAGGTTCCTGTCTTGTCCCTCAGGTGTTTCAAGTAGGGAGCTGTGGTTGTGGCTACTTTGGCTAGCCTCTGGGAACCCCTGATGTATGTGGGCTGCCCCTGTGTGCCTGCCACAGTTGCTGGGGTGAAGGACCACTAACTAGGGCCTCCGGGTGGCAGGTGGATTTCCTAGCACTGCCAGCTTCAGGAAAGCAGCCCTCTTTGCCCTGTTCTATTTCTCCCTAGGATGGCTGTGTTCAGTGTCCCTGGTTCATGGCCATGGCCCTCTGCTTCTGTTCTTTTCTTTTGGGGTGGCCCATTCACCCCAGCTGCAGAGCTGATCACTATGTGGCCATTCTTAGCTAGCATCGGAAGGCGCGAAGGAAAAGCAGGTTCCGAAGTCCTGGGTAGACATGTTAGGGGGATCTTGTTTGACCAGTTGCCCAAATTTTTCCCCTCTGGAGTCTCCCCAGCATGACTTATGAACTACTCATCTCTCCTGCCTCAACTACAGGATATGGTCTTTATTTGGTGTTTCTTGCTTGGGATCTTTCTCTCAAGTCTCGTTTAGTGACCATATCGCAGGATACCCTGGAGAACAATTTGGGGGTAGTCCCAGGCACTGAAAGGGTCTCCCTTGTGGTCATCTGGAGTATACCTGTCCAGGTGTGGAGTGTACACTGGGGTGTGGTCCTTTCTAAGCTGGCGTCCTGCCCAGGGTCACCCACGAGGGGATTTCCCATGAGATCAATGTGTGTTCTCTACATTGCTCCTGCCCTGTGGTTTGTGTCTTGATGATTTGTCTGCTTTGGGGTTTTCAGAAGCGGGAAGGCCTGCTGCACTCCAGCCACATCTCAGAGGAGCTGACCACGACCACAGAGTAAGTGGATGGCGGCTGCTCCTCAGGGTTCTGTACCTCATGCCAACTGACCCTCAGGGACCCATGCCTCCTGCAAGGCCCCAGGGAGCCTTGGGACATGGGAGCTTGTATTCCTCCATACTCTTTAGTCTTAGTGTGTGATTTCTTTGTGCAAGTACTTGCCTGCCTTCTTTCTCCACACAGTTTCTCCCAGGTTTTCTATGTCAGTCTCTCACCTCAGAGAGTCTCTCGTTCCTAATTTTCCTTATTTTAGGAGGTGAGCTGATGGGATGGGTTAGTCAGAAAAGTGCTCACTGTGTGAGCACGAGGACCCAATCTTCAGCACCAAATTAAAAAACAATTAAAAAACAATTCAGGTACAGGCTTATATATCTATAACCCCATCATGGGGATGACAGAGACAGGGGGATCTTTGGAGCCCATCAGTCAGTGTTTCTAGCCAGACAGTGAGTTTCAAGTTCAATGAGAGACCCTGTCTCAAAAATAAGGCGAAGAGTCAGTCTCTGGCCTGTACATGCACACACACACACACACACACACACACACACACACACACACCACCACCACCACAAACATTATACACAAGTAAAAAAATTGAAAGAATGTCAGGGGTTGCCACGTGTGTTAGCTCAGGATGGCCTCGGAGGCTCAAGCTCACACAGGCCGGTCATTTCCTGCTTTTTCCTGGTCTTTCTCTTCTCTTGTCTATCAACAGTTGCTCTCTTAGAGGGAGGGACCGTGTGACCAGTCAGAACTGTCCTAAGGTGGACACTATTGAGTCCTCTGGTCTCTGAGAAAGCCAGACTTTTCAAAAGCCTAGAGAGACTTGACCTTCTCATAGCCAACCAGATAGCGTACCATGTGTGCGACCCCATGGTACCCCAGAATGGACCCTAGGAACTCAACACCTCTGCTTCTTCTGATGAAATATTTTTCAGTGTTTAAAACATGGACGGTGTCGGCTAGCTCACCAGTTCCATTCGCAGAGATGCTAAGGCCGTGTATTCAGTATAGCCTTCCAGCAGCTGGCTGGTACAGAATCCACTCAGGCATGGCAAGTGGGCTGTCAGATAAGCTGAAGACATGTTCTCTGTGTGTGTGAGTGCATGCGTGCTTGCATGTGTGCATCTGTGTGTGTGTGTGTTCTGGTCCAGGGAAGGGCAGGTAGCTGGGGAGGTAGGGTTGTGTAGGGAGGCAGGCCAATGTGTGTTGTGACAGCACTGTGTGTCTGTGGCTGCAGAAGTGTGAGTTCAGGAATGGAGAGTGGGGTGGGGACTTGGTGGGGACTTGGCCTGTCTCTGGAGACACCACCCCTAAGTCATTGCATCTCCTCATAAGCCCGCACTCAGCCATATGAATGGCTCAGCCAGGCGGTCCTGCTAACCTTGCTGTGGCGGGTCCTGTGATATGTCCGTGAGGGCTTCCCAGAGTCTGGTGGACCAAGGTAGCTTTGTATACTGCCTTTTGTCCTCATGGGTTGAGCTTCCTCTCCAGTTCCTGTCATGTTTTGAGAGGTTGAGTCCCCTCATCCTGGATTCCTGGACCATTTCTTTTTTTCTCTGTGGGTAAGAGTTAAGTCATCTTGGGTCAGAGATTTGAGAAAACAGACTCCACCTTTTGAACAAGTAGTCCAGGGACCTGCACAACTGTGGGAAGCCAAATCTGTCTGTTGCAGTCTGCTTAGGGAGAGGGAGACCAGAGAAGGCAGCAAAAGGTGCTGGGGGCTCCACAATCATTGGGCATCAAAACCTGAAGAAAGAGAGAGAGACAGGGGTTGGTTGATGCAGTCCTAACAGCCCAGCAGCTGTGTCCAGCACTCTGGTGTGTGCACGTTGGAGTTGGTCATGGGAGCAGGGTGCATGCTAACTATGGTTCCTCTGTTCCAGGCCTGGGGAGAGGGGGTCAGGTTGACAAGAAGAAGATTGGGAAGAATGTAAAATCAGGCCCAGGGTGGGGGCTTGGAAAGTTCTGTAACCACAGTGGCTTTTTCAGGGGCAGGAGCATCCTGGAGTCAGGGAGGGAGACACATCTATTGAGCCATTTCTGCTGGATGACATACTGTTCTAGGCAATCAAAGATTGTTCTAGGTAGTCTAAGACTGTTCTAGGTAGACAATGACTGTTCTAGGTAGTCAAAGATTGTTCTAGGTAGACAATGACTGTTCTAGGCAGTCAAAGGTTGTTCTAGGTAGTCAAAGACTGTTCTAGGTAGACAAAGACTGTTATAGGTAGTGAAAGAAGTAGCTGAGGGTTTTTAGATTATTTTTTGTTTGCCTGTCAGCCTCCTCTCTCCCCCCCAACCCCCAGTTTAGGGTTTGTTCTGTCTAACCCACCCCTATTCTTGTGACCAGGGAATGCAGAAGTGATGGTTAGGTTAGCTGTAGCCAAACGATCTTAGTTTACTTTCCATGATTGAAATAAACACCATGACTGTCTTAGGGTTTTATTGCTGTGAAGAGACACCATGACCATGGCAACTCTTGTAAAGGAAAACGTTTAATTGGGGGCTGGCTTAAGGTTTCAGAGGTTTAGCTCAATAATGAGCTAAGACATTCATCAAGGCAGGAAGCCTGACAGTGTGCAGACAGGCATGGTGCTGGAGGACGAGCTCAGAGTTCCACAACTGGATCAGAATGTAGCAAGCAGGAGACTGTGTGTTCCACACTGGATGGAGATTGAGCATAGGAGGCCCCCTCCCAGTGATGTACTTCCTCAAACAAGGCTACACCTCTTAACGGTGCCACTCCCTATGGGCCATGCATACATATGCGTCAATGGGGGCCATACCTATTTAAACTACCATGACCAAAAGCAACTTAGAGAGGACATGGTTTAGCTCAGTTTACAGTTGAAGTCTATCACTGAGGGAAGTCAGGTTGGGATCTCAAGGAAGAAACGTGGAGGCCAAGGCCATGGAGGAATGCTGCTCACTGGCTTGTTCAACCTGCTTTCTCAGACAATACAGGTCACAGTCACAGAGAACCTAAAGGAAAACTAAACTCCAGCAGTGCAAATAGCTTAGTGTCTGACATGTGGGACTCTCTATTTTCTGGGCTCCAAGGAGCCTGGCCAGCTCTACCTCACTTCTCTGCAACATACACAGCTTGTCTCCTCAGCTCACTCTGACTCCATTCCACCCCTGCCAATGTCCTTGGTACTCATCCCATGTACTGGCATTTCTGAAATGCTGTGGTCTTCATGGCCTTCTGGCCTCTCTTCAGGGACTCTAACCCTACCACTTTTTGCCAAGCCTCGGCCTTTCCCCAGGACCCCTTCAATCCTAGGGCTTCTACTGTAGTGGAGGCTGTCCCTTCATCAATGGCCTCATCTGGTCTTTCACAGTGCCAAGCCTCAGCTGTTCTCCATGACCCCTTCCTGCCTTCAAAACCAGCACCACCTCTTACACATTACCAACGTCAGATGCCAGCCCCAGAGGCAGCCTCTGGAACACAGCTTCTGAATGCTGGCCCTGAGGAAACACTTCCCAAATTTCACCTTAATGATGCTGGTCCCTTGTTTATCATGGCTGATCCTTCAGTCCCAGCTGACCAGAGCCACAGATTATCTTTAAAATATCACATAAATACCCCCATAGAGTGTTTGAAGGACTCTTAAAATTCCCTCTGAAACGTCACCAGCCAGGTCTCCCAGCCTATTTTCCAAGTTCTCACAAATTCTCGCTCATCTTTAGCATTCAAATGGCTTTTTCTAGCCCCAAGTTCCTTCCACATCCGCCCTCTATCTCAGTGGTTCTCAACCTCCCTAACACTGCAAACTTTAATACAGTTCCTCATGTTGTGGTGACCCCTAACCATAAAGTTATTTTTCGTTGCTACTTCACAACTGTAATTTTGCTACTGTTATGAATCATAATGTGAATATCTGATATGCGATCCTGGTGAAGTGGTCATTCCACTCCTAGAAGGATTTCAGCTCATAGGTTGAGAAACACTGCTCTATCTGATGGGCGTGGCTGCCAGAGTCCACATGCTCCCGGTTCCCATGATCCATTATGTTTGTCCCCTCCAAATGGTATCCAGGGTGATCACTGTGTCAGGAATGAGGGCAGCTTGCTGTCACTCTTGTGCAGATTATCAGTCACCTGCACACGCCCTTCACCTCTTTGAGGCTAGAGCGGGATGGGGGTGGGGTGTCCATTCCTATTGGGGGCCTTGAGGCTGAGTGCTAGGGTCTGGTTGACTCTACTGGTCCCCCTCATAAGACTTGGTCCAAGTCACCATCTGACCATTTCCTCTTGTTCACAGGATCATGATGGGCCGGTTTGGTAAGTACCCTGGCTTGGGGTGGGACAAGCTGAGACCCCTAGGCACGCACAGTCCAGAAAGCTCTGGAGTTCTCAAGTTTGTGCACGTGAACTTGGGTGGGAGGAGCGAGATTGTAGGGAGGGAGGGGATAGCCTGGAGAAAGTCTCTAGCTTACCCGCAGGGAGGGAGGGAGAAAAGGAGGTAATTACCCAGTCACCTGACCCTGTCTCCTGGGCAAGAGAGGGCAGACAAAGGGATCAAAAACCTGTGGCTTCATTTAAATTCCCAGAGGTGAAGCCTGGCTGCACAGGCTGGGGAGAAGTTTAAGACTGAAAGCTACAGTAGAGTGTTCTCCAGCCAGGCAGGAAGGGGAAAGGCTGTTAGAGGAAAAAATAAATGGAAGCCAGATAGAAGCTCCCAGCTCATTTCTAGATGTGTGTGTGTGTCTGACCCTAGGGAATCCTTGGGGTTGGGTGTGGAGGTGCAAGTGTCACCTCCAAAACCCTTCTCTGACCTGGAGCTTGTAAAGGAGGGATAAAGGATGAGCCATCTCCTCAGAAAGCTCTGATAGTCAGGAAGGTCTTGCGTTTGAGAGAAAGCTGTGGCCATGTGGCTCCTGAGCCTTTCCGATGGACAGGTGCTCTGCTTGCTGGGAAAATTCCCAGGGGAGACAGGGGTGGGGGTGGGGGGGTGGCAGACATGGGTCATGTGGGACCCCTGCTGGTGTCCAGGTGCAGGCTAGTTTAGAGATCAGTCTCTCCCTGTCACCTCCTCTACACAGAGGAGGCTCTGAACCCCCCGGGGGATCTCAGAGGCTGGAAGATGACGACTGAGGACCTGAGAGTGGAGTTGTCACTTCTGTGTTCGGATTGGCCCTGTTTCAGGTTCAGGGGGTTTGAAAAGAGTTGGCTTGGCCTGGGGGAGGTGAGCCTGGGCCAGGTATCTTGGGAGCTGGACAGCTGGTCAGAACACCTGGTCAGGTGCACAGCGTGTGTCTCCCGAGGGGAGAGCCAGGTGCACCAGGACTCAGTCACAGTGCTGGGGACATCTGAGGCCACAAGAAGCCTCCTCTGAGGCTGTACGCACTTCACTTCTTGCCGGCTCTGCATAAGATGAAGCAGGCTATTAGCCAGTGACAGGCAATTAGTTCCGCCCCCGCCTCGCACTTGTGCTGACGCAAGGAGGTCTCCCGGTTACGCGGCTGACAGCCTTAGTTTTGGTACAGTGAGTCCCTGGGCTCCCAGGCATCCTCTTGGGGGAGTAGCACATGGCTGTCCCAGGATTTCTGGTCACTTCTGGCCTCATTGCTCTGCCAGAGTCTGGTCACACTCCTACCATTGGTGCATTGTTTATTTCCACCCAGCATTTACTTTTGGCTTCAGAACACAGTGTTGAGGAGGAAGGTCAAAGCACCCCTTGTCATGTCTGTTTCCTGTCCACAGTCTCCTATGGCGGTCTTTAAGGATGTTCCAGATATCACATCCCCTGTGGTCTTGTTCTCTCACCTCCTGGGAGTCCAGGCCCAACCCTGTGACTCTCTCACTCCCACTCCTCTCAGCCTAAGATGCCTTCCTGCTAAATTACCCAGGGTTCTCTCCTGTGTTGGCTTAACTGTCGCTCACCAGGGATCCCCAGACACAGACCAGCATGCACCCTCCCCACCACCCTTGGGTTGTCTTTGTAATGTCTACAGTCATTTGACAAACTTTGAGCCAGCCCTGCTCCCGGGAGCCTCAGGGTTTGTGTGTGTGCTCCCTTGCCCTGGGACTCTGGTGCAAGTGTTATGCTTGTGGGCACATGGAGACGCATCTTCCCTTCTTCAGGGCTCTTGGAGTACCCTGTAGGCAGCCGCTCACCCCAAGCCTGTATCATATCAGCAGCCCTCCCTGAACCATTGTCGGGTGTGAGGAGGTTCCAAGCCAACAGGCTGATCCCCCTAAGCTGAGCTTTGCTTGAACAAGTTCCCTCAGCCTCCTTGGCCTTCGAGTGCTGTGCAAAGGTGGAGTGTGTCCTCTCTGGTCACTTTGCCCTAAGGCCAGTAAGGTTAAAGGGTGCCCAGCCTCTTCCCATCAGCATCTTGTCCTGCCCGAGGTACAATCAGGTTTTTCTCTCCCTGGAAACCAGTCTCCTGGGAGCTAGGAGGTTAGAGCCTGGTCTCCATAGCAACGCCTTTGCCGGTTGCCTTTTCTCTAGCTAGTGGCCCTTCCTCCCTGGTTCCCCGACTCGGGAGCCCTTTCTGATGCTGGCAGGATCGGGTGGGCAAGGGCTGAGGCTCCCTCCTCATCCCAGGCTCAGTTTGCTGTGACCCAGTCTTTCCCATTCACCACTCCAGCAGAGCAAACCTCTGACCTGATGTTCACACCTTGGTCACTGCTAAAGGATGCGATTCCTGTCAGCCTCCCTCCCAGGCCACCCTGCTCTCGAATCGACTCTAGCTCTGGGTGTTTCTCTTTGCATGTTCTGTTCACTCTGGCTACAATGCCCTTCCTCTTCCCATCTCTCCACCCAGCCTGGCTCAGACTCTTTCTTCCAACCTCTTGCCCATGGGTGCAAACTTGGATGCTGCCAGAGACCAGCCTGACACAGTTGGCCAAACCCCAGAAGCTGAAGGTTATAGGAGGGGACCTGTAGAAAGCAGGTGCCCCCATCCTTGTACTGGGGGCAGCACCTTGATGCCAGGTGGCTATGTAGCTCACTATGGCTCCAGCCTCTGCTTTCAAGAGGAGTCAGAAACATAAATCAGGGAGAACCTTCTAGTCTAAATGAGGCTGAGTTAGGCTCCGGGTACAGATCTGGGACCCTCCTGTCTATGACTTTCTAAGTTACTGACTTCTCCAGTGCAGGAGGGAAGTTGATGGGGACCCAGACATGCGTGGGAGTTGGGCTTGTCCCAATGGCCCCACCCTGACTCTTGATGCTCACAGGGGTAGTAGGGAACAGACGCAGTTGTCCCTGCTTTACAGAGGAAGAGCTCTTTGGCTAGGGAAATGACTTAAAGTCTGTGGGCTTTCAAGTTACACAGTGAGGATCTGAACCCAGCTCTGCCCTGTCCCCACCATCCTTTTTTTTAGAACCTCTGGTCCCTCCTCCTGGCTATGGAGTCACATGGTGGGTCCTCTAGGCCCAGGTAAGCAGCCAGCGTGGGAGGCGCCCAGCAGCCTCCCACACACACTCTGCCTGCCCAGCAGTGGCCCTGCTAAATAAACCAGTGACGTCAAGAGTCTGAGCTCTTGGGGCTTTGCCTAAGCCGCTTTGCAGGGCTGCACCGCTTTGAGAGGACTAAGCTCCTTTTGCCCCTTTACAGATTGTTTTCTGGGGGATAATCTGACTTAGCTGATTATGGAAATGGATGACATCTGGTGCTAACTGAGGGTGGCTTTTTGTCCCCACCAGCCCTTAGAGCAAGGCACTGCCTCCCTTCCCCTGACAGACACATGCTCATGAACACATGCGGACTCAAAAGGCCTCTTCTCTTCACTTAGCTTCTCACCTTCCCCCAGGCTGAGGAAGAGGCCTCAGATTGGATGGAGCTGGAATCTGACACCATCTTGGGGCTAGGTTGGTAGGGGCCTTCTTTTAGACTGTTCTGTTTGGCTCTTCTCCCAGGAACCCTGGCTTTCTCAGCTCACCCCAGCCTTCTTTGTTCCCCTCCTTCTTCTTCCTCAGCAACCCCTATCCCGAGGTGGGACAAGTCTCCCTGTGCCCTTCCCGCCAGAATTCTCTGTGTTGGAGCTGGAAGTGGAAGGCCTCTCTGCTAGCTCCTTCTTAGAAGCACAGTTCCCCAAGAACCGAGAAGACAGAAGTCAGAGCCCAGGTCCCTCTCAGTGCCTCCCCTCCCCCGATACCGCATGCTCTTGGCCCTGGAGTCCTCTGGCCTCTGCTTGACCCGGGCTCCAGTCATCTATCTAAGCAGACCTTTGGGTTAAGAGGGCACCTCTGGAGGGATTCCAGGTTCTTGTGTCCCTGAACAAAGAGTAGAGCCGAGACACACAGTCAGCAGCGAGGGCCGAGGGCCGACTAAGGAACATCCGCTTCCGAGGGAGAAAGTGGCGCCTCCCAGTGCAGAACTGAGGCTTTCCTGTTATGGTAGAGTAGGCTTTCCCCTCCTTTGCATAGCGAGGGTATTTTGGTTCATTTGCATAGAGTAGGCTTTTCTGAGTGTGTGTTTGTCACGTGTAGTTCACACAAACTCATGTGTCAGCACGTCTCACTAGCATTATAATCTGCCCCCAGGGGCGTGCCACACTGATACAATGAGCCCCAGGCCACCCGAAGACACTTTGGAATGCCTGTGTCCTGAGCCAGAGGCACACGCAGATGTTCAGATTTAATTTGTTTTTTGTTGTCATCCCTGGTGGGCTGGGGGTGTCCATTGTGGTTAGGGAGGAGTCTTGGGGTTCCAGTGTTCCCCTTTGTTCCCCAACTTGTTCTTCTTAGATGCTAATTTTGTCCTCGGGTGGCCTCAAGTAGGGAAGGATGGGGACTTCTGTGCTGATTCTTTTCCGGCGGCAGCTTGCACACATGTGGCAGTTAGAGTGAGCAGGTCGTGGTTCACCGGGGAAGAGGGAGGTCATGGTGTACCTCAGGGAGAAGTGAGCCGCCTTGCAGCCCCTCTCTGAGCTTTCCCTGTCGCAGGAGTCAGAGGCAGGGCCAGGAGTAAGAGAATCATCCACCTCTCCTGGAGAGTTAAGAGCTGAAAGTGCAGCAGACAGCATGCAAGGAGAAACTGTATTTTCAAGATGTGCTAAGTACAAGCCTGGGTCCCTCAGAGGAGGTGACCTTGGAGAGCAAACTGGTGGGGGGGTGCAGTGAGGCTCTGTCAAAGACCCTGGGGGCATGTTAGTGCCTGAGGGATGCAGGTGGGCCTAGAGGACATCTTGTAAAGGCTGGGAGACATGTAGGAGCGTGGCCATCTCCTTATACCCATGAGGGAGAGGACGGGCCTTGGTCTAAGAGCATGAGAGGCAGGGTTTTGATGGGCCAGTGGTGAGAAGCTGTCCGGCTGCACTTTTAGAGATTCTGGCTGCGGAGGGAGAGGAGGCCAGTGGAGCTAGAGGCTGTGGCCATCCAGAGGTAAGAGGTGGATCAGGCATGGGGGCAGCAGACCTGTGGCCAAGAGAAGAAGTGGGGGTCACAGTGAGCGTTTAGGAAAAGAGAGTCAGGGATGCTTCGAGTGATGAGAACATGCGGGTGCCCACGTGCGACCTGGTAGCCCATACCCAAAGCTTTCCTGCTACCAAGGCAGCCTCACGCAGCCCTTGTTCACTAGACAGCTTGCGACTTCTGCTTCACTTATGCTCGGGGGCAGGGTCAACCTGAGGGCTCCTCCGCTCTGGCAGAAACCAGAGGGATCAAGCTGGAACCCCAAGGCAGAGCATCCGGGGAGAGCAGAGTGGCTATTTCTAGAGCCGATAGTCGAAGGTTGGGATCAGGGCAGGCGGAGTCCTTTCTAGAACTCTCTGTGTTCTCTCTTGCATGTCACGCAGAGCGGGATGCCTTCGACACGCTCTTCGACCACGCGCCGGACAAGCTCAACCTTGTGAAGAAGGTAGATTATCTCCCTCCCCAGCCTGCCCCCCATGGGACCTGTGCCTTTGCAGACTCTGTCTAGACTCTCTGCAGACCCAAGGCAGGCCCAGATATGGGGATGAGAGAGACCTTTGACATCTCTAAAGTTTGCCTTGACCCCTCTCAGCAATGTGTGCTGTGGCCATGCTCTCTTACAGTAGGGTCATGTAGACCAGACGGAACGTACAGCTTGGTGCTGGCTGGCACTGGGCCATTAAAACTAGGGCTGGCTTAGAGCACAGAGCTCGACACAACCTTTTTTGTGATAGCCATCAGAGGAGGGAGGGTTTGGAGTATGTCAGCCTGCCATATTGGGGGTTCAGGTCAGGGTGTCTGGAGAAGGCTGCTGATGCCCTTACCTCTCTGCCTCGTCAGTCTCTCATCACGTTTGTGAACAAACACCTGAACAAGCTAAACTTGGAGGTCACTGACCTGGAGACCCAGGTAAGCGGGGCTTCGGTGGAGGGTCCCTCTGGCCTATGCTTCTAGCAGCTTTCAACCCAGGTGGGGTGCGGGAATAGGCGGAACCACCTTGTTTCTCTCAGGAGGAGCTCCCAGAGTGTAGCTCACGGTATTGCTCCAGCCCTAGCAAGCTGGATGCTTGGACCCTCTGCTTTCTGGAGCTGTGGCAACCAGAGATGGAAGGCCAAAGCCAGGGGCTCTGCAGGCTGGGAGTCCAGAGTCACAGTGTGGGCAGGCTAGCTCCTTCCCACTCTTGCCACGGCTTCTGCTGCATTTCTGCAGGCAGGGTCCCGTGTTCTCCCATCCATAGATGTGTTTCCTCCATCTTCTGTGGCCTCCTCCTGTGTCTGCATCTGTGTCTGCACGTCTGCGTGCTGCACAAGGTTGTCTGTGCCCGTCTGCTTCCCCGAGTTAGGGTCCAGAAATGGATGCCTGAGAGCAAGGAAATGTCATGCTTGAATAGAGCCCACCCTCAGGACACAAGGGCAAACTGAGACCCTGTGTCCAAATGATGTCACAGGCACAGGGTCTAGGGATTAGGATTCCAACTTATTTTGGAGAGAGACAGTTCAACTTTTAGCATTCATCCAACCCTGTCACATGTCCTTTGTTGTGAGGGTCCCTGAGTCTAGAACGTTCTGTGCCCTCTGCTTCAGTGGGGGAGACACGGTGGCCTCACGTTTGATCCCGTGACAGTGTGGAAATAATGCCCCATCCGACCTGGGGCCAGCAAGATGGCTCAGCTGGTAAAAGTAATTGCTGAAGAAATCTGATGACCTGAGTTTGATCCCCAGGGACACACAGAGTAGAGGGAGACAACTGGCTCCTGCAAGCTGTCCTCAAATTACTTAGGGACTGTGACACTAACCTGATGCCCTGCCCCATATGTCGTACATGTTACAGGAATAGTAATAAAATTAGCCTCCATTTGGGGACTAGGGACCAAACACTTCTGCCATCTATCTGTACTTCAAACACTCCTTCCTCAAGTCAGACGCGCCCTTGTGGTGTGGTGACCGTCTCCAAGCACACAACATGCCTGGAAGGCCCAACTGAATTTTCCCCAGCTTAGTTGTGTGGTTGGGTTTTGAGCTGGAATCCATGGTGCAGACATCCCTAATATGCTGTTGATCCCTCCTAAACCCCTGGGCATTTTCTTCTATTGCTTCCTCTTTCTTTAACTTCTCTCATTTGCTTTTCTAATTAAAAAAAGTAATTCAGGTTCATCGTAGAAATGTCTGAAAATGAAGATAAAGAAAATAAACAAAAGTTGCCCTCATCTATCACCCCCAGGGCGCTGCACCCCTGGCTTTGTTCCAAGCACTTCTCCTGGGTATTCTGGGTGTAGGCCGTGTGGTCTGCAAGACAGTGCAGATTGTGTGTGTGTGTGTGTGTGTCTGTGTGTCTGTGTGTGTGTCTGTGTGTGTGCGTGCACGCCTTGCCTGTGCATGTATGTGTGTGTGCTTTGCAAGCTCATCACTTATTCTTGGCTGTTTGCTCATGCAGCACACTGGCTGTGTGACACTTTAGATTTTCTGAAGCTCGGGAAGCTAAAGTGGAAAGCTGTCTCCCTCCCTCCCTGCTGTCCCCCCACCCGCAACTCCGCCTGGGTCTGTTTCAAAGTGCTCATGCATAAAACAACACACTCCCGTTAATAACAGTCGATCACACCGGACAGCTGTTGTGTAATGCGTTGTTTTTTTTTTTTGTTTTTTGTTTTCCTCCCTAAATACATGGGCATCTTCTTGCGAGAGATGGATGTCTCTGTCTGAAGCTATTTTGCTGTTCAGTCTGTCAGTTATATTGATCCTCTCCCTCTTTCCCTCCCTCCCTCCGTCTCCTCCAGACAGGGGATTCTCCTTTGCCCTGGGTTCACTTTGTAGCTCAGGTTGGCCTTAAACTTTTGGTCATCCTCCTGCCTCAGCCTCCTGAGTGCCAGGGTTATAGACACGCACCACTATGCCTGGCACTGTTTTTTATCAACAATAGCCTTCGTGGGTTGGGAGTGCAGCTCAGTTGGTAGCATTTGCTGAGCGTGTTCAAGGCCCTTGGTTCCCTCCCCAGCCCTGTTGAAATAATTCCCTTCCCTTCAGGTGTGAGGCCTGCACTGGAGTAAAGCAGCCCTGGGATTGGATGCTGCATGGCAGGCGAACAGCCCAGTTATTTGTGCCCTGTCTGTTTCCTCAGGGGGTTAACATCTAGAAATGAAATCAGACACGGAGTTGTAGGCACAAAGCAGCACGCACCATGAGGCCTCCGAAGGTCTGGTCATGGAAACTGGCACTGTGTGGGCAGCTAACCCACGCCTGCTGTAGCCCGTCCAGCATCTCTTATGTGACCCTGCAGAACACACAGCCAGGGTGCCATTGCTCAGGGGAAAAATCTGCATTTTTTGCTTGTTTTTCTTTTCTTTTTTTCCTTCCGGGCTACCATACAATGTAAGGTTGGTAAAGTCTGCTTTAGCTGTCCCTGGAATCCACTTAAATCTGTGCTTGGTGGCTGGTCCCCGAGTGGTCTCCTAGAAGGCCTGCCACCTGCTAACCAATGACTTGATGCCCTTTGCTTGTTAGAGATGATTTCCCCCTAGGCTCCTGGCTTTTAAAATCAGGCATTTGTGATGTTCCCTTTTCCATGTAAACGCCGTCGGGTGAGTGTCTCCAGAGGGACGCCTGCCCTGCTTCAGGCTCTCACTTACCTATTTGGAGTCTCTGGAAGCTGAAGGCCTCCAAGGCTTCCCATCCCTCTTACCTCTCCGGAGTTCAGCCTGGGCATCCCGGAAGTCTGGTGGAGGTGTTCTGTGGGCATGCCATTCTCTCCCGGAGTCACTGGCAATGAGTACCGGTCCCATTGGAAGCTGCCTTTTGCATGTTAATAGGTTTTTAAGGGCCAAATTCAGGGCCCAGCAAAATGGTTCATCAAAATGGTCAGTGAAGACACTCGTTTCCAAGCCTGACAACTTGAGTTTGATCCTGACCTCCACATGTGCACCATAGTGTGTGTGTGTGTGTGTGTGTGTGTGTGTGTGTGTGCACAAATAAATAAAAAAGAATCAAGGGAGATGGAGAGATGCCTCAGCAGTCAAGAGAAGTTGTTGTTCTTGTAGAGGAAGGACCTGGGTTTGGTTCCTAGTGCCCACACAGTGGCTCACAACCATTTTTAATTTCCAGGGGATCCAATGTCCTCTTCTGATTTTTGTGGACATTAGGCATGCATATAGGTACATACATACATACATACATACATACATACATACATACATACAGATAGAACACTCATACACAAAAAAATTCTAAAAAAATTTTAAAAATAGATTCAAACTCAAGACTTCTGAATATTTCTTGCACAGTAGTGAGGTTACCAGCTGTCTTAGTTAGGGTTTTACCACTGTGAACAGACACCAGGACCAAGTCTTATAAAGGGCAACATTTAATTAGGGCTGGCTTACAGGTTCAGAGGCTCAGTCCATTATCATCAAGGTGGGAACATGGCAGCATCCAGGCAGTCATGGTGCAGGAGGAGCTGAGAGTTCCACATCTTCATCTGAAGGCTGCTGCAGAAGACTGACTTCCAGGCAGCTAGGATGAGGGTCTCAAAGCCCACGCCCACAGTGACACGCTTCCTTCAACAAGGCCACACTGACTCCAACAGGGTCACACCTTCCAATAGTGCCACTCTCTGGGCGGAGCATACACAAACCTTGTCTACTTTAAGCAGTGAAGATGTATAAGTCACCATAGTTAAAATGGTTAAACAGGGGAAGAAGTCAACAGAAGTTGGGGTGTGAGAGGACAGGTGCCATGTGACCTACATGTGTGAGGTCCCCCAAGAATAAAACCCCTAGAGACAGAGGCCGATGGTTCATATTCCTGTTATCAGTTCCCGTCCCCACACAGCTCACAACTGTACGTAACTCCATTTCCAGGGTATCCAATACTTTCTTTGGACCTCTGTGGGCACATGTGGTACATATACACATGTACACACAGGGAAAAAACTTTCATTCATATAAAGTAAATCTTAAAAAGTATTAAAAACTGTTTTAAACGGTTAATTTGGTGTAATAAATCTCAGGCACTAATTGCTACCTTTGCAAATGGAGCTGTTGCTTCTTCCTGGCTTGCTCAAAGAGGAACATAGGTGTCGAGAGTGAGGTCCTTTGTTCTGTACCCCTGGTCCCCTCTTGTGGTGTCTTAGGGCACTGGCCTCCTCTCCTCTCCCCTTCCCTCCCCTCCCTTTCCTTCCCCTCTCCTCTCCTCTCCTTTTTTCCTTTCCTTTTCTTCAATGAATTTATTTATTAATTTTTACATCCAGATTGCTGCCCACCCTGTCCTCTCCCCTTCCCCCCTGTTCCCCCAACCTGTGGCTTCTTTTCTTGAACTCTGTTGAGGGTTCACAGGATAGGGTGGGACTGCTGGGTCGAGTTGGGGTCCTGGAGCGGGCACTGCAACCTATAGGGTAGTCCCGCATTCTCCTGCACACACGTAGGGTGTCTGTCCATCTCACTCATGCCCCAGAATTGTCATTGAGTTTTGCCTGCAGTTTGCAGATGGTGTGTACCTGGTTCTACTCCTGGGCCTCCTTGAAGACTACTTTGTCCCCCTCCACAACTTCTACCTGACTCCTGACAGCTTTGACCAGAAGGTAAGTGTCCTGTTTCCTGGGAGTGGCCCCAGCCATGCTCACTGGGGTAGGTAGAAGGAATGTCCCTTGCTGACAATGAACAACTGTGTTACTGTCTATCCAAAGTTGGTGTCATCTGAGGCTCCGTGTGTGTGTGTGTGTGTGTGTGTGTGTGTGTGTGTGTGTGTCTGTGTGTGTGTGTGTGTGTGTCTGTGTGTGTTTATCGGTATCCTTTAGAATGTGAAGCCTCACAACATCTGGGATTCAATCTGAGCTCCCTGGAGACAGACTGGGAAACCCCTTTGTGGCGTGCATGCCACTATATGATGCAAGTGTGTTGCTTGGTCATGTCCCTAACATGTCTTTCCCCCAGGTTAATATTGTTTTTAATGATGCTGGTCATAGCCCCCTTGGTTTCGCTGTTTTGGGAGCCTCCAAATGTCATGTCCCAGGATGACACATGTGGCTTTGCAGCACATGCCTCCTGTTATGTCAATTTTCTTTTATTTTTCCTCCTGCCACACTGGGCTTTTTCTCAAATATTTACAATAGTCCTTCTGAATCTTCTGGGGACCAGATCCAGGGCCCCCTTGGGTACCGAAGCAGGCAGATGCTCAAATCCCACAAGTGAAGTGTTGCATAAAGCATAAAGCCTACGCACTTCCTCCCGTAGATGTTAAATCCTGTCTGGTGGCTTATGATACTTAATGCAAATATGCAAATGATGTGCAAAGTAGCTGCATTCTGTATTGTTAGGGAGCAATGGTGGAGGTTCAGTATGCTGCAGAGTCCCCAGACACTGTCTATCTAAAGTTGGTGTCATCTGAAGCTCCGTGTGTGTGTGTGTGTGTGTGTGTATGTGTGTGTATGTGTCTGTATGTCTATATATGTGTATGTTCCTGTGTGTATCTATACATGATTGTGTGTGTCAATGTGTGTACGTATGTATATGTGTATATGTATATACATTTATGTGTCTGTGTATAAGCATGTGTGTCTACATATGTATATATATGTCTCTGTGTTCATGAGTGTATATATACTCATGTATGTATATATATGTATGTGCATTCATTTTATAAGTATGCATGTCTATGTATGTGTGTATATGTGTTTCTGTATTTATGTATGTGTGTATGTATCCTCATATACGCCTGTTTGTGTATGTGTGTGTATGTATGTGTTTGTGTGTATACATGTCTGTGTATATGTGTGTGTGGTGGGACTGTGTGTATGCATGTATATTTTATTTCTGAGCTTTGAGCCAGCCTTGAGCATGCCCCCGTATCTGCTCTTCCCATGCCCTCCGTCCTTCCCAGGCTCTCTGCAGTGAGGTCTGTCACTGAAGAGTTAGTGCTTCACTTCTGGGGACTTGGCAGAGACTAGTCTGGGTTGCTTGGGACTCATGGCACCTGCCACTTTATTTTTCCAAAGTGCGAGGCCCATGAGGTACGGAGGCAGACGGTGGCAACCGCAGTGGGAGCCAGGGTGACAGCCGAGAACGAACGGGCCAGTGTTTATCAATCTGCCGGTTCCTGGCACCAAGCAGTCTGTCTGCTCATGGCCAAATGCCGTTCCTATCGTGCCTGTGGAGATAGAATTGGACAGATTAGAGAGGTCTTGGCATGCTGGAGTCCATATTGGGGATGGAGGGAGAATGAATACAGTGAGGATGAACGGTACAGAGCTTGTTAGGACCACGGAGCTCCTGGAGTTGTAGAAACCAGAGGTCAGACTGTCTGGTGAACAGGTTCTTGCATATTCAGACCACTATGTGGCTGTATTAAGGAGGCTGCTGGGAACAGTGGATTTAACCAGTAGAACTGGGTCTTTGTCCAAACAAGGCTTTGTCCAGATGGCAGAAGCCACGTTCCTCAGCTTGGCTTTCTCTCTTTGAAATCAGGATGAACAGCCATGCAGGTCACTGCCCTGCCCTACAAATCAAGGAAACCTCTGGTGATGAGCATACAGGGAGACGGGAGGTCAGGGTGTTGGACTGTGCAGGCACATGGGGCCTCCTCCTCAGGCAGGCATGAGGATTGGGTCCCTTTCTTACACATTCACATATTTATTCTGACCTCTTCCTCTTGGGGGTCATGGTGAGGGCCACCATGGCAGTGATTGTCACACCTCTATAAACCTTGACCTGTCTTTGTCTCCTGGTCCCAAGGGCTGGGAGGACCGTACACCGGACTGAGGCAGGCAGTTTCTCTGATCAGCTCTGAGACCTGAAGCTGAAGGTCCTTTGTTCTGGCCCCAGGCATCTTGGTGGCATCTCAAGAATGTTGAAGGAGGCAAAGATTTGGCAAGCAGAGTGGGGGTGTGTAAGGGGTTCTCCCTCAAGCAATAGCAGAATCATTAACCAAAGATCTTGGGCTGGGGAGTGTGGCTCAGTTGGTAGAGTACCTGTCCAGCAAACACACGCCCTGGCATTGTATAAACAGGCACAGTGATAAACATTGGTAATCCCAGCACTCGAGAGGCAGAAGCAGGAAGATTAGAAGGTCAAAAGCTATCTTCCTGTACTTAGTTTGAGGATAGCCTGGGCTAAATGAGAATGTTTCAGAAAAAAACAAAAAAACAAAACAAAACAAACAAACAAACAAAAAAAACCACAAGGCAAAAGCAAGCGTTAGGTTGGAGGAGTAGCTTCAAGGCAGAGAGCATTTGCCAACTGCACAGGAAACCCAGGATTCACTCTTAGCACTGGGGTGGGAGTGGGGGGTGGGGCTGGAGTGAACCACAAGACTGGGCAACCCTGTGGGTTCCTGCCTTCTGTTAATGCATAACGGACATGGCTGGCATTCCTGGCTCACTCAGGGTGGAGTGACAGACAGTGTACCATTGGAGAGACAGTTGGTCACTGTGAACCCTGAGGCCTGTCCAGCTGGCGGCTACGCACTTGCTGGTTTGATGGTCCGTCTTCCATCTTCCTTTGCTCAGGGCAGGTCTGGTTGGCCTTGACTCCTGTAGCCTTTAAATCAGACAAAGAGGCTCCCACTTGGAGCTTCTCCAGCCGACGTTAGCAGAATGGAAGCCTCAGTTGAGTGTCCAATTGGATGGGCAGGGCAGGGTGATTAGGGGCCAGGGCCAGGGGCCTCCATGCTGGTCCTTGAGCTAACCTCAATTCCAACAGGGTCCCCAATTACCTCAAGGGCCGGTTACCCCACAGAAACACAGCCAGGAATGCCCGGATCGCACAACTCTTTAGTTATCTGACCAGGTAGCACAAAGCTGCCCTGTGTTCAGAGGAGCACCCTGAGGGGCTGAGCGCCTTTGCCAGGGACTTGTCTTCTCTCAGCCTCAGTCTCCCTCTCTGTCATTTCTCACCGTGTTGTAGATTCTGGCTCAGAGGGAGCACTTGGCTAGGATCCTGTGTGGGGGGAGGGCAGGCTGGGAGCTGCCATTCTTCCATCGAACCCAGATCTCTGATTAGGGGAAGAGGAAATGTTGAGTTATCCCTGTGTGTGCTTTTCCCTGTGTCCCGTCCCGTGTCCTAGCGGGCTTTGTACAAAGAGAAAGAGTCAGTTCTGTGTAGAAGGAAGCATTGGGTGAACATGGTCGGGTGTTGGGGGGCGTGGACCTTAATGTCACTGACCCTGCTCCTGTCTTACCCCTGGCAGGTGCACAACGTGGCCTTTGCCTTTGAACTGATGCTGGACGGGGGACTCAAGAAGCCCAAGGCACGCCCTGAAGGTAACAGCCCACCAGAGCAGCTCAGAGCGTAGAGAGAGAGACAGCAGGAGGCAGGGTGGCCCCAGGCAGCCTTCAAGTCCTGTGGATAGATGGCAGGCATCTTCCCGCTGCATGTGTAGTCCACACTTTCTATTTCTTTTTGCAGACGTCGTGAACTTGGACCTCAAGTCCACTCTGCGGGTCCTTTACACACTGTTCACCAAGTACAAGGACGTCGAGTGACAGAGCAGCCGATTCTTCAGGGACAAGTTTTAGACAAGAAAAAAATGGTCGTGTCCATCCACAGTCCCTGATTTCCCAGGAACCGTCTCCTCAGGGAGGCCTCAGGCTTCCCAGGTCTAGCTGTGTAATGCCTCTGCTCTCTGCTCCCTGCCTGGTTTGGTTTTAAACCCTTTTCCCTTGTGGTTCCCTAGCTGATTAGATCATTGAGAACTTGGTGCTTCAAACACCCACTCCAGTTTGAGGCCTCACTTCCTCTTTTTCTCTGCCTCCCCTGAAGATGAAAGAGAACAAAGGCCCAGCCTAGCCCTCAGCTGGAAAGGGCTGTCCACCTGTGCTCCAACCCACGGAGCAATTACAGCAACAGCCCTGGCTCCAGGGACTCCGCCCCATTTGTCCTCAGGAATCCCCTGGGCTGGGCTCTCCCTGGAAGCAGGGTCTCGCCTCAGTAAAAAGATCCTCTCGGGTTTTTTTCTTTCCTGAATCTCAGAAGATTTAGACTCCTGACATGTGTCTCCACCCCCATCCTGTCTTGCGGTTTGCTGATTTTTAACTGACCTTTTACATGAACTCTCAGGACCCAGAATGCCTTGGGGCCCCAGGGCAGCTTGTACAAGGGCATGTCTGGGTCTCTTGCTGGCTCTGAACATGCAGCTTGAGCCGGCTCGGAGTTGGAACCTTCCATCTCTGAGGCCCTGTTAGGGAATGGATACATTTTTAGAGACTTTACAAGAGGGAGGGAATCCATTATGAGGGCTGCCTGACCACAGGCTACCGGCAGCCAGAATTACAGAGGCGTGCGTCTGGCAGCTCTGGAGGCTGAGAGTAGGAGACAGAGGTGCTGGCAGGTTGCCTCTCTCTGCCTTCACACCATTCCTCCTCCTGTATTAGTCTCCTCTTCATTTCGAAGTGGAACCATCCCCTGTATGACCTTGATGACCCCATGATATCTGCAAGACCCCCGTCTCCAAGTGCAGCCTCCCTCCAACCAGCCAGGAGTAGGTTTGTGGGGTGTGTCTTAACTGGCAGTGGGACATACGAAATGCCCACATCCCTCATAGATGCTGCTGGCATCCTCTGCAACACAGCCTATGAGAGAAAACCCTGTTGCTCCTCAAGCCATTCATCACTCACTCCCCTTGACTCTGGAGGTGGGCTGGCTCTTGTCTCAGGAATCCTGCTTCTATGGTTCACTCCCCCTCTCATGATACTCCTCCCTCTCACCTGCCATATGACAGGATCCGTGCAGCTACAGGGAGCCTTCCTTTCCTGATCCCCACCTTACCACAAACCGGGGCTGTAGGGTGAGGTGTTGATACTGAACTGAACACCAACAGTGAAGTTCCAGAAAACAGTTTAATGTCTCCCCTTGCTTCCGCTGTTGCTAAGCTGGGGACAGGGCTTGGAATAGCCGCTCTGGTGAAGGAGGCTTCCCAGTAGGGGAGAGAGATAATTAAAACGGCATTACCGTGTCTCCCCGTGGGATGCGGTGACATTAAAGAGCCACACTGACAAAATATCCGGGACTGGAAGGTTCTGTGCCGCTTTCCTCACAGGCTCGGAACCACTGCAGCATCTGGGAGCTGCTGGGTCCGGTTTGTTCTGCTCACAGGTGGTTTGGGGCGGGGAGCTTGGTGCTGCTGAAGGGAAGGATTGTCCTGGGAAGGGTGGTGGTTCTCTGGGATTCCCTATCTGGAGGACACATGTCCCCCTTGGAACCCAAGCAGGCTCCTCTGCCTGGTCCTGTCTGCAGGACTCGGGAAGCCAGGGTTCCATGAAGGCGTGACCTTCCCCATTGACTGAGCATGGAAGTGTGGTTCTTACACACCAGCGAAGGGCTGTCCTCGCTGTCTCTTCCTATGGAGTTGGCATTCAAACCATAGTCTGGACAAAGGCACCAATAAGTAAGATTTCTAGGCCAACTCCAGGGTCACCCATGTAAGGCAAGGCTTTCTTGACAGAAAAAAGGGAGTACCCCCTCCATGTAACCAGTGCCCACCCCCAAACTTTCCCACAGTTCTCCCTGGGGTCCCCTGGAATGCAAAAACCTCTCTTTGAGCTGCTAATTCAAGGAAGTTCTGGAACTTTCTACTGCTTGGATCTTCATTCTCTTCTGATACTGTTTGTTTGAAGAGAGGTCTGGTCAATGAAACTGGTAGAAATGTCATCATCTGTCACTCCCTTGGGGTCTTGAGGAAGGGACAGGCAGGTCTGCATTCCTGCCCCCAGGTCTGCAGGCCAAGGCTGGAGCTGCTCCCTTTTGTCCTGTACTGATTGGCGCATCCCCTCCAGCTCTCCAGACCTCTGTGGACCTCCAGGCAGCTCTCGTGCCCACTTTGCACCCAGTCGTGCAAGCCCTGAGCTCACGGGCCCCTGCATCCTCATCGCAGGCCAACCAACAAAGGGGGAATCTTATATCCAAGCAGCCAAATTGGTGACGCCCCCCTGTGCAGTAATACTTCATTGTCTTTTTAATTGTTTGAAGCAACGTGTCCTTTGGATTTCTGGATATTAAATAAAAACCACTAAACCCCCGGCTGTGCTTTGATCAGACCCTCCTGGCAGACAGCAGGGACAGCGTGCTTGCGACAGCTCAAACTCGTGGCTTCCTGTGCCAGACATTCAGGCGGGAGACGGAGCTGGGGGGTGTCACAGTGTGCTCCGAATTACTCTAGTTATGAGCTCCGATACACCAGCTGGCCCCTGGCTCTTTGCAGAGCTGCTTCACACACATTTCCTGTCCGTTCTCCCTGCCCAGAGCTGGGACTGCATCACTTCACATTGCCAGGCTGGCTTGAACTCTCCCTCTGATGTTCCCAGGCGGAGTCTGATAAAAGATATCGGTGAGGAGCAGGAGGGATGGGGGATGGGCTCCCCTGCTCTCTCTGTGGAAGGAGTAGGAAGTCGAAGCCAGCCTGTGATGGCAACCTTAACTTGGCATTTTGTTCCCCCCTCCTTTGAAGAAGTCCCATGCTTCTGGTCCATTTTCTCTACAGAGTGATGCTCACTGGGAAACAAAGAGTTCAAGGCCAGCCTGGGCTACATAGTTCAGGGTAGCCCTAGCTATAGAGTGAGAGCCTGTCTCAAAACATTTTCCCCTGCTCACAAATGCATAGCTGGCCTGGACAGCAAGCGACTAATACTATTTAAACAGACAGAGTTGGGAGATAGCCCAAGGGTAAGGTGCATGTTGTATAATTGGGAAGACCTGAATTTGAATCTCCAGCTTTATTTATTGGGTGAGGTATTGGGAGTCCATGAGAAAGACTCTCTGGAAACTCAAGGGCCAGCTACCCTGGTGAACACAGCACGGAACATCAGAATCCCTGAGAGCTGACATCCGAGGCTGATCCCTGACTGCTCGCACATGCTATGACGTTTGTGCACCCTGATTCACAACAAAAAGGAACATGTGTGCACACACGTAGACTCTTTTAAAAGGCTAGCTAAAAATGTCACACTGTGGCTGGGAAGGATTTAGGCGTTGGATGGTTTCTTGGGCTCCAGCCCAGCATTGTTTTTCAGTGACTGCTGGTAGGTTAATTCGCCAGAGCCTTCCAATTCTGAAGGAGAGAAACCAGCCATCTCCAACACCGTGTCCCTAGGCGATGTGTTGTAATGTCTGGCTATGGTTTGCTTCTCACAACTCTGAGCTACCAGCCTGTTGGGGAGGCTTGGCTTGCAACTGGCGTCCTACAGTTCACTGGACAAGAAAGAATTAGTGTTCCCAAATGTTACTGTGCTCAGTCTGGGACACCCTGAGGTAAACTGCCAGTTCCTGGGGTAGTCAGTTCATCTTCTTTTGTATTATCTGTTACTCTTGATGAAGGGGGCGGGATCTTTCCTCAGCAGTCGGGGCCACAGATCAGTTGGTAGAATCCTTGTCTAGATACTCCAGGTCTCTGTTAGGAAGCTGAGACAGGAAGAGAGCCTCGAGTTGAAGAGCAGACCGGACTACAACATCAAGCCCCAACACTATAGATCACACACGGTGGCGTAGGTCTATCATCTCAGCACCAGGGGGATGGAGGCTGGGAGATGAGGAATTCAAAATTACCCTCTGCTGTACAGTGAGTTCAAACTAACCTGGGCTACATGAGACCCTGTTTAAGGAATAGGTAGGGGTGTGTGTGTGTGTGTGTGTGTGTGTGTGTGTGTGTGTGTGTGTGATGTCTTAGTTCGCTTTCTATTGCTGTGGTAGATACCAGAGCCAACCTGGAGGAAAAAAAAAGGATTTAATTCAGCTTCTAATTTACCTGACACTTTCACTGAAAGAAGTAAGGCAGGTTCTAAAGCAGGGCAGGAACCTGGAGGCAGGAACCGAAGCAGAGGCTGTAGAGGAATGCTGCTTACCGGCTTGCTCTTCATGGCTTGCTCAGCCCTCTTATAAAATCCAGCAACACCTGTCCAGAGGTGACACTGCCCACAGTGGGCTGGCCCGTGTCCCATCAATTATTAATCAAGAAAATGTCCCACAGGTCAATCTGATAGAGGTGTTTTCTCAATTGAGCCTTTCTCATCCCAGATGACTCTAGTATGTGCCAAGTTGACTCAAGAATGTGTCAAGTTGGGGGGAAAAAAACTTCTAAAGATCACATGCTAGACACTAATGATTTGAGACCAGCTGTGACATGTGATCCTCCAGGGACCTTCTGATTGGTTATTCTCATAGGGTCTTTTCCTAGGGTGTAGGGGGTGTCCTAATTGATCAGAGTCAGCTGAGTTCTGGATCAGGAGACTGTATGGATGGCTCCTAGTCAACTAGGGTGACAGAGCGCAGCACGGTGTGGTTAAGCATGTAAAGGAGCTCAAAGCCAGCTCAGAAGAGGACACAGAGCTGAGGGCTCCACAGGTTGCCCAGGCTTTTGTATCCCTTTTTTTTTCCTCACAGAAATGTTTTATTCCATTCTCCTGGGCTGTCTGTTGTCAGACTCCCCAGTTCAGGAGTCTCTGGGCTTGTGTGGGGTCCCTCCTTCCTTTGTCACCACCAGTCTGGGGATTGTGACCACAGGGAATTCAGACCAGGAAGGGGACACATGTTGTGACCTGTGCAACCTTTCCCAGGCTAGAGCCGGGATGCTGCTAACCTCGGACAATCTCTTAGAGCTGGGAAGGTGAGGCCTGTTGTAGAGCCCCCGCTTCAGCTTCATCACCATCAAGGGTGGTCTTTGCACTGGGCAAGGTGTGGGGACCCCTATGCTGGTCCCACACAGAAGGAACTATTTACTGAACATCTATGCTGTGCCACACTTGCTCATGAACTCCAGTGATGAGGGACGGTTGGAGTCTGGCCTGGTGTGTATCTCTCTGCACTGAACACATGGAACATTTTGACTCACTGGCTTTGTGGACCGACATATCAAATGACTTGTAGTGCCTGGTGAACAATTCAGCGTCCACGGTTGCTTGGGGTACGGTCTCAGTTTTGTTTTCTGTTGTTATGACAAAATGTCTTAAGATGGTAATTTATAAAACACGGAGGTGGTTTGGCTCCTGGTCCTAGAGGTTGGGGAGTGCGTTCTCCAGTGGAATTGACATCAGTTATGGCCTTTCCAGGACAAGAGGGTAGAGCACAGTTTATGGAGACGTAGAATAAAGGTTCTAGCTTAGGTCCTCCCTTTTCTTACAGCACCAAGCCTGAAAACCCCACTTTCAGAATATCATCTAATCCTGTCTCTTTCCCTTAAGCCCCACCTCCAAACACCATTAGCATGTGACTGGGGATCAGTCTCAACTTGTGAACTTTTGGTGAGGGACACGTTCAAACCACAGCCTGCTCAAGTTTTAGTCTATCCTAAAACTTGCTAGCAAGCTGTCTGGGGCGTGGGTCAAGTTTCTCAACAGGAGGAAGTTGTGAAATAATTGGGCACCATTGCACCCACAGCTCTGAAGACAGGACTGAGACATCTGCACTAACATCCTCGTGCACTCTGCGCTCAGGAGCCTCTGTGGACCCACTGGCTCAGAAGAACCGGGTGCCTGGGCTGTGGTCACTACCGCTAGGGTCAGTTATAGACCTCTCTCCCCAGCAGGCAGCCTCGCAAGCACTGAGGTCCAGGCATTGGCATATGTGGCCTTGGCGTCCAAGGAGCCTCTATCACCAAGCACACAAAGCCTCTTCCTCAGCTGCAAGAGAAGGGTCAACCCCTACAGTTTCATTTGGGAGGGATTGTCCTTAGATTTCTAGACAAGTAGATCTCTAGAGGGTCATGGACTAGCGTACAGGTGTCCCCACAAGGCATCTAGAACAGGGCTGCCCACTGTTGCCATGACAGGGGGGGTCTATGAACAGAAATAGAAAGTTCAGAGCACACTGGATGTATAGATAATCTCTTATAGGTTCAATGACGAGCTTGAACCCTCTGACTGCCCTGTGCACCAGGGGGAGCAATGCATTAGCACACTGCGAGCCATGCGTACGTGGGAAGCTTACCTGCTACGACCTGTCCACGGGCTCCTGTTGACTTGATAGCAGTCATAAGAGAGAAGAGCTAGGTGTCTCGTAGAGGAGGCCCTCTCTGCTGCAGCCTCTGCGTGTGTGTGTGTGTGTGTGTGTGTGTGTGTGTGTGTGTGTGTTCATGCACGCATGCGCCTGTGTGTATTGCCTGTCCTGAGAGAGCGCCTGTCTTCTGGGCTGATTTAAACAAGAATCCCACGTGCTGACTGAGCTTCAGGGGAAGAGCTGAGGGTCTGGTAAGAAGGTCGCATGGAAGCAGCTGATGTCCTTGGAGTTCTCCTGGCGAGGCTCCCTCTGGATCTTTCTCTGAAGAGGCAGTGGATGCACCCTTGGAGCTTCGATCTGTCTTTCAGATTGGGCAAAGATGGAGATCTCAGGGCCTGGCCTTGTTTTGTTTTTTAAAACAAATGCTTTACCCCGCCCCCAGGGGAGCAAGCCATTCTGTGGACCCTGGTCTGGGACTGGTTTAATATGATCCTCTGTTACTGGTAGCTGCACTCAAGGCTACTGGACTGGCTTAGCTTTCTCTGCTGTTGAGTGAGTCGATCCTCAGTGGTTGGTCATCTGTTTCCGTGCTGGATCAATTGTCCCCAGCCTGATGGCTCTGGGCTAGACCCTGTTGAGCACAGCCCTGACCCTTACCACAGTGCCCAAATTCATTTCCTCCCACCGGTGTAATCTTAGCCCATTCCTCACCCCCATTCCATGCCCTGGGGTAACACACCTTCCTGTGCGGACTCTTGCCTTGGCAGTCTGGCTTGCTTCGCCCAAAGGGACAATAACAAAAAGTGACACTAAAGGAGATTTGAAGAGTCTCTGGGCTCTGTCTTCCCTGCTGGGGAATGAAGGTCATGCAGTCAACAGCCATAAACCCTGCTTAACCGGAGCCTGGAAGAGAAGCTCTTATAATCAGCTGCCAGCTGGCTACATCTGTGGAGAGAGCCAGTCAGGGCCGCGCTAGCCAGCCCAGCCCTGCTCAGCTTACTCAAAACTGTACAGTAAAGAGGGGCTCTATCAGCTCCCAGACTGAATGGTTCCTATGACATTGTGAGTCTGGAGGTGTGGGGTTATGGAGCCTGGAGGGAGGAGATAGGCATTCTCTGTAGGGAAGACACCTCAGATGGCTGCTGGGACTTTTCAGGGTGGGCAGGGTCTTTTTTCAGTTGATCTGGGGTGCGACTCATGGTTACAAGACCTTTCCTGGGATTTGGAATGTTTAGGTCCTCTCTTTCTGTACACATTGCCCTGCCTTCCTGTGGGGATTTGGTGAGCTGTGACTTTAGTCTGTGTCACAGTTCCATAGTTCACAGATTGAGGTTCTACACCCGTTTCTCCAGCTGCATCTGCCCTGCAACCCTGACACAGGGACACTGTTAGCACCATCGTAAGTCTTGGTGTGCGGACCAGAGCTCTGCTGAGCAGGCAAAGCCTAGGCTGCTTCTTCCTATGTGTTAGACTGTCCAGGAGCCCTCAAGAGCATGCCCAACACAATGTTGGAATAGCCTCACTCATGGTATTTTGTGCAGAAGCTCCCAATTGAGCCAAGGCTATAGACTCTTAGCTGTAGGTGACTTCCCAAGGATGATGTCTGTGGGGCTCACCCAGAATTCTTCTCTCGTGGCTACTCGGTTCTCATGCATTTAAATCCACCAGAGAGAGAAGCCAACCCCCAGGACCTGTTCCTGAAGACACAGCCTACCAGTGAGACAAGCAGCATTTACTTTAAGGACCCAATCCAGTCCTTGAAAGTCTGCGGTGAAAGGCTTGGGGTGGGGGCTGGGGGAGGGGCAGGCTGCAGGTGGCGCCTGTCAACAAATAGCACCAACTCCAGTGTCAGCTCCTAGACAGGAGCTGCCAGGGCCAGGAAGCTGTGATGACCACTGCTCCTGTTTGTCCTGTCTACGCACTCTGTGTACTTACTCCTGTTCCATGTCCTGATCCCCATGGACCCCACTGCTGGGCTTTCTTGGGAGGAGGGGCTGTTGGCAGGGAAGTGTATGTGGTGGGTGTTGGGGGTATGTTCCTCTTTCTGTGCCTTCTGCCAGTCATTATGTGTGGCCATGTCCCTAGCTCAGCCTTTCTCCAGTGACTTCCTGCTTCTGGGCTCAGCATCCATCGGTTGCTTGTTTTCTGGGTCTCAGGGTCCCCCAGTACTGCTGAACTGGGCACAGTGTCATCCCTTCTGATGACCCCATCTGGCGCTGTGTTTTCTTCATGAAACCATGGACCACACTTCAGGTTCCTGCTTGAATGTGCTGACTGCACTATCCAACACTGACTGCAGGGGTCAGAGGGCTCAGAAACCACCCAGAACATCGGATCTGAGTTCTGGACCGAGCTATTGTGCCGCCCAGCAACACGGATCCTGAGCACAGCTGCCCTTCCACTTCCTCATGGAGTCTGGTCCTGGTGTGTTGGAATGGCAGTGTGAGCCAGGGGTACTTGTCCCCCTTGCAGAGTAGGAGTGACACCTACTTCTCCACTAGCAACGGCACAGATAACAGTGGCTAGGAATTAAAGTGTGAAATGTCCTGGGGGGCCCCTTTATCGTGTTTGTGCGCTTCCCACCTGCTCTGGCCACTTCTTCTGTACCGATGTGCCACAGAGCAAGGGTGGCTAGCTTCTCCCTCACTCAGCTTGTCACCTGTCATCACAGAATTCTCCATCTCTGAGACCAGCTGGGCTTGCGTCTTGCTGATGTTCTACTGGCCTTTGTATGGTGGCCCCCTACCTCCAACATCATTTCTACATCTTTGAACTAACAAACTCCTATTGAGCCACCCAGACGGTCTTCTCCAGAAAGCATGCTTGGTCCGATGATGACTCATTTTTACAATCAGCCTGACTGTAGTGGGAGTCTCCAAGAAGACATACCTCTGGGTGTGTCTATGAGGGTGTTTTTAGAGAGGTTTAGCTGGGGAGGGAAGATCCACTTGGAAGGGGTGTGTGTGTGTGTGTGTGTGTGTGTGTGTGTGTGTGTGTGTGTGTAGTTGGAGTCACCTAGGAGACCCACTTCTGGGTGGCCTGTGATGGTGGTTTTTAGAAAGGCGTAACCAGGGAGAGAAGACTCACCCTCAACAGCTACGTGGCTATGTTACCATTGGATACAAAAGAAAAGGGAGGTGAGCTGAGCACAGGCATCGTCTCCCTCTGCTTCCTGACTATAGATACAATGTGGCCGGCCACCACACACTCCTGTTGCCATGGATACAGACGAACTAAAAGGGAGGAGAACTGAGCACCAGCATCCACCTCCCTCTGACTCTAGATACAGTGTGACCAGCCACCACATTCTCTTGTTGCCATGTTTTCTCTGCCTTTGACTACAGCCTCAACTGTGAACCAGAATAAACCCCTCTTTTTTTAAGTTGCTCTCTTCAGTTTTTCTTTCTTTTTCTGTATTTAACTTTAAAAAAAACTCTTTTTATTGATTCTTTTCGAGTTTCACATTATGGACCTAGTTCCCTTATCTTGCCATCTTCTCGTATCCACCCTCTGCTCTTGCTCGCGCGCGCGCGCGCGTGCACCCACACCCACACCCACACACACCCACACACACACACACGCGTGGCATAGAAAATATCTCATAGTGGAAGCTGTAGTATGTCACAGAGTGTGTCCCACAGTATAGCCCTCTGCCCATACATGGACTTCTGGTTATCCTGGAGACCTTGCAGCTTTGGAACACCTGGACTGGCCCTTTCATATGTCTCAACCATCCACAGATGATATAGATGCTGGGGTCGGCCAATTCAAAGCCCTGGATCTGGGCCTGGGCCATGGATCTGGGCCTGGGTGGTAGCAAAGCTGGTCCTCCCACCTGCTCTCCTTTGTCTGTATGAGTAGAGTGAGTTCTCACAGCACTGCTCCAGCTAGGACACCCGGTGCAGCCGTTGGTAAGATGCAGGGTCAGCTTTCCTGCTCTCCTGCCCTCCAGGCTGCTTGCCTGCTGCCCAGTCAAAGCATATGGTCCTTTCTCCCAACTCTAGCCAGCTTTCCGACTCTCACACCCTTGGAGCTGGCTCACCCACATCTCTGCCATCAGGGCCAGCTCCACTGGGTTGCTCAGGTGAGGTGCAGAGCTAGCTCTCCCAACCGCAGCAGGTAGCAAGGGGCAATGGGAGGAGGGCATTACACCCACACCCACACCACCTCAAGCAGATGAACGGCAGGGTAAGCTTTCCCATGCTTTCACCCTCGGGGCTGGCCCACCTGTGCCCCCACTACCAGGGTTGGCTCTGCTGTGCTGTCCAGTTGGGGTGCAGGGTTCACTTTCCCAAGTGCTGTAGCTGGTGAAGGGCAGGGCCAGCTCTCCCGCCCCATGGCCCTGTGGAGGTGGTAGGGGTGGGGGGGATCAGGGCAGACAGAGGCAGGGTCAGCTCTTCCACACTCATCCCCTTGGGACCTGCTCACCCACACCCCCCACTACCAGGGCCAGCTTCACTGTGCTGTCTGGGAGGCTGCATAGAGTCCGTTCTCCCTAAGACTACCACCAGTGAGAGGTGGGGCCAGCTCTTCAGAGCTGCAGCCAATGAGGTGCAAGGCCAGTTCTACACAGTCCCTGGACATCCATCCATGTGGCCCCCTGTGACTAGGGATGTTTGCTTGTTCTCTAGTGGCAATATGAGTGACAGACATCAACATTGAATCCTGTCACTGCATAGCCACAGACCCAGACATGGCGCTCACCAGCAGCTCAGGCTGGGGACTTTATCATGACCCCAGGTGGCAGGGCTGGCCACTCACAACAGGTCACTCCTCTCCTCCCTTGGGTCTCCAGTTCCTTCTCTCTTCGCAATGCTCAAGCTGCTAACCTTCTCTTACCCTTCCATCTGACCACCACCTACTCACGCATTGTGGTGGCTCCCACTGAAGACTGGCCATGTGGCTGGCAGGCCCCTGGGTGATACCGTCCATCCATACTTAGTGGCATGGTGGCAAGATAGTATATACAGTCTTCTCATGCCGTGCACCAAAAGGCTGGTCTCTGGGTAGCATGGTTCTGCAGGTCTCTGTTTTTTTCTCCCATGCTGGGCTCCATGGTGGTAGGCAGTATGTGTGTCTATGGCCCACTCATGCTGTGGGGCAGAGGTCATCTCTGGGTGTCTTTCCCTACTCACACCACACCATATGGAATGGTGGAATGCAGATCTCTGTCTGTCTTCTGTCTCCCATACTGTGCTGCCTAGATTTGATTTGATTTGATTTGATTTGATTGTTATGTGTCCTAGGCATTAAACAGCTTTAGCCATCAAGCCAGGCATCAAGCTCGGATGAACAAAGGACTGCCAACCGCTCTGCCCCTGACTGATAGAACAACACCACCAACATGGTGTCTCGTTGCCCGTTTCCAGGGGGATTTCCTTTTTCTTTTTTAAAGACAGTGTCTCGTGCACTCTTGAATCCTAGGCTGCCCTAGAACTTCTGGTCCTCCTGCCTCCAGCTTCTCAGAGCTGGGTTACACATGTCAGCTACCATGCCTGGTTTATGAGGTGCTGCAAATTGAACTGGGGCTTCCTGCATGCTAGGCAGGCACTCTCAATTGCGCTATATCTCCAGCCTCTATCAGGCATTTTGTCATAGCAACAAGAAAAGCGACCAGCACAGTCCTCTAAGCAATAATAGCCATCAGAGTAAGTTCACCGGGACCATTTGTGCCAGGTGCTATTGTAGGCACTGACTTAATAGTGAGCAGGAAAGATGGGGCCCTCCCTACAGAGCTCCTGGTTGGATGGAGAGACAGCTGCCAGGCACTGGCCAGTGTCATCGGCTTTTTCCAGCCTGGTTGCAGACCCAAGCCACTTGTACTAGACAGGGATGCCCTCGAAGGTTTCCTAGAGAAGGAAGTAACAAAGCTCATGCCAGGAATGAGTTGTGAGCCGTGTGAAGAGCTTACAAAACACGGGGGCAAGCTGTGTGATGCCAAAGTAAAAAGCCTGTGGCCCTGGCAGGGGTCAGTGGGGTTTGCAGGGAGAGGATGGGAGGGAAGGTAGCTTATGGATGCCGAGACTCGGGCTGAGACCTGTACACTGGCTTTTCTTTAGGAGCTGTTAGCTGGGTATAGCTGCTCCTGCCTGTAACCCAGGCACATAAGAGACAGAGGCAGGAGAATCAGGAGTTGAAGGTCCACCTCAGCTTGGTGAGTTTGAGGTCAGCCTGGGCTACATAAGACTGTCTTGAAGTCAATCAATCAATCAGTCAGTCAGTCAATCAACAATCAATCATCAATCAATCAATCAATCAAGGTTGGAGAGGTGCTCAGAGGGAGTCAGAGATGCAGGTTGGGCACCATGAGAACTCAGTGGGGAGCTCAGTTTGCTGTTGGGGCCCAGTGCTCAGTTTTATACTCAGCGATTGCTTGGACTTGGAGAGGCAGGGGCGGGCGCGGGGAGGGAGTCTGAGAGACCCCAAGATGCCGTGGAGTCTTGGAAGACCAGGGCCAGGGCCAGGGCTAGGGTTCTGGCAGTCTTTCAGTGGATTTAGGGTCTCTCGATCACCGGCAACTTAGAGGAAGAAGCTGTCTGCGGTCACCAGCGTGGCAGAGGAAGTGAACAGAAGCCCTGCCTTCCACCTCCTGACGCAGAACCTGTCTCTGTTGGAAACCTGGTCACGCTCTCAGCTAGTGGGTTCCATTTCCTGGTTTGAAAAGAGGCGGCCGGTGAGTGCATCTAGTCTTTGTCCTGTGGGATCCCTGAGCTACTAGAATCTTCTACCTGTTCACATGCCCAGGTACCGGATCTCAGAGAGGAAGGCAGAGAGGTTCCTTAAATAGGAACCCAGAGGCGCATTTCAGCTGGGACCTCACAGGAAGAGAGTCTGCCAAAGGGGAGCCCCATGTCCAGCCTCATCGCTGAGACCACCGCATCATTTTACTGAGGAGCCGTGAGACCCATCTCCACAGAAAAGCACTGGCTCCCTCCCCCACAGCCAGACGAGCAGTTTTCAGACCAGGGTCCCTCAGAGCTTCACTGCATGAGAGAAAGCTGAGCTCCCTACTATGAAGAAACTGTCGTGTGAGACAGGGAAGGGACCCACCTGGGAAAGGGTCACCAGAGGCAGTTTCAGGTCTGTGTGTACTTGCTGGACACAGGGTCTAGCCTCTCCCTGTAGAGTTGTATCAGGGCCAAAGAGAAAGTGTGCTGGCCTAATAGAAACTCAGCCTTTTGGGAGGAGCTGCCTGGGGCCCAGGCTCCCCACCCCAGCCCATCTCTCTTTCTTCTTGCTCAGGTCCTGGGGTTTGAGACTCATTCCTGGGGGCTCTGTTCTTTCACTTCTGGTTTCAGGGTAGGACTAAGCTTCCTGAGGTTCCCAGGCTGTAGCAAGTTTCAGGATGGTGGCTCTCACTCCCCCAACTCCCCAGTGCCTTTTTTTCCCCCTGGCCCAACTCTCAGGTTCCTTGTTTGAATTTCTTCTGGTTTGACCTCAGACCTCAAATATCTGAGTGATCCTGGGAATCCCGGGCAAATGCAGAGGCTGAACCGGGGTCGTAAGGGGAGAGTCAAAGGTGGTCATGCAGCAAATGAAATTTCCAGAGGGGAAGTGGGCAGAAGAACCAGAAGTAGGTTAGGGAACCAGAAGGGGTCCATTCGCTTCTGAATCTGATACTTTCTGGGTATGGACAGGCCTGACGTGCTTGTCATGAGGCTGGGGTTGGGGTGGGGCTAGGGGAGACACGACACACTGATGGTCTGGGCCCCGATACTGCCCGTCACAAGGATGAGGAGGGACTGCTGGTCTTTCACAAGGAGTATGAGTTCTGGGCTTTGTGATCAAAAGCCCTGACAGACCACACCCCAAGTCTGGGGGTTTCAAGCCAATCAGAGAAAGTCTCATTCAAAACAGGAGGCCAGATAGGCCAAGTCTCCCTCTGTAAGCCAAGCTAGCAAGGAATGGGGAACATGTCTGGGTGGCTTTAGCCTTTAGCCTGGTCCACCCCATCTACATATGGGCGAGTCTGATCTGTTTTTACCTGTCTTGGATTCAGGGACCCTGAAGAGATGGATGGCCCTTTCCCCCTAGCCCCCTTCCCCAGGCTGGTGGGTGCTTACCCTCATACAGATTAATCCAGAGCTGGCTTCCCACACTTGTCTGATGCTTTGTGGAGACTGGGGTTCTGACCTGGATGTAGAGGGAGGACTGGGGCTCCTGGCTAGGGGTAGGGCAGGCTTCCGTGGGCCTGTCTGACAGGAAACTTGCTTTCTTACCAAGCTTTTGCCCAGCTGTGTCCTCAGCCTGTCCATTACTAACTTCGCTTGTTGCCGTGAGAAAATACCCTGACAAAAGGGACTTAAGAAAGGGAGGCTTTCTTTAGCTCCCACTTTGAAGGCACAACCCCTTCAGAAGGGGCAGGAGGCTGCTGGTCAAACTGCATCAGGAAGAGGAGAGACAAATAAGGCTTCTCCATTTTCACTCAGCCCAGGACCAGCCACGGGTGCTTTCCTTCTCACGCTGAGGGAATCTAGGCATGCCCAGAGCCCTGCCTATCAGATGAGTCTAGATCCTACCAAGGTGAAAATAAGGATTAATCGTTAGTCTGGTAGCATGCCTGCCCTTGTAAGGCTTGGCTGGCTTCAGGTGCCTCACAGCAGTCCTCACTCCTCACACTTGGTTGGCCCTCGGTGTCTTGACCAGTCAGAGTCGGGCTCCCATCCTCCGTCTTTCCTAGTATGAATGAAAGAATGAGACATGGTGAGCCTTGACCTTGGGAACAGTAATGTGCTCTCCTGTCTCTTCCAGGGAAGGCAAGGAAGAAGATGGAGTCAGAGTTCCTCTACGACCTGTTGCAGCTCCCAAAGGAGGTAGCTCAGCCCACGGAGGAAGAGCTTCCACGAGGTGCTGGTCCTAGTGGGACAGAGTTGTTGGATCAGGGGAGGTAGAGAATGTGTGATTAGCTCACTAGAATGAGATAGGCTGTATCTGGGAACTACCCATGTATCCATCCATCCATCCATCCACCCGTCCGTCCGTCCATCCATCCATCCACCCGTCCGTCCATCCATCCATCATCCATCCATCCATCCATCCATCCATCCATCCACCCGTCCATCCATCCATCCATCCATCCACCCGTCCATCCATCCATCCATCCATCCATCCACCCATCCATCCATCCATCCATCCACCCATCCATCCATCCACCATTCATCTATCTATTATCCACCCATTCATCCATCGACCATTCAGCCACCATCCGTCCACCATTCATCTATTATCCACCCATTCATCCATCGACCATATATCATCCATCCATCATCTATCCATCCATCATCCATCATCTGTCATCTATCCATCCATCCATCCATCATCCATCTACCATCCGCCATCATCCATAATCCATCTATCATCTGCCCATCATCCATCTACTATCCATCCATCCATCCATCCATCCATCCATCCATCCAATATCCATCCATCACATTCACCATCCATTTATCTACAATCTGCCATCCATCTACCCATCCACCCATCCACCCATCTGCCCATCCATCCATCCATCCATCCATCCATCCATCCACCTTATTCATCTTATCCACTCATTCATCCATGAATAGTCTATCCCTTTATCCACACATCCATCCACACATTTATCCCTCCCTCTCTCCCTTTTTCCTTCCTTCCCTCCATATTCATTCACTAGCTCACTCGCGTCTTCAGGAGCTGAGCCCAGGCCAGCACATGATTGCAGTGTTCTATGTCTTCTCCCACCCGGAATGTGTATGTTCCTGGGTTTTGGGAGATCGACGTCTAGCGAGTCACATAGCAGATTATATTTTATGAGCTTGGGCAAGCCATCCCCATGCCCTGACCCCGTTTCTTCATGTTCATTGAGATCGGCTGACCCACAAAAGTCCCTCTGGGCTTGATGCATCGTTGGTTCTACAAATTTCAAATGTGGAGACCCTGCTGACCAAGGCCTCAGGGAAGGGAATGGCCAAGCTAAAGTGGCCACAGTGGGGGCCTCAGTGATCCATCCTGGTCAGAGCTGCTTGGCAGCATAGGCGGTGCCCACCTCGACCTGGCCTGCCCCTTTCTCTCTTGGGTTGTTTTTCACTCTAGGCAGGTAGGCAGAGTTTCTAAAAGATGCTACACTTCTGACTCACGACCTTCAGGGTAAGGGATGACCTCTGAGTTTAAGTGTGCACTCCCACTGTGAAGTGCTCATGAGGAAACATGAATGAGAGACAGGCTCCACCAGGGGTCTGGGATCTGTGGGTGACCTGAAGGGAGAAGCTGACAAGGGCCCTCGGGGTTCTCACGCATGTCATACTCACCTCTGCTCCCAGGAGGAAAGAAGAGATATCTGTCGCCCAATTCCAAGAGGAACCCCAAGTTTGAACAACTGCAGAAGGTACACCACCACCACCATCCCCTGTCTTGAAGTCTCTGGAGCCAGGCTTGGTGCCCCTGACTTATAGACACCACACCCTTGTCCACACCCTACCTCAACGCTGTTCCCCTCCATTCCAACAACACACTCCTCTGGAAACCTCTATGCTTTTATAGCCCTCTCTTGGCGGCAGACTAGGCTTTGCACCCAAGTGACCATTGGCAGTAACTGCCATTTCCCAGTTCCACAACCATGGTGTTTGCTACAGCAATGGCGACTCCCAGGATCGTAGCTCCTCAAGACTCAGGCGGGCGTCTGGGAGATCTGGGGGTGGGAGTGGGGTGTTTTCGAGAGCTCAGAGCAGTTTCCAAATGACTAGGGAGATCAGGGAGAACTTCCTGGAAGAGCTATCACTTGACTAGACTTTGAAGGGTGGGTAGGATTGCCGACTTGGCCAGATGATTCCTAATCCTGTTAACTACCCCTGTGACCGGCAGGTGCTGATGGAATGGATCAACGCCACACTCCTCCCAGAGCACATCGTGGTCCGCAGCCTAGAGGAGGACATGTTTGATGGGCTCATTCTGCACCACCTGTTCCGTAAGCAGCGGCCCAAGCCCCGCCCCACCGCACCCATGTTTCCTAAGCAGCTGCTCCCTGGGATTTGAAGCCAAGTGCATGTGTCTTGGCTCCTCAAGTGGCTTCCTGCACTACCACAGCCCTGGATGAAGGGAACCTCCTATGGTTTTCTAGATTGTAGAGCTGCAGAAGTGGAGACTCTGCCCACACTGGGATGTGGCTGTGATTCCAGCCAGTGTCTGTTGTCACCTTCTACAGCACTGTGGCCTCGCCAGCATTAAAAGTGTTTGATAATCATAAGAGCTGGGGCATCAGCTGTCCCTGACCTTAGAGTGTCCTGTGCTGTTGTAAGGACCCAGACTATCCTGGGTGAAACATTCCAGAGGCGGAGGCAGGGGTGGCCCCTGGAAGTGATATCCAAAGTCAGGCCAAGTTCCTGCCTCTGGCTGGTTTTCCTGCCCATGTCTGGTCTGCAGACGTCTTGTGTAAGGAAAGGGGTTCTGAGAGCCATAAGGCCCAGAACCACATTTTCAAAGCCTGCTCAAGCCATGATTCTATAGAGCTTGGCAGGTAGGCTCCAGAGTGACTCTCTGGCCTCTGCTGAGGCTTCTGGGCACTTCCTTCTCAGGGAGTAGGCACTATTAGTTTTCTGAACAGCTCACTACCATTCATTCCTCTCCCTGGCTGTGAGTGAGGCCAAGGCTTTCAGACACAGAATGATATGCCCAGGTCTCAGTGGAGAAAGCAGGGGTTGGCACAGGAGCTTAGTGTTAACCATTTGGCCATGCTGTCCCTGTGGGAATGGCATGGCCACCACAGGACAGGGACTAAGGTGTGGGTAGAATGGTCAAGGTGAGGTGGACCAGAGGGGACAGTTCAAAGGGTTGCAGCCTGCTTGTATATGTGGTTCATGTCCCCTTGGAGCCCCCATTTCCTATGTGGATGACGTCCCTTGGATGACGACTATGTTTGATGGAGGCCTCTGGGGTTGCCCAGGGCTCAGTATCATATACTCATAGCTCCATGGTCCTGGATTATTGTCATAGACAGTCCCCATGACAGCGGCCAGGCCCACTCCCTGGCCCTGACTGTCCTTTTGCTCTCAGAGAAGCTGTCATCGCTCAAGCTGGAAGTGGAGGAAATCTCTCTGACCTCGGCCAGCCAGAGGCGCAAGCTAGGGGTCATCCTGGAGGCCGTCAACCAGAGTCTTCAGGTTGAAGAGCAGCAGGCCAAGTGGAGTGTGGAGAGTATGTGGGGCTGAGCCAGGCCTGGGGGTGGGGGTAGGGGACCATCCCTGCTGACTTCTCACTTAACTGATAAATGACACACTCATCTGCGCATAAACCATCAGGGGCTGGGATGGTCACAGGGGCCTCAGGCAGTCCCTAGAAGGAGCACAAGCTAGACTTTAGAGCCAGGCATCTGGTGGAAGAGAAACTGGCCTACACCCATGGTCCTGGGGCTATCATTGCAGCCAGGGTAACACAAGAATAATGGCTTCCCAGGGGCACAGCCACTGCTGTGTGTAGAATCACACTGCACTTCTCAGCCTGGTCGAACGGAACTCATAGACCAGCTTCCTTCGCTTTCTGCCTGTTGACAAATGGGTATGCTATGTGTACAGACAGTTTAGTGAATACACACACACACACACACACACACAGACACACAGACACACATGCACATGCACACACACATGCATGCACACACACAGACACAGACACATACACATACACATACACATACACACACACACACACACTCCTTCACAGGACAGTTCTGAGGGTGGCTGCAGGTGTTGGTGGCCCCTCATCTCCGACTTTCTGTCTTCTCCTCTCTAGCCATCTTCAACAAGGACCTGCTGGCCACCTTGCATCTCCTGGTGGCCCTGGCCAAACGCTTCCAGCCAGACCTGCCCCTCCCAGACAACATCCAGGTGGAAGTCATCCACATTGAGGTATTTGCTAGGCGGTGGAATGGAGCTGGTCATCCAAGAATATAGCTCCATGCCACTATGTCTACATGGGGCCATTGTGTGGGAGTGACTCCAGGGGGCTATGAGGAACATTATGTCATATCAGGACAGCAGTTGGGGACTGGGGTATCAGAGACCCAGGAGGGGAAGAGGAGGGCCCTGGCCAGCAGCCAGCTCACTAGTCAATGGGTGCACTAGTAGGGAGGTCAGTGGCACCACCGTAGTTCCTGGAGCATCTCTCCATGGCCACCCTCAGTAAATGCCTTTCATTTGTCACCCATGACCACATCCTGTCTCCTCTTCTGAGAATCCTTTGCTCTCTGGCAATGATAGCTTTTCTTCTATGGTGTGTGTGTGTGTGTGTGTGTGTGTGTGTGTGTGTGTGTGTATGCACACATATGTACGTGTGTATATGTGTGTATTATATATGTGTATGTATGTATGCATGTGTATATGTGTGCAGGCATGTGCATACATGTATGTGTGTATATGTTTGCATGTATATATTTGTGTGCATGCATGTGCATGTGTATGTATGTGTGTGTGTATGTATATGTGTATATGTGTGTGTCTGTGTTCCTTCTACTCTCCTTACACACCCTGCTATGTCCAGCTGGGCCTGGTCAAACCCATTCCTGAACTTTTCCCAAGTCTTTGATGAAAGCATTTTCATGGCTTTCTCAAACTTCTGTAAATCAGAGGTAAGACTGGGAGACAACTTAGCAGGTAAAGGTGTATTCTGTCAAGCCAGACCACCCGAGTTCTATCCCTACCATCATGGTAGAAAGAGAGAATTGGCCTCTGAAACTTGTCTGTGGCCTTCATATGTCAAATATGGCATGTGTGTACTCCCCCACGTACGTGTGTGCACAAACACACACACACACACACACACACAAACAAATGGGGAAAAAAAATCAGAGGTGACCATTAATTTGTCCATTCATCCATATCAACACATATTCATTCACACACACACACACACACAAATGCACACACACACAAATGCACACACAAATGCACACACACAAATGCACACACACACAAATGCACACACAAATGCATACACACACAAATGCACACACAAATGTACAGACAAATGCACACACAAATGCACACACACACAAATGCATACACACACAAATGCATACACACACAAATGCACACACACAAATGCACACACAAATGCACACACACAAATGCATACACACACTAATGCACACACACACACGCACACACACACACATACACAGGACTCTACGGTGTCTTAGGAATGAGGCATCCATAGTGCTATCCTCATAGGTTCAGTGATCACAGAGAAAATGGACAGGGAAGCTGCCTCCCAGCAGCATCCTGTGATGGGGGCAAAGCAGGCCATACTAGGTCCTCTTCCTCTGCTGTGGCCCTGTGGACTTGGATCTGGGACTCGCGGGGTCACATAATTCTCCTTTCCCTGCTGTAGAGCACCAAGATGGGCCTGAAGTCGGACAAGCAGGTGGAGCAGCTCACAGAGTGCAAGTAAGCAGGGGCCAAGCCTTGGACGAGTGCGGGTGCAGGGGTGCTGGGTCAAGGAAGCCCTCATTGTGCCTGCTGACTTTCAACCCCAAGCAGGCTGCAGGGACCTCCAGCCTAGGCATCCTCAGCCACAGATATCCAAGTATTCTGAGGTGTGTGCATGCAGGGCAAGGCTGCCAGCCTCTTAGCCTTGCTTTCCACACACAGGGTCTCTGCACCTCCCCTGCCTTGATTGCCCAGGAAAAATGAATCTATTTCTTTGCCACCTGCTGGTACCAAGCTTGTTACATTAGGCGATGAGAGGGCTGCAGAATTTTTGCTAACTCTTTGATTGCTTTTCTGTCTCCTGCAATTTCTCTTCTAGCTCACACAAGGACCAGCCTTCACGTGAGTAACTTAGTAACCAAAGGGAAACCTTTTCCTTCTGATGGGGTTGGAGCAGCTGTGATGGGGATGGGCTTCTCCCACCTGTGGTCTGTTACTTTTCTGTGACAGGATCTGTTCATGAATTCGTCCTTCCTTCTGTTTGCCTGGCCTTTCATTACTTAGTGCTATTGTCTCATCTCAAGCACCTGGTGAATGATGCCTGCTAGGCGGGGTCACCTTACAGGTCAAAGTGGGTGATGGGCGTGCACCTCAGTGGCTGCAGTGGTACAAGTGGATGGGTAGATAGAGGGATGGATGGTTGGATAGTATATGTCATAAGTGGGTACACACCAGGTGTTTGAGATGAGGAAATTAAAATACAGAGAGAGAGAAGCCTCTCACAGTCAGGGAGCCGCGTGTCCCAAACCCAGGCGTGTTTCATTCAGGAACCAGAAGATCTAGCTGTAGCTCCCGTGGGACTGGTTGTTCTGAGAAACTTTTGTGTGAAAACATTCTGTTTGGCACAAAGATAACAGCATCGTAATGAGCTGTTTATCGCTCTGGTCTGCAGAGGACGCCTTTGATGAATTATTTAGGCTGGCTCCGGAGAAAGTGCACGCCATCAAAGAGGTAGGGCAGATCAAAGCTTCCGGTCCCCATAACCCACCTGCCTGCCTGTGTCTCAGGGTGAAGTGGGAGGACATAGGTCTCACCCCATGTCTGCTGGGTGCTGGGTGAGGGGGAAGGCCTTCTGTCACTCTGGGTGGGAAGGAGGCATGAGGGTCCCCCGAGTGGTTCTGAGGTCCTTGCTCTTCTGTCTTAGGCCATTGTGAGCTTTGTCAACCAGAAGCTAGAAGGCCTGGGCCTCTCTGTACAGAGCCTGGACACCCAGGTAGGGACACTTCTGGGCCACCATGCAGGGATGAGGTCTCCTGAGCACCAGAAACTCACTTATATGACTGGAAGTGAGCTGTCACTTCAGAGGTCTCAGGGCCTTTTCTATTGGGGTGTGCTGCTAGCAGGCAGCATTGTCCGAGGGGACCCCTGGAGACCCTGGGCAGCAGTGAAGGCTGAGCCACTCTACCACAAGCTTTGCTGTTACCCATTTATCAGAATGGCTCCTAGGGCACAGGACATCTAGGTCTCGACCTTCCTAGTGCTGCCACCTTTTAATACTGTTCTTCATGCCGTGGTGACTCCCAACCATAAAATTACTTCCTTGCTTCTTCATAACTGTGGTTTTGCTACTGTTGTGAATTATAATGTGAATGATCTGATACACAGGATAGCTGATAGGTGACCCCCCTACAAAGGGATCAGGACCCACAGGTTGAGAACCACTGCTTTAGGCTGTTCCGCCACCAGAGTGAGGGTCCTCCCCTGTAATTACGTTTATTCAGATTAGCAATGAGATTCATGATGGGGCCAGGGGTGGTTAGAGGAGCAGGCACAGCCCCGCCATTGATGGGCTCTGTCCCCCTGAGCCCTCAGAGCTTAACCCACTGTGATGACACAAACTTAATTATCCTAAGGTGGGAGCAGGACCCTGCAGATCCAAAGCCCCTCGCCTAGCCATGGCCTTCACAGAGATTCTGTGTCTCCAGTGTTCCCACAACATAGGGTGACAGAAACACAGAGATCTGACATTGCCTGGGCCAGACAGGGCGGTGACAGGATCTGATGAACTGGGCAGGCCTTCCTTGACTGTGAGTATCAGCCGTGTCGCAAGGCCTGTACAGAATCCAGTCATAGGGGGACAGGCCACACATTCCTGAGTTTAGGGCCAAACAGGAAAGTGCTTAGTACCTGCTCTGTCTGAAGCAAATTATTCTCTGCTATCAACTCTGCAGCTTTCCCCACTCTCCTCTCCCCCACCTCTGTTTCATGTGAGAACTCACAAAGTCCCATTCAATACATGACACTATTAAGGGCTCAGGGGGACAGAGAGGCTAGGTCACTTACTGAAGGTCACATAGCAATTAAGTAGTGGTCCTAGGGTTTGGACAGAGTCAGTTGGGGCCCAAGTATCCACTCATAGCAACTGCACATGGGTGGCCATGTGAGCTTTGTGGGTGCCTTGGCAACATGCTGGGGTGAACACAGACTTCAGAGCCATATGCGTATGAGTTTCCATCTTGTGCCTGCCACTGGGTGCCCTTGGGCTCTGAGGGTATGTCCACATTGGCTGTGTGACCTTGGCTGGCTTACTGAACTTCTCTGAACTTCAGGCTCCATGCATTATAAAGTGGGAGTAATTCTTTCACGGGATTGTGAGTGTGTGTGTGTGTGTGTGTGTGTGTGTGTGTGTGTGTGTGTGTGTGTGTGTCATTGCTATTCAGTAACATCCATGTCACCTGACTCACTGTGACTTTCCCCAAGCAACACATCTCCGACTGTATTTTCTTTGGGTAGACGTAGCACCATATCTCAAGTTTACAGCCCACTTCTGGCAGCCTTCTCTTCTCTGCTTAGACAAGAGTGAGTGAGCGAGGACAGAAGACATGTTGGGATGGTAGAGGAGGCCTCAGAGTTAGGTTTCTCAGCTATGTTTTGGGGACAGCAGCAGAGTGGCTTCCAGGCCCAAACTAATAACACCAGAACAGACTTAATCAGGGGAAATTCCATTAAAGACAGAACAGCGTCTTTTCACAGCAAAGAGATTCAGCCGGATTATGTTAGCATTTGACGTGCTCACTGCGGCGTTATCTCAGACCGTGCAGACAGAACAGACAGAAATATTAATGGGCCCGTGTACTCCTCTTTTCCTTTGCTGATGGGAGAGTTTTATACTAACTCTGTTTTCACACATGGATCTGTAGTCCGTGGAATAACTTGTCATTTAAAAATAGACACAATTGGGGGTGGTGGTGGAAGGTGCCACAGTTGGTGAAGTGTTTTCCTGGCAAGCCAGATCCCTGGGGTGTGGTGGCACATGTGTCCTTTTTTTTTATGTGTATGAGTGCTTGCCTGCATGTATGTATGGGCAACATATGTGCTTGATTACCGAAGGGGCCAGAAGAAGGTGTCGGACTCCCTGGAACTGGTGTCACAGATGATTGTGAGCTGCTGCGTGTGAGAAACAAACCCAAGTTCTGTGTTAGAGCAGAGAATGGTCTTAACCACTGAGCCATTGCTCCAGGCCCTGGCACATCTTTAATCCCAGCATGGGGGAGGCAGAGGCAGAGGCAGGAGGATTCCTGGGGCTCCCAGACCAGCCAGTCTAGCCTACTTGGCAAGTTACAAGCCAGTGAGCCAGTGAAGGATTGTTCTTCCTGCCCCCAAATGGGTGGACTTTTTCTAGAATAGCACCCTAAATTGTCCTTTGGCCTCCACATGCCCCTGCCCACACACGAACACACACATACACACACGAGAGAGAGAGAGAGAGAGAGAGAGAGAGAGAGAGAGAGAGAGAGAGAGCGCCCAAACTGCTTCATGCAACTATTGATAACCCCCTGAGCTGGGAAAGCCAACCCCCCTTTTCAAAAGGAATGTGAAGCTCAGAGAGGTGGTGTGATTTCTTTCAGCACACACAGCATACAAGAGGCAGAGTGGAACCCCTCCAATGTCAGCACCCCCCCCCCCACTTCACAGCCCTGGTTCATTTCCCTTGTTAGTCCCTTATATGTCACTGTGACAAAGAGGAAGGGTTTATCTCGCTTACAGTTCATGTTTGGTCTCTTTGCTTGGCCTCACATGCTTGGGCAGAATATGATGGGGACAGGGGTGTCTGGTGGAAGACAGCTGTTCACATCATGATGGACAGGAAGCTGAGAGCCCAGCAGGAGAGAGCCAGGGAGACTTTAGCCACTAATCTGCTGTACCCCAGTATCTACTTCCTATAGCCAGGCTCTACCTGTAAAGAATCCATGACAATGCACCAGCTGGGGCCCAAGTGTGCTCAGCGTGCTATCGAGATAACAGACTGAAACACAACTCCTGCAGTTTGCAGATGGCGTCATCTTGCTCCTGCTGATTGGACAGCTAGAAGGCTTTTTCTTGCATCTGAAGGAATTCTATCTCACTCCCAGCTCTCCCACAGAGATGGTAAGCTTCCGAAATCTTCCTCCGTGGCCTTCTTTGAGGGGGGGTAGACAGATTTATGACATTGGCTGACATTCTTTCTTCTATTCCAAGCAATGAGGAAAGTGGGAAGGAAGTTTGTTCATATGCCTGTCTACCCATCTACCTTCACACCCATTTGCCCATCAATCCACCCATTCGCCCACTCAGTCACCTACCCACTCATCCACCCATCCACATGTTCATCCATTCATTTATCCACTCAGCCATCCATGGATGTCATCCACCTACCTATCCACCCACCAGTGTATCTACCCATCCACTCATCCAACACTTAGGTACATATTTATATATCCCCTATACATCTATCTATCTACTCATCCATTAATTCATCCCTCCACCCACCCATCTATCCACCCACCCATCCACCCATCCATCCACTCACCCATCCATCCATCATCAATCCATCATCAATCATGTCCCCACCCATCCACCCACCCATCCACCCATCCACCCATCTATCCACTCACCCATCCACCCATCCATCATTAATCCATCATCAATCATGTTCCCACCCATCCACCCACCCATCTACCTACCCATCCATCCATCCATCCATCCATCTATCCATCCATCTGTCATCTGTCCATCCATCCATCTATCCATCCACCCACCCATCTATTTTTCTACACATCTGTCCATCTACTAGCTCACCTCCCTGTCTGTTTACATATCTACCCATCTGCCTTTCTCAACTCACCTAACCACCCATCACCCACTCACCCACTCACCCACCCACCCACCTACTCAGGCATTTGTGCACTGGACTCCCACTTTCCAAGGGTCTGCTTAGGGCCATGCCATGCTGTTCAGTATACAGGACAGTCCCTCATGACTCTGGCTTTCAAGCTCCTCCGTGTCTACTCATGGTTCTCTTGGGGTGGTGGCCTTCCAGGACATCAAGGCAAGGCACTAGCTTCTGGTGTGCTGGGCAGAGACTGCAAGAGAACAGTGCTGGCTGGGGTTTGTTTTAAAAAATTGAGGAAGATGGAGGATGTCTTGAAATGAGGGAGCAGACTCAGCAGAGGTGCAGGAATGCTTTGGGGGGAGCAGTCTGTGGTTCACGAGGGCTACAGGGACTGGACAGGGCAGGTTTGGTAGGCAAGGCATTTCATATGGACCCTGGATCCCAGAGCTGCCAAAAGACACCCTTAGTCCAGGCAGGCAGCTAAGTTTGACCCCAGGAAGAGGGATGAGAAATGACAGGCCAGGGAGTTGTTGAGTGCCAGGGTGTTCTTGCCTTGAATGTGCACCATGCATCACTGCCCATGGAGACTCTAGCGCCCTTCCTCTCTGTCCGCTGGACAAGCTTTTCACTCATCTCCTTTGGGCTAGTCCAGGGTATTCCCTGAAGAAATCCTTTTCCACCTTCCAAGCAAGGACCCTAGCTAGCAAGGGAAGGAATAATTCCTCCTCCTGGGTCAGAGCCCAGCTTCTCTCCTGCTTCTTGTCTCTGAAATGGGTTGTTAGCACTGCTCTGCCCACTGTCAGGTTGTGTGGGGACTAAACAGTAAGCAGTAGTGGAGAAGCCATTGGTGAGGAGGCTTGGAGGGACACATATTCCTCGTCCCCTGCCCTGTGCTTTCTGGGGCTACTGTAATCTCCCAATCTTCAGGCAACTGTTGAGAGGGGTGATGGAGGTGGGACAGTTGGTGGCCTGTCTGGGACCACACCACTGACCTGTCTCTGTCCACATTCTTTTAAGTAGTTAACTTTTCCTCCTGAAGTAAAACCCAGTCAGGATGCCTGTCCCCAAGTGTGTCACCTGCAGGCTGGGTCCACCACATCCATAGATGGGCCTTCTTTCCAGTCTCTTTTGCTCTCTCTGCTGTAACCTCTGCCTGTCTTTTCCTATTGCAAAGCCCCTGCTGGTCCTCAGAGCTCAGCCTCGGGCATCTTGGCCTTCACTGCCATAGTGCTGCTGTCTAGACGTTTCCCTAGCTTCCAGCTCTGCTTCCTTGTTTTCTCAGAGGTCCCCTGGCACTTGGCAGTCCTCTATGAAACTTCTCCCAAGTCCCTTGGCATTACTCTCCCAGGTCTGCCCTCCCTGGCCCCTTCCTTCTGTACTCCGGGAAGAGAGAGGGTGAATTGTGTCTCCACTTTACACAGAACAAGACTGAGTCCTTGAAAGTCTGACAGGCTCCCCTGTGACCACACAGTCTGGACCCTAGGAACAATCAATCCCTGAGGCCTGCTTAGGAACAGGGTGAACCTCCTACAGGCTCATACTATGGGACAAATCTGCATCCATACAGTGGGACATCAGAGATGAACCATGAGATAAGTCTGAGGAGGGAGGCAGGCACTGTAGGAATCCAGGCTCAGTAGCACGGACTCATTCCCATGTCATTCAGCAACCAGACTTCCTGGGACACAAGGCCTGTGCTTGCCGTACCCCATCCAGGCCAGGTCAGGCCAGTGCACAGAAGCCCAACGTTCCTGGCACTGCTAACTTGGGAATCCACCATTAAAACCTCTTCTGGCACTGCATGGGAATAGGTGCAGAAACATGGCATTAGCTCAGAGCCCTAAAAGAGGGGGTTGGGCCTTGTGGAAGAGAACATGGCCAACCACAGCCACAAGTCCTTAGCTGGAGACTGGACTCGGACACTTCTCTTGTAGAGCAGCCTCCCAGAACGGCCATTTTCATGGTCAGGTGGTATTTGATTGCAGTGTAGATGCAAGGGAGTCAGTGTTCAGTTTAGAGTAAAGTTAGAGTCAGAGAGAGAGAGAGGGAGGCAGTCACTTGCTCTGCAGAAACCAAAGTGCCAGAGGCAGGAAGCTCTGGCTAGCTTCCTCCCATGTTCAATTTTCTCTCTCAGGAAGATGGGAATGCACGGCCTGGGTCCTGGTCTTCCTTGGCTCTGCAGAGCATCCAGCTCTTTCTTCATCGTCTCAAACTGCTCAGAAGCAAAGGACAGGCTGGGGGTGGGGGTAGGGGATAAGGGATGGGGGTGTGGGGATGAAGGAGGCCTATCACCTATCATGAACCGGCCAGATCTTTGGTTTATGAGCTTTGTGGATGAAGAGTGTGCTTAGGGGAGCCCCATGTTCTCTGAGTCACTCATACACACCCATCAGCATGGACTCCCTAAGAGCAGGTGCTATTCTGATTCTGGGCTTCGTGCATGGCCTGCACGAAGTTGAGGGTCAACAAGTATTTTTTTTTTTTGGTTCTTTTTTTCGGAGCTGGGGACCGAACCCAGGGCCTTGCGCTTCCTAGGTAAGCGCTCTACCACTGAGCTAAATCCCCAGCCCCAACAAGTATTTTTAAAATATGAGCATTGATGAGTCTGGGCAGGTGGCTCAGTGTAGTTGCTGCCAAGCCTGATGACCTGAGTTTGATCCCCAGAACCCATGTGGTGGAAAGAGGGAACGGACTTCCACAAGGTGTCCTCTACCCTCCCCCTCCCCCAGGCTGTGGCACACACTTCCCTCCATAAGTAAATAAATAAATGTAAAAATAAAGCAAGAACAGTGACAGGCCAGGGCAGCCACACAGGCATGTAACATTCCTGGCACTGTCAGCTCTCAAGCCATGATGTCACCACATGCTTCAGACCCTGTGTGGGAATAAGAGAGGAGCCCGGTAACTGCTTAGCTCAGAGCCCCGAGAGGAGGGAGCCAGTGGAAGGAACTGCAGGAGCAGGAGACCTGATGGTTGGTGTATGTTTGCAACCCCAACTATTGGAGAGGCTGAGGCAGAAGGGTTGCAAGTTTGGGGCTAACCTGGGATACAGAGTGAGGTCAAACCCAGCCTGGATAACTTAGTGAGAGCCTGCTTCAAATTAAAAGTACATATAGGCTCTGACTGCAGCCCATCTCCAGCAGTGCGTGAATGAAGAGTTTCTCAAAATTGGCCACATGGGGTGCTGTGACAAATGGAGTCTCTAGCCTCAGGGAAAGATAAATACCCTTGAAGCTTTTGACATACAAGAGTGTATTCAAGGCTCGGAGAGGTCCTGCAGTGAAGGACCTTAGAGTGTCCAAAACCGTTGGCCACAGATACCCTCTCCCTCGGCATCCCGGATCACTCTCTGGAGATACTGGCTTGTCAAGACCATACAAGGCAGACTTTGGGGTGCAGAGCAGGGGCTGGACCCACTCCTGACGAGAAAGTGTCAATAATGGGGAGTCTCCCTTCCCTGATATTCCTCGGGGAGGGACTTGGGAACATAGAGGAGGACTGAGCTGTGTGCCCTAGTCTGCATTTGCTCAGACTACTTCCCCGTTGGCCTGGACCTTATGAGGATGCCTAGCCTTTGTAGAGCTGTGGGCCAAAGACCCATCTTTCCTGGTGTTCTTGTTCTGCAGCATGGCCCTTACCTTGTCTCATCTGTTCTGTATCTGTTCTGCTCCTCCAAGGCCCTCCAAGCAGCGACAGACTGTTTTTCACTTTCTAAGGGTACTCTACCACATACAAGCTCTGGTTACCTCACCTGACATACTCGTACGCAGGGTGTCACCTCCACCAAGTCCCCTCCCAATCTCAGTGAGGATCTTTGCTAGTAGCAGTGTCTCCTCGACCGTCCATGTCCAGTGTGTTGCATCTGCTGATGAGGGCCTCTGTGTGAAGGAGCGAACTCTCCATTCACAGAGCATGCCACTGGGGATAGGAAGGGCCTGGTGCCTGGACCCAGGCTCTCATTGGCTGACATCTGATTGGCTTTATCATCACAGCTGCACAATGTCACCCTAGCCCTGGAACTACTCAAGGACGAAGGCCTGTGCAGCTACCCCATCAACCCTGAAGGTGAGTGCAGAGCTCCTCTTGCCTGGAGGACCTGCCTGGCTTGGATGTGACTGAGGGTTGCAGAGAGTGGAGGGACAAACATTGTTAGTGGGGTCCGCCTTCTTGGTGGTCTGTGAAAAGATAGCATTTCCTAGGCATCCTAGGAGAGATGCTGCGGCCACGCTGCCTGCAACAGGGTCTGAAGTCCCTCAGGTAGAATGTTCAGAGCACCCAGTCACTGTTGGGGGGAGGGGACATGATTGCAGGGGACGCCCAGAGAAGAAGGACACACCAATATATGTCATGTGGTTGGCACTGGGTCTTGAGTTCCTTGTCCCTGTTTGCAGGAGATTTTTCTTGTAGCATGGACCCTCCCCCATCCCTAGGGACAAATGCTCCTTCCTGTCCTGGCCTAACAGGCTGCTTTACTCCCTCTGCCCACAGATATTGTGAACAAGGACACCAAGAGCACACTGCGAATACTTTACGGCCTATTCCAGAAGCATTCACTGAGGGCAGTGGGCGACAGGGCACACCATGGTACCCCAAAATAGTCACCACTACCTCTCCAAGCTGTTTCTCAGGGGCTGCCACCTCTGGAGGACACAGCGGTCCTAGATCTTCCCACACCAGCCTTGTTACTGTGGGTTGGTGACATGCTTCCTTCCCACACCTGTCTTGCTTGCCTTTGACCCCACCAGATGGGGACCAATCTTGTACCCACCCCTGCTTTATGAATTGTATTTAAGTGGGCGAGGGGGACTCTGCATGCCTGGGTTAGCCTTTAACTGTGGCAAAAAAGAGTTTGGTTCCCAGGCTAGACCAGCCCTATCAGCCCTCCAGTCTGTCTACTGGAGCAGTTAGTGGCTGCTCAGACCCCACAAAGCTGACCATCCCCAGCCAAAGGCTCTTTGGCATCAAGACTGATGGTCTCAGGCCATGGTCTCTACATACTTAGTTCCTGATCATCTCCCTTCCACTTGGGGTGATGAGCCCAGAACCCTCCCAAAGACCAGAGAAACATGTAGACCCCATGTCAGAGGACCCTGGCCAGGCTCTCCTTACAGCTGCAGTCCTGAGCTCTGCCCTGAGCCCCCAGGGAAAGAGAACCTGGAGTTGATTCTTGGGCTCAAGTTATCTCTGATCTGCATTGTGTCCTGTGAGACTTAGTGTCTTGTTCAAAGAGAGAGAAACAGCTAAAGAACTGAGCTGGGTCCAGGCTGGAGGAGAAGCCGTGGGGGAAGATGCATGGTATGGGGGTCCAGGGGTACAGAGATATAGAGGTGTAGGGATTCAGGGGTGCAGGGATGTAGGAGGTTAGCCTCATCGTTACTCTTCTGGGCTATTCCTTGTTTGCCCAGCTCCTAGCCCCTGTGAGCAAAGTCTTTGAGGTTTGGGGTGAGTTTTGCCTTTGGGGAACTTTGGAGTAGAGTCTGACAGGGCAGGTCACCCCTACAAAGACAGTGGGTGCAGCTAGGTGACCTGGGGCTTCTCCCTACCCAACGCCTTCTACCTGTCCCTTTGGCCCTAGGCAGGCCACTCATCAGTCTTAGACAGTCCCATCAGATATCTGTCCTGCTGCCCCTGGGACATGTCCCTCTTCTATATCAGAGGCCTCTATATCACAGTAGCTGAAGCCTGGCTCTCTCTACCTGCTCAGGTAATCCTTCCATGGAGACCTTCCTCTGTGCCTTGTCTCTTCTCTTTGGAGCATCCTGAGGCACCGTACAAACTTGAACCTCTCTGCTTCTTTACTGGGGCTTGGTAGACCAAAGCCGGAATCCACAGTCACCTCCTAGGCTCTTGGTTCCCTCCCTCCTTCCCTGCTTGCTTGTCCCCGTGGCCCCTTCATGTCCTCACCTCCACCTCCTCACCTCCTGTCTGATAGGAGATTTGGACATAAGGAAAATCATTTTTGTAACTTTATTGAGGAATAAATAACATTTCCCCATTTAAATGCACGGCTTAATGATAGCAGACTAACATAGGCAATCGAATCCCTCCAAGCAGAAGGCTCAACCCGGTCACCTGATGTCCCTCCTGTCAGAGCCCTGGCCTTAGAAGGGCGGATCCACTTTGTGTCCTGCCTTTTCTGCATTTTTTAGAAGCTGCCATCACCGAGCGAGTGGCCTTCTTCACTGTGGTGGGGTTGGTCTACTGCTCTGCATTTCTCTGCATTTCTCTGCATTGCTCTGCATCCCAAGTCTAGTTGAATTCTCACGTATACCAGCTTATGTTCTGCATACTCTGCTCCTTAATTTAAAACTACTGTTTGAATAAAGACACCTACAGCCAGGAGCTGGGCAGAAGAGAGGTAGGCGAACCTTTGGTTCCTGGGCTGGGGGTCTGGGGCAGAGGCCACAAGGGGAGGGAGGGGAAGAAGGAAGAAGGTGCTATGGGGTAAGTGGGTTATGAGCTCATAGCCATGAGGGCTGGCCTGTTGGAGCAGGAGAGGCGGGGCGGATCACGCATGTGCTATCTTAGAGTTATTGACAAGAAAGAAGACAGAATGGCCCAGAGGGTTGATATCTGCCTGGCTCTAGTGCTTTAAGGCTTATCATAAATTTAGAGGCTTGCTGTCTTTTATTTGGGAGCGAAGTGATCTAAGGTGGGATAGAAACCCCCAAATAATATTTACAGTAACAGTGTGGGGTTTCTTTCCCTGATGCAACTCTGCTGTTTCCACAGTGACCCTACAGCCCACCCTTCTGTTTGCTGAAGACGACCCCCGCCCCCCATGGGGGCCAATCATTCATCCGTGCATGCACTGCCTCCAAAACTCGAGGGCTCTCTTTACTCCAGTTTCTATGGAGTCTACAGGGATCGCCATTCATGGTTCTCAGATTGCTTTTCATGTTCAAGTCTGTGTAGGAACACTTCCTATCCCTTTCCCTAGGTGAATGCACAAGACTGACACGGTTGATTGGTACAGTAATTGTATGTTTTGTTCTGTAAGATACTGAGAAATGTAAGTTCTTTCTCTGCTGGTGAAATGAGCCAATTCAAGCCGTATGTATGTATATATGTATGTGTGTATGTATGTGTGTATGTGTGTGTATATGTGTATGTAAGTGTATGTGTGTACATGTATGTGTGTGTATGTGTGTACGTGTATGTGTGTGTGTGTACATGTGTACATGTATGTGTGTACGTGTGTATGTGTGTATGTGTGTGTATGTGTGTATGTGTGTGTATATGTGTATGTAAGTGTATGTGTGTATGTAAATGTATGTGTGTATGTGTGTACGTGTGTACGTGTATGTGTGTGTATGTGTGTATGTGTATATATGTGTATGTAAGTGTATGTGTGTATGTGTGTACGTGTGTACATGTATGTGTGTATGTGTGTACGTGTGTACATGTATGTGTGTATGTGTGTATGTGTATAAGTGTATGTATGTGTGTACATGTGCACATGTATGTGTGTATGTGTGTGTATGTGTGTGTATGTGTGTATGTGTGTATGTGTATGTGTGTATGTGTGTATGTGTGTATGTGTGTATGTGTGTGTATGTGTGTATGTGTATGTGTGTATATATATGTATGTGTATGTGTGTATGTATGTACATACATATGTAGATACATATATATGTACACACACACACAGGTTTATTGGGAAGCTGCTTTCAGACAGGCACGTTCACTAGCCCTCAGTGAAAGAAGCCAGGGAAGCCACCATGGGAAGGAAGTGGGGAGGGGGAGAGCAGGGAGACCAAATCATCTAGGTTATATATACTGGGATCGAAAGTTTAGGGTTGGGAACAGGTAGGGACTGAGGGATGCTGGGAGAACCTAGAGGCCAGGCCTGTTTTGGTGTGTAAAATATGCACCTCAGCCCCTTGTTGCAGGGTCTGAAACCAAACAAAAGGGTTTTTGGAAGTCAATGTACTGTCTTCAGCCCCACCTGGGGTGCCCAAGGGCTCCCTTACTCTGTATCTTGCGAGCACTTGCCATCATCTATCTTTTCAATGTCCGCCACTCAAGAGGGTGGGCTGGTGGTGTCCACAGTGTTTTTGATTTTCACTGTTTTTCCTCTAATGACTAACACTTTTGAGAATCCATATTAGTCAGTTCTGGATACTGTAATAAAATTCCCAACAGACTGGGCAGTTTAAATCACTGGTAGTCTGTCCCACAGTTGTGGTGGCTGGGGCTTGCACTATGGAGGGACTGGCAGATGCTCCTATGGTGGCTGTCAAGAACCCTCGTCCGGGCTCAGAGATGCTCGTCTTTTGTCTTCATGAGGAGGGTGTGGGTAGGGTGGGTTGGTGTCTGTCAGAGAGGAGAGAGAGAGGTCACCACCCTGCCATTGCCCCCCACACCATGGCGTCATCTAAATCTTATCACGGTAAACTTGCCTCCACATAGCACAGGTGGGCGAGGGGCAGCATGCATCTCAGGCAGTGACTTCTCTTTCCCACCCCTGTATCATCCTTGGTAAATTGCTTAAGTAATTTGCCATAAAAAATAATTGCACGTTGGATCCCCTGGGACTGGGGTTCCCGGCCTGATGTGGGGGCCGGGATGGAGTCTGACCCTCTGGAAGAGCAGTAAGCACTTTTAGCCACAGAGCTATCTAGCCCCATTTGCCTTTCTCCCTCCTGGTATAGAAAAATTACTGCACTTTAAGCTTCATATGTAGTGTTGGATGCATTCTGAGTTAATCCTTACACCGAGGGCAAAGGGTGAACTGTAATTTTCCCCGGCGGGTACCTCCTCATTCCAGCCCAATTTGTTGTAAAGACTTCCCTTTGCCCACCAATTCTCCCCGGTGGCTCGGTGCAAAATCAGTTTGCCATGCATTTTCCATGGGCCGTGCTCATCATGTGTGCAGTGTGCACCACGGTGCCAGCGCCAGTGTCCTTACTACTGGGTCCATGAAGTCATGAAGCCAAGCAGTGGGTTCCCCGGCTCTGTTCTCTCTTTGAGAAGCAGTGTTGAATCTTGAGAGCCCTTTGAATTCATTCGATCTCGATATAAACTTGGGATCAATTTGTCCTTCTCTATTTTTAAAAGAGCTTTGAGATTTTGACTGGAGTTGTGCTGACCCTTCAGTCAAGTGGGGGATGACTGATGGCTTAGGACTTTGGGAAGCTGGGTCACTAAGTTGGGGACCTCCCCTCCACCTGTCACCCTTTGCTCCTTCATCTCCTTTCCCCCCAACCTCTCACCCTTCTTCATCTCCTCTCCACCCTCTTCTCCGTCCCTCCTTTACCCTGTTGTAATTTAAAATATTTTATTAGTACTTTGAGAATTTCATATAATGTATTTTGATCATATTCACCCAACTCCTCCCCTATCTCTTTACCTCCCAACTTCAAGTCCTCGTTTAAAAAACAATAATCCGGGGTTGGGGATTTTGCTCAGTGGTAGAGCGCTTGCCTAGCAAGCGCAAGGCCCTGGGTTCAGTCCCCAGCTCCGGAAAAAAAAAAAAAAGAATAAAAAAACAATAATCCACTCTGTTGCCCACAGACTCCTAGTGTGATCTTGTATTAGTCAGGCTTCTCTAGAGAAACAGAACTTATAAAATGAATCTCTCTCTCTCTCTCTCTCTCTCTCTCTCTCTCTCTCTCTCTCCCTCTCTCTCTCTTTCTCTCTCTCTCTCCATATATATACACATACATATGTATATACAGTTACATAAATATATGTAGTCTATATGTATGCGTGTCTCTCTCCATATATATGTGTGTGCATGTATGTGTGTGTGCATATGTGTGTGTGTGCGTGTGTGTGTGTGTGTGTGCGTGTGTAGAAAGGGGAAGGGCATTTATTAGAATGGCTTAGAGGCTTTGATCCAACCAGGGCAACAGTGGCTGCCTGCAAACGGAGCATCCAAGGGTCCAGTAGCTGTTCAGTCCATAAGGCTGGATAGCTCGGCTGGTCATCAGTATATACCAGAATCCTGAAGAAACAGGCTCTAATGCTTCAAGGAGTGAACTTGCTAGCGAGAGTGAGAGCAAGGGAAGGCAGCCAGAGAGCAAGCTTCCTTCTTCAGCATCTTCTACATCGGCTGCTACCAGAGGTGTGGCCTGGGTTAAAAGGTGGCTCTTCTCACCTCAATAGATCGGGATTGAAGGTATATCTCCTTATCTCAAAGATCCCGATTAGAAGTGGGTCTTCCCTCTTAAAACGATTTAAGTAAGAAAAGACCCCCCATAGGAGTGCCCAGCCGTTTGGGTTTTAGTTAATTCCAGATGTAGTCAAGTTGACAACTGAGACCATCTACCACAGATGGCGTGTATCCCAGGCTGGCCTCTGGCCTCACTATGTAACCCAGGAAGACCTTGCATGGCTGGTCGCCTGATTCTGCCTCTGTGTGCTGGCATTACTGCTATGCGCCATCATGCCTGGTCCTGAACACCCCGCTTTGATTATGGTGGCCATTCCATTCACGCTTTTTAAAGATTCATTTTTAAGTCTGTGCATGCATATACGAACCTGAGTGCAGGTGCCCGCAAGGTCCAGCTAAGGGGTTGGATCCTATAGAGCCGGAGTTACAGGTGTGAGGAACTTTCTTGTTCTTGGCGCATCTCTGGTGTAAATCTATGCCATTCTCCTACGGCTGCCGTGCTCCCATGGTTCTAAATGCTGGAAGTCTGGAGTTAAGGTGCCTGTAGGGCTGTAACCAGGGAGGATATCTTTTTCATCTCCTGGTAGCTGCCTGCATTTCTAGCCCACAGCCATTTGTTTCTTCTTCTTGCCTGCCTACTTTTCTTTTTCTTCTTCCTCCTCCTCCTCTCCCCCCCCCCCACACTCTCCAAGGTCTCACTATTTAGTCCTGACTATTGTGGAACTCATGATATAGACCAGTCTGGCTTCAAACTCACAGAGATCTGCCTGCTTATCCTCAACTCTCACCCTCTATTCCTTTCTCTGGACTCCCTTCCTGGGCCTTCGATAAGAACACTTGCTATGGGATTTATAACCCCAGTGACCTGAGACCATTTCATGTCACCCCCCCCTAACTTGGAAATGTGAGGATGACACAGTTGCTAGATATGGGCTTTGTAATTGCAAGGTTTCCAGGCCCTTATAAAAATGCCAAGTGTGGTGGTGTCTAGTCCTTTTCTGCTGCGATCACAGGATACTTGAGGTTGGAAGATTTATAAAGAACAAAGGTTTGCCTCTTAACAATTCTCAAGGCTGGGGAATCCAGGATGAAGGGGCTACACTCCTGGCTCTCATCTCATAGTAGAAGGAAAAGCGGGATGGACCTTGGAGAGGCAGCTTTGAGCTGCATGTACTCATGGAGGTGGACCCTGGTGACCTGAAGCTTCATATAGTTCCTCTTCCAGCACCTGCATGTGGGGGTGTATTATGTTTCTAGCCTGCAGGCTTCAGGGGACAAACTCAGCCCAGAGGTGAGCAGCTTTTTTCAGCCTTTACCAGAGTGGCAGGGAGTCTGTACCTTCGGGAATGGGTTCACTTTAAAGAAACAGATCTTAGGGTTGGAGAGATGGCTTAGTGGTTAAGAGCACTGACTGTTCTTCCAGAGGTCCTGAGTTCAAGTCCCAGCAACCACATTGTGCTCACAACCATCTGTAATGGGATCTGACTCCCTCTTCTGGTGTGTCTGAAAAAAAACAGATCTCTGTGTATGAAACTTCAAATGGACAGGGTTTTCTTTTTCTCTTTTTATTTATGTTTAAGGTTTACTTAATTTTCAACTACGGGATGTATGCCTGTGTGCCTGCAGTGCTTGTGACAGCCAGAAGAGGGCGCCAAATCCCCTGGAGCAGGATTTACAGGCTCTTGTGAGCTGTCCTACTGAGATGCTGAGAACAGAACTCGGGTCCTTTAGAAGAACCGTCTCTCCATTCGTTTGTTTGTTTGTTTAGTATTTATTTTCACCTCTGTGCCCTCTATCATTCTGTCCTGCTTCTCTTTCTTTAAATTGTTCTTGCAGGACTTTCTTATGGTGTCTTCCAGCTTATAAATTTCACAGCAAGAAGGCGGCCATTCCTCCTCTCTGGTTTGTTGGCTGTCTCTTTTTCTACTTGCCTGTTTTATGTGATTTTCAATTTATTCTGTTTTTTTAGTCATGGGACCCTGAAGAGTCTTGGCGTGAGTTTGTACATTTGTCTTGTGTTTTGAGTCTGTGGAGAATTTTGGTTCTGTGGGGCTATGAAATCCGGGAGGGCTTTGGCCATTATTTCTGCAAACAATTGTTTTCTGTCACCTTCCCCCCGATTCTTCCTCAATGCCAGGTTGAGTAGCTTTGGACCTTGTCACACTTGGATGCTGTATTTTTGGTTTTCCTTTTATTTCCAGTGCTGGGGAACAAAGGCAGGGGCTCGCACACACCCGCTGGGCCAGCGCTCCATCTGTGCTGTAGCTCTTTGCAGCCTTCCGGTGTCTCACGCTTTCTCCTGTTTTAAAGTCCATTGATCCGTCCTAGTCACCTCCGCTTTTATCCCCGTTTTATCCAACCTGAGACGTTGAGCTCTATCGTCTCGGGAATCCATTTAGGTCATTTAAAATATCCCCCAGTTCTCACCATGCTCACACTTCCTTCTACCTCCGTTGCACCCGAGGCCTATTTATACGTGTGTTTAAACACTTCCGTCTACTGATCTGTCATCTGGGATATTTCTGGGCTTCTTCCCTTTGATCGATTCTTCTGATTATGATTTATGGCTGTCTTGTCAAACAAAATTGCACGCCCAGCAAAAATGTACATCATGGATTTTATGTCACTGAGCACTGAGTTTCTTTTACAATATTTCTTGGGGCCCGTGAGAGTAAAAATAGTGGTTAGCAAGCCTCTGGGCTGTGGGGTCTGGTCGCAAGCACAATGGGCTCTGGGGGTTGATCGTAAGCACAGCACTGGCCAGGGAAGTACCCCACCCCCAAGTCACACCTTCACCTTCATCTGGTCTTAGGAGGCAGAACAGGAGCCTGCTTGGTGGGTCAAGAGGACACTGTCCTCACCACTGAGGTAATGCTGACCTAAGCACCCTCCCTGTGATTGGAGGTTGGGCTGCCTGAGCTCTGAGACTGCGCCGGGTCTGCATGCCTTCTGTTCCCAGCCGAACACTCCAGGGAGATCTCTCCCCTGACCCATGTGACGAAGGGCAGTGTTTGCCGGCCTCAGGCCTCTCCCTGCAGTTCCCACAGATTATGGGGCCCTACAGACTATGGGGGACATGGTGATTTCAAACTCTAATCCCCATTCCTCTATCTGGGTCCTGACTTCCTGCTGCAGACTTCACCACTTCCGCTTTCCTGGAGGAGGGGCTGTTGGTTGGGTCCTCCGTTCTCTACAGTTCCCACCCCTCCCCCACAAGGGCACTGCTCCAGCTCAGCTCTGAGTTTCTTCTCATGTGCCTGTGCTTATGAGCGTCTAAGGACATTCCTGGGTATCTTTCTTCAGTTGCTGTTTTCTTTCTAACTTTTTATTTAATTCTTTTAGACAGAATCTTCTTTTGTTGTTACTGTTGCTTTTGTTAGTTTATTTTTCAAGACAGGGTTTCTCTGTGTAGCCCTGGCTGTCCTGGAGCTCCCTCAGTAGACTAGGCTGGTCTCAAACTCAGAGATCTACCTGCCTCTGTCTCTCCAGTGCTGGGATCGAAGGCCTGCACCATTACCACCTGGCTAGACAGTCTTTTAATGGCCTGGGTCTCAACAGGTAGACTTGGCTGGCCGGTCAGTGAAACTAGAGATCCACCTGTCTCTATTCCTCAGTGCCAGTGTTATAAATGCCCATCACCACACCAGCCTTTCGAAAGTGGATTCTTGGGGCTCTGGGCTGGATAGTTTGGTCAATTTGACACAAGCTAGAGTCCTCGGGAAGAGGGAACCTCAGTTGAGAAAATACACCCACCAGAGCAGCCTGTGGTGAAGCCTGTGGTGCATTTTCTTAATGATGATTGATATTGGAGGCACAACTTACTGTGGGCAATGCTGGGTGCAGGCTGAGCAAGCCACAGGGAGTGAGCAGGTAAGCTCTGTCCCTCTATGAATTCTGCTTCAGTTCTTGGGCTCCTGCCTTGGCTTCCCTGAATGATGACCGATAAGCCCTAAATGGAAACAAACCCTTTCTTTCTCAAGATGCTTTTGGTCCTGGTGTTTTACCACAGCAATGGGAACCCTAAGGCAGGTTTGAACGGAGGTCCTTATGCTTGTGAGGTCATGGCTTTAACATCCGGGTCATCTCCATGATGGGTCTCCATGTGGCTCAGCAGTGCTGGGTTCAATCATGTGACTGAAGGACCATCACCCTCTCCGGATTTCTTTCCACACAGAAACCATCCTTAATGGGTAATAACTCTGCCTCCTTCCCTCAGCTCTGGGCAGCTACCAGGCTGCTTCTTTTTGACTCAATTTGTCTTTACTATCCAGAGCCTGGCTACTCTGATGGGTGCCGTTCAAACTCCTCACCTCCAAATCAGGGCTTTCTGTCCTGACTCTGCCTCTGGCCGCCCTGTTTTGCTCTCTTTGATCTACCCTTCTAATGTCATGATACTTGAGATCTGTGGTCCATTCTTTCCAACCTGGGCACTAAAACCTGTGCTTCTCTTCAGCTCATACTCTGTCTTCTTGCATCCTGAAGTCTAGGTCACTTGTCTCCCTGCCTTGTCTCCGCTAACTTCAATCCTACCACAGCCCCAGTGATCTTGTTTCAGGATCCTGGCCTCTGTGAAAGCTGCTCTCACCCTTGTCTAGCCTCTGGGCACCTCGGGAGCTGCTGACTCATAGTCTAGTCTCCCTTGTGCCTCTCTCAGGCTTCGCTTGCTTGGTTAGTGCCTGACATCCCCAAGCTCTCTCTAGGCTGATGTCATTTCTGCTCAAGAGGCTTCATGCTACCCAGCCAGAGAGACACTATCCCCTGAGGGAATGGGGTGTTAGGGGTGCATGGGAGAAGTGGCCCCACAGGAGGCTGACGGGAGAAAAAACCCTTCCCAGGCCTGTTCCACTGTCCAGCCGCTGTTCCCTCCTCCTCCATGACGTGAAATCTGACTCCAGTTGCAACTGCTGTTGGAGAAGAAGTTAGAAGCAGGATAATTATAGTGGGCTGAATGGGAAGACATCCAGAACTAGAGGAGCTGGCAGCCCTGGTGGGGCATGCAGACAGCTTCATGAGTGATGGGAAATGCCTCGAAGGCCGGGGTGCCTCCGAGTTGAGCCGCTTCCCAAAATAATCTAGGGGCAGCTGTCTCAGCTTCTGAAACTGGGTCTGGCCACAGGAGCCTGGGGAGCCCCCAGCCCCAAAGCAGCCCCGCTCTGGGAACAGATGGTGTTAGTGATTTTTATTTCTTTTTACCGAAGTCAGCTGGTGAGGAACAGCTTGTCTAGAGAAGTGTTGCCCACTCCCCACTCTTTTGGCTATGGATCAAAGCTGCCCTTCCCCCCACAGCCTCTGTCTCCTTTCCTTATAAGTCTGGTGGAGGGCCTGCAGCTCATTCCATTTCAGAACTCCAGGGGTCCTCACCAGCTGCATGGCAGGGACAGCCCAGGAAGCATCCCGGTCCTCTCCATCAGCGGGGGTCACAGATTGTGAGGAGGCCTGGGTATGTGGAGAACAGACAAGGAGAATACCCAGAAATGAGTTTTCCAAGGCTTGACCCATTGGCTCCAGGCTGGCCAACAAGTGCCAGAATTCTTTCATTCACCCACACGCCTTTCATACAGATTGACAACACCAAAAAGGAGATTCACCACCCAAGAGCCCTCACGTCTGCACTGATCGATAGGCCTCCCGGTGTGTACTTTCTTGTGCGAGGCTTGGAGCAGGTGTAGAGAGATTGTGGAGTGGGGAGGTCAAGGCCCATTGCTTGTCATGCTGGCTTGGACGCAACGTCTGGGCCGGCGTCTGCCATGTGGTCCCTGAATACATCTTTTCCCTGCAGGAGAATCTGGATAGATCCCTAAGTCCCTAGATAGTGGAGTCCTTGTCTGTTAAGTGGGAGCAAGAAGGAGTCAAACCTTCATGAGATTTTAGTGAAAGTTACTAAGAGAATCTATCTAAGGAGCTGGAAGTATGAGTAGACATGTCACTCAATAAAGTATTACATGATACCATGAGCACCGTCATCACCACTGGCAGCATCACAGTCACTGCACCATTATCTTTACTACCACAATCACCATCACTACCATCATCTCTGTTACCATCAATACCAGATGATCATCATCGTCGTCATCACCACCATCATCACCATCATCACCACCACCACCACCATCATCACCATCATCACCACTGGCAGCATCACAGTCACTGCACCATTATCTTTACTGCCACAATCACCATCACTACCATCATCTCTGTTACCATCAATACCAGATGATCACCATCGTCATCGTCATCATCACCACCACCATCATCACCATCATCATCACCAGCATCACCATCACCAACACCATTATCATCACCACCACCACCATCATCACCACCACCACCACCACCATTATCACCACCACCACCATCATCATCACCAGCATCACCATCTTCACTGTCATCATCAGCTTCATCAATACACTGCCAACATCACCATCCTCCTCTTCCTCCTGGCCACTGCTACCACCACCTCTTTTCTAAAAGACAGGGCTGAGGGTCCCCTCCTCCATCCCAGTGAGCTTGCAGTGACGTGAGGTATCTGGCCAGGGATCTCGTTCACAGTTGGCATTTAGAGCCAGGAACTGAGAAGCATTCTATGTATCTGTGGTGATTTGAGAACGTTTGGCCCAGGGTGTGGCACTATTAGGAGGTGTGGCCTTGGTGAAGGAAGTGTGTCACTGTGGGGGTGGGCTTTAAGACTCTCATCCTAGCTGCCTGGAGGCCAGTATTCTGCTAGCAGCCTTCACATGAAGATGTAGAACTCAGCTCCTCCTGCACCATGCCTGCCTGGATGCTGCCATGCTCTTGCCTTGATGATAATGGACTGAACCTCTGAACCTCTAAGCCAGCCCCAATTCAATGCTGTCCTTATAAGTGTTGCCTTGGCTATGGTGTCTGCTCATTTCAATAAAACCATAAGACAGTATCCTTGTCTGAGTCTTGCCTGTGGACTCGCAGGTGGCATTGTATAAATACCTGGAAGACACACTGGTGGTGACCTCTTGAATCTTCCAGGTCAGCATGGCTCCAACTGCATATGTAGCAAAGGACGACCTTGCTGGGCATCAATGGAAGGAGAAGCTCTTGGTCCTGCAAGGTTGGACCCCCAGTGTAGGGGCTTGTGGCGGGGAGAAGCAGTAAAGGGGGGTAGATGAGGAGGGGAACACCCTTATCGAAGGGGAGGGGGAAGGGTTAGGGAGCTTATGGACAGGAAACCGGAAAAGGGAATAACATTTGAAATGTAAATAAGAAATACCCAATTAAAAAAAATCTTCCAGGTCAGGCAGATCTGGGCCTGCTGCCTTGCCTCCCAGTCCCCAACTTTTGGCAACCCTGGCTCCCCACCATGCTTGTGTTAAAGCTATAACTAACTCCTAACACTTCCCTGAGCCCTGGTCTTGACTTGTGGGCTCCTTAGCTTAGCCAAGAAAACAGGGATGACAGAGTTCACTGTTTTATCCTCCCCCCTCCCTCTGTCTAGAGGGAGAGGCAGTGGTGTATGATTGGAAGGCTGGGCTCCATCTCCAACCAGATCTCTTAACAGCCATGTGCTCTTGGGTAAACCATGGCCTCTCTCTGAACCGGAGTTGCCTTGTGTGAAAAATGGGAATTTTCCTCTCCACTTGGGTTAAACAGCCAGAAGGGAGCCAAAGTGATGGATAAAGAACTAGACAAAGACCACAGCCAGCCTTGGCTACATTCTCCATTTCCACCAGCAGCCATGCCCCAGACAACCTGGATGCTTACCAAGCCCCTTCCTCCCACTGGGCTTGTGCTGGACTACATTACCCAGACTCCCTTGCAATCTGATGTAGCCCAGTGAAGTCCTACTCAATAGAGATGAAATAAGTGAGATGCAGATGAGCCTGGTTCTGATGGATGCTTGGGTTCTCCGATGATCGGGAGAGGCTCAAGCAACAGTAGTCTTGGAGGCCATGTCCTCAAGCTTCCATGTGGCTCTTGAGTATTTTATAACTGGTGCCATGAATCTTTTCCCACTGGCCATGCCATCCAAAAGCCCAGAGCTAAAGGATCACCAAGAAATGAGGACCCGGGTAGCTGAGGTGGCCTGAGGTCCAGTGGGAGATGGGGCCCCACTGGGCTCGGTAGACAGCAGAGTGGGTCATGCTGTCACCCCTAGGTACCAGCTTAGTCCTTCCCTGAGTAAACTGAGAGAGTGTGTTGGACCCGGGTTTCCTCAGAGCTCTGATTTGAAAGCGTCTATGGGTCAGCATGCCGTGCCCAGAGGGAGCTGTGCCAGATGCTGGGAAGTTCTAGGCTGTTTAATTTCCAGGAACAGACAGGGTTCCCATTCTCTCAGGCACTGGGGGAGAAGGCGAGCTGTGCCTGCTGCCCAGATAGACTTTAGCTATGCAGGGTAACAAAGGTCATCTTGCCCCTGGATTTCCGAATGCCTCTAAGGAACTCCTTACTCGAGAGTAAAATGCTTCAGACACGCTTAGCTAGATGTTGGTCAAGCAGCCTCTGTGAGAAAGAGTAAAATCACACAGGAGGAACATCAACCTCAGGCAGACATACCCTGGGTTTGGTGTAACATACAGAGTAGTGATGGCGTGGTGGGAAGGTGGACAAGAAACATTAGTGCTTGCTGCCCACACACCCACTGTGGCCTGCTCTTGGCTATGTGTTTCCAATCCCCTTTGGTCCGTACATACCAGGAGTGCATACATACACATTCGCCAGGATGTGTAGTCTCCAGGCCACAGACTGACAGGCTGAACTAGGGAATCATGCATGACAGGCGTGGGGGCAAGGCTGAGATTTCTGAGGGAATCAGATGAGGGGAACTTTTGGTGTTAGCAGCAGGAAGGCCAGGCAGAGAGATGCTTGGTTTTGTGCTGAACCAATCACTCTTCATGCTAATGTTTGCAGAGCACTGGTCTTGTTAGCAGGCTTTTTCTGTTTTCCGTTTTCTGTTTTTTTTTTTTCTTAGTGTTGGAGATGAAACCTGGGTCTTGCCAATGCTAGGCAAAACCTCTGGTGCTGAGGCTCAGGTGCGCGAACAAGCTGGACAGCTTCGTAGAACATGACTGGCTTCGCTCACAGCTCTGAAGGTTGGCGGCTGCAATTCAGGTGTGCACTGGGCCAGGGCTCCTGGAATCCTTGAGGGAATCTGGTCCAGGCACTTTCCAGGTCTTGGTGGGTCCTTGGCTCTCTCCTTCATCGCCCCTGTCTCTGCTCCTGCCCTCATTTGCCTGCCCACTGGGTCTCCTCCACATTGTGTGGCTCAGACCTCTGTCCCAAACACTAACTTTGCTGTTGTAAAGCACAAAGAAGGGGGTCTGGGGAGATGGCTGATTTAATAATGTGTTCTCTGCCCAAGATCTGAGTTCGGTCCCCACACTCTTGTAAAAACGAGGTGCTGTGGCAAACACCTGCAATCCCAGGGCTCTGAACTTTGGAGAGGAGAGACAGGCACTTACTCTCTAGCAAATCTAGCCCAATTGGTGAGACCCTGTCTCAGAAACTGAGGTAGAGGTAGAGGGTGATTGAGAGATAGCATCCGAGACTGCCCCCTGGATACCACACACACTAGAACACAGGCACACCACACACACACACACACACACACACACACACACACACACACACACGAATGCACACATTCATGCACACATGCACGAATGCACACTTGCACGCACTGGCACATGCATAGGCATGTGCCCATAAACTAGGCTGGGCTTGGTAATTCTAGCACTCAAGGCAAAGACAAGAGGATTGCCACAAATTTGAGGCCAACCTGGGTTACATAGCAAGTTCCAGGCTAGCCAGGGCTTTACAGCAAGACCCTCAAAACTCCTAAACAAAACCAATAAACAAAAGTCAAACTAGAAAGGGGAGTCTTAAGCACTCCCAGCTTCCCAGGGAGCGGTAGCCGAGACAGGATGACTCTGTGCAGGGAGCTGATCTCAGTAGTGTCAGATAACGAAATGAATCTCAAAAAAGTCTTTACATCCACAAAGCCTGGATCCTCAACACCCAAGAGGCTGATCGGAGTCTGGGTTTCTGTAGGCTGCCCACCCTTGTGGGAACAAGCCCCTCCACCCTCAGCTGAGGCCACACAGCCCCCGCTTTGAGACAACTGCACCAAGAAGAGAGGCTCCCCAATCGAGCCAGCAACTGGTCTGTCACTAGGCACTCGTACACATTTCATAAGAGTCTGAATCCTTTCTCAGGGGGACATTTTAATCAATGTGTTTTATAGAAGAAAACTCTTTGTTTTGAAATGAACGCTTTTGTGGATGTAATTTAACAGCAGAAGCTTAATAGGTGAACAATTCTGCACTGTTCAAAATAATTCACAGCTGCAGAGGAAGTGTTCGATTTTAAAAAAGCAGCCAAGGTAAGAGGGTAGCTGTCTGAACGGTGGAATACTAGAAGCCAACCCGTGGTGGTCTGGCTGTGTAGGCCTGTAGTGTTAGCTACTGGACAGGCTGAGGTAGGAAGGAGGGTCTCATGTTCAAGTCCTTCCTGAGGACGTAATGAAACCCTGTCTCAAAACAGAGACAAAAGAAAAAGGCAGGGTTTGTAGCAATGAGCATTGGTTACACACACTGTGGTCCTTGAGGCTGCACTGGCTGGTTTTCTGTCAGCTTGACACAGCAAGGGTCATCTGGGAGGAGGGGAGATCAGTTGAGAAAATGCCTCTCACAAGTCTCTGGGTCATTTTCTTGATTAATGATTGATGTGAGGGCTGGAGAGATGGCTCAGCCGTTAAAGGCTAGGCTCACAACCAAAATGATTGATGTGGGAGGGTCCAGGTCTCTATGAGTGGCACTGCCTGGACAGATAGACTTGGACTGTATAGGAAATCAGGCTTGAGCAAGCTGGTAAGCAGAATGACTCCATGGTTTCTGATTCAACTCCTTCCTCTGGGATCCTGCCCTGACTTCTTCAAAGTTGAACTGTGATGAAGATGTGTAACCCAAACGATGATAATGGTGATGACGACGATGACGATGACAATGACGACGACGACGACGATGATGATGATGATGATGACTATGATGAACAACCTTTCCTCTCCAAGGTGGTTGCTTTTGGCCATCGTTTTATCACAAAAGAAAGCACACGAGATGGAGGCCCTGGGCTCAGACCCTAGTACTGCAAATAAATTACAAAACCCCAGCCAGTCATGGAGTAACCAAGGCAGGTTCTCCTTGGTGGCACTGGGCTGCATTTGCAGCAGGGACACTGACATTATCCTCTTTGGGTTTCAGATGCTCTGGTGAATTGGATCTTTTCCCCCTGCTTCCTCAGTACCACTTTGAAAAGCAATTTAAGATTATTAGTGAGGGGGCTGGAAAAGTGTCTCAGTGGGTAAGAGCATTGACTGCTCTTCTCAAGGACCCAGGTTCAATTCCCAGCAGTTCACAACTGTCTGTAACGCTAGTTCCACAGGACCCGACACCCTCACACAGCCCTGTATGCAGGCGAAGTACGAATGCAGATAAAAGCAAGTATATTATTTTTAAAGCGATTATTAGTGTTCTTTCTGGTCAGAGATGACCAGCAATGGCCGCCATGGGTGAAGGGCACTGGCTGCCCAACTTCGCCTGGCCACTTTCCTCACTTCCTGCACTGTTGGCTTAGCCAGCCCCTGGCTTAAGCCTCTGGGACGTATGGGACAGGCAGGTCTCTGCCACTCTCTCAGGAGGGATGCCTGTTGGAGTTGGCAGGAGCCTGGCTTGTAATGAGTCTGGACTGAGACCTATCTGTCATTCCTTTGCACACCCCCTGCTGCTATAGAAGCTTCTGGATAACTTGGGGGATCTTCTCTCAGTAGTCCGTGAGTCTACATACAGCTTCCTTACAACCACCTCTTCAAAGATCCAACAGCTTACATCATAACTTCTGGGGCATAGAGTGTGGACGAATCTTTTAGGGACACTATTCAGCTTGATGGAGTCTTGACAAGGACCCTGGAGGGACAAGATTGGGGGTCTCTGCAGGGCTGTACCCTGAGAAAGACATGGGTCTCCAGAGCAATACTGGGCGGTGGGAGAGTGGGGGAAGACATACTTTCTGAGGGACCAGCTCATTGTCAGAGCCCCTCCCCTCTGTCCATACTGTACCCTCCTTGCTCTGACTCCCAGCATTCTGCCTGTCAGTTCTGAGCTGTCACAGCTCGTTTCTTTTTCTAGACACCCTTTATTCTCTGCCACCACTAGATCCCTTTGCAGCTGTGGTTTCCCGTGAGTCTCCTGAGGTCAGGAGCCCCGTAAGTCTCAATCAAGGCACTCTGGGTGTAGAGCAGTACACAGATTTCAAAAGCAATTTTACCGGCTGCAGAAGTTGGGTCCCTCTGACAACAGAACAGACTAGCAGAGAGCAGTGAGCTCCCCACTCCTGGTGGCATGCAGCCCGTATCACAGGAACAAATTATCTATGTCTCCTGCCCCTCAAGACTCTGGGTGACAACCTATTCTTCCTCAGGCATTCCTGTAGTTCCCGAAAAAAAAAACGAGAGACCACAGCATCCCAGTGTTTGTAACGTGCAGATACATGCTGCAGAAGGAAGGGCAAGTAGTCATTATTGACTCCAGACATTAGACGGAGAGCCACAAATAGACATCTCTAACAACTGTTTCTGCCTGCAGGGCCCGCCGCCCTCTCTTCCCTTCTCACATCTCGCCACCTCCTGCTCTGGGAATTGGATATCTGCCAGTCGCTTGGTTATTTCCTGGGGAATTAATGAGAAGGTGGGTTGTCCGAATGCTGGCAGGATGTTATTCTGAAAGCATGTGTGTCCCCCCTCATGCGAGCGGCCAGGTCCCACGTACAGAGGCTGGCCTCCTTTTTGGAATCGGCAGCAGGTAGAAGAGCTGTGAACGATGAGGGCCTCTGGATGAGAGACGCCCTGGCAAAGCTGGGGCTTCAGCCTGAGTGCAGTGCACGGTCTCTGCTATGCACCCGGCTGGGGACAGATGTGTCCTAACATCTGTGCCCACTCAGCCTCTGTTTCCCGAACCTCACCTCTCCCTCTCTTACCTGCCCACTCCCACCTCCCCGCAAAGCTCTGTGATAAGATGCTCAGCTCCTGGAGGGGTGGGCAGGGATTAATCTGAATGCTATAGAAGAAACTAGAAGGAAAAACTGGACGTTATAGAGAGGATCTACTAAGCTGCCTTAGGAATTATAGAATGACACAAAGTGTAATTTAGCCAGAGGAGTGCTCAAAGCTGAGGAGTGTACAAAAGGAGAGGAGGCTGGATCTCTGATCTTGAGGTCACCCAGGTCTACAGAGTGAGCTCCAACACCTCCAGAGCTGCACAGTGGAACTCTGTCCTGGAGGTGGGGAAGGGGGGAGAAGACTCATTCACTCAGGTGCTGCTGGTTAGGCTCCATTCACACAGCAAAAGGAGACAGCCTTGGCTCCCAGCTGGCCATCAGGCCCCTGAGGAAAGAGTCTCTACAGGACTGCTCAAAGGGGACAGCTCTGGGTCAGGGCTGCATTAAGTAGGTCCTGCTCCTTCATTAGAGCCTGTGCCTTGAATCAGGCAGGCAGGACAACCCTGGTGACAGCCCAGGACAAGCAGCACTGCTGGTCTGTCTCGGGATAACGATGGCAGTATTTCTACACTGCATAGCTCACTTCTGTGGACCATGGGCAACTGCTTGAAGCATCAGATGGGGCCGTACACCTGTATACGCAAAGATTTCCATTCAGGGCTGCTTCCTTTCTGTGCATTATTCAGAACAGGTTGTATGCTATTATTACAGAGTTCTTTCTTTATTAACCTCCGTGTGCTTGGAAAGCTTTCCCTAAGCCGGAGCTCTGCATCACTCCTCAGCCCACACCAGCCTTCAGGAGCATTCGTTCCCATCACTAAGTCCCTTCCCTTCCTGCCCTGGAGACCTACTGGCCCCCTGACCTTGAATGTGTTGGTGTTCTCTTGAAGCCCGCCCTTGGCCAGGATGCACCTCCCAACCTTCCTGCTTTTCAGAGCTTAAGAGGCCCAGGCTAGCCCACGAGGTTCCCACTCAAGCCCCAGGCTGTCAGAAAAGCCCACACCTGTCTTCCAAAGGCATCAGAACCCGTTTGCCTCTCTCCACCACCACTCCACTGGCCCTTCCGCACCACTCCAAATCCTTATAAATCCCTCGTCTCCAAACCTTCCTGAGCCATCCTGCCTTATAGAAGAGTATAGCTGAAGTTCTTTACAAGGTCCTCAGAGCCCACTGCAGGGTCTCCCTGTGTCTCCTCTCACGTGACCTCCTGGACTCTCCTCCCTGCTTCATGGACCAATAGCACCCACCTTGAGATTCCCTTGACAATGTGCAAGGCACCCCCACCTCAGGACCTTTCCTCTTGACATTCCTCTTCTTGGTGGTTGTGGTGGTTTGAATATGCTTGGCCTAGGGAGAGGCACTTTTAGGAGATGTGGCTTTGCTGGAGGAGGTGTGTCTTTGTTGGAGGTCGTGTGTCACTGTCGGGGTGGGCTCCTCCTATCCACCTAAGAACAGTCTGCTCCTGGCTTCTTTTGGATGAAGATTGTACTGGCTGGTTTTGTGTGTCCACTTGACACAAGCTGGAGTTATCACAGAGAAAGGAGCCTCCCTTGAGGAAATGCCGCCATGAGAGATCCAGCTGTAAGGCATTTTCTCAATTAGTGATCAAGGATGCGAGGGCTCATTGTGGGTGGTGCCATCCCTGGGCACTCTGTGTTCTATAAGAAAGCAGGCTGAGCAAGCCAGGGGAGCAAGCCAGTAAGCAACATCCCTCCATGGCCTCTGCATCAGCTCCTGCTTCCTGACCTGCTTCAGTTCCTGTCCTGACCTCCTTTGGTGATGAACAGCAATGTGGAAGTGTAAGCTGAATAAACCCTTTCCTCCCCAACTTGCTTCTTGGTCATGACATTTGTGCAGGACTAGAAACCCTGACTAAGACAAAGATGTAGAACTCTCAACCCCTCCAGTGCCATGCTTTTCTAGACTTTGCTGTGCTTCCTGCCATGATGATAATGGCCTGAAACTCTGAACCTGTAAGCCAGCCCCAAGTCAAAGTTGCCTTGGTCACGGTGTCTGTTCACCAAAGTAAAACCCAAACTAAGAGTTGCCATGCTCCAAGATACCCACTGGGCTCACACCTTCACCTGCTTTCATTTGGGCATGGCCCTTCCCCACACTGCACTCTCTTGTCTTACTCTACTCCCAGAGTGCCCACTACCTTCCATCGCACGATATTTAATTAGTTATTGTTGCTTCCCCATCTTCTACTTTTGGAGTGGCCACTCCTTCAAGGGCATACAGTGGGCGGTCACTATATGTGTGTGAGATCTTAAGTAAACAGATGGGAGTGTATAAAAAGGTGTGTGCACAGCTGACCCCAGCTAGCATTTTATTTTTTTTTTATTTTTATTTTTTTTTAAGGAGTTGTTTTTTTTTTTTTTTTTTTTTTTTTTTGGTTCTTTTTTTCGGAGCTGGGGACCGAACCCAGGGCCTTGCGCTTCCTAGGTAAGCGCTCTACCACTGAGCTAAATCCCCAGCCCAGCTAGCATTTTATGACACTAGTTGTCATAGGTGTCATTGCTAATCTTCCTGACCCTCAGCATTGCCATCCACAGAAGGAGATGACAGTGTGACCAACTTCTGAGGTTAGTTATGAAGAAGCAAGGCAATGGACTATCACAGTGCCCAGTGCCGTGCTGGAAGAAAAGCCTGCATTTCCCTGTGAGAGCCACATCACCAGGATGCTGGATTCTGACGGTTATGGCTTTTAATGGTGTCAATGAAGCTAGGCAAACATGAACATGCTAACTCGTGTGGTGCTTGCTCAGGACCTTGGGAGCATCTGTCTTTCCTGGGGTGGCTCCCTCCTCACCTGTCCATCAATGAGAACATGGGTGAATCTCTCTGTTCAGCTGTGATGTAATGCTACTCACAAGCCACCCAGCCAGACTTCTAAGACTGTCACTGAAGGTTAGGGGCTGGAGACTTACCCCCAGGGAACCGAGGACTGAGGAACAAGGGCTGAAGGAAACACAGGAGACAGACATCACAGCTTTGCCAGTACCTTGATATCCAGCCTGCTGCCCGGGATGTGGGTGGGTGTGTGGATGGGTACAAATGGACGTGTGTACAGTGTATTGGCTACCTTACACATTGGGTGTTAACATACCTGACAAGAACAACTTAAGACAAGAGGAGTTCCTTTTGGCTCACAGCTCAAGGACACAGTCCACCGTGGAGGGAAGGGCATAGGGCAGAAAGATGAGGCAGCTGGTCACAGTGTGTCTGCAGTCGGGATGCAAAGAGAAATGAACACAGGTGCTCAGATCTCTTTATTACACTTGATCTTAGTCAAAGACTGTGGAGTGATCAACTTCTCCTTTTTGTTCAGTCCAGGACCCCCCAGCATAAGAGGTGGTCCCATCTACATTTAGGAAGCCTTCCCTCCTGAGTTAAATCTTCATGGAAATGTTTTATATGCACATGGCTAAGTGTGTTTCCATGTTGATTCTAAATCCAATCAGGTTGACAATGAAGATTAATCATCACAGACAAATAAATGGATAAGCAGATGGATAGATGGATGGACAGATGTGTGTAGGTGTGTAAATATCTATGTCCTTAAGTATGGATAGATAGATAGATAGATAGATAGATAGATAGATAGATAGATAGATATGTAGGTAGGTAGTATAGTTTGAGTAAGAATGTCCCATGGGCTGGAGAGATAGCTCAGTGGTTAAGAGCACTGTCTGCTCTTTCAGAGGACCAGGGTTAAGTCCCCAGCACCCACATTGCAGCTCACAACTGTGTATAACTTCAGTTCCATGGGATCGGACATGGATACACACATAGGTAAAACACCAATGCACATAAAAATAAAAGTAAAGGAATAAAAAAAAAAACCCTGGGAATATATTTGAATGTTCAGTCACCAGAGAGTGGCACTATTTGAGAAGGATTAGGAGGTGTGATCTTGTAGAGGAAGTGTGACCCTTGGGGTGGACTTTGAGGTTTCAAAAGCCCATACCACCAGATCCAGTCTCTCTCTCTCTCTCTCTCTCTCTCTCTCTCTCTCTCTCTCTCTCTCTGCCTATGGATCAGGATGTAGTTCTCAATTACTTTAGCACCATGTCTCCTGCATGCCACCATGCTCCCTGACATAATAATATCGAACTAACCTCTGAAACTGTAAGCAAGCCTCAAATTAAATACTTTCTCTTATAAGAGTTATAACAGGTCATAGTGCCTGTTTTAGGGTTTCATTGCTGTGAAGAGATATCATAACCAAGGCAACTCTTACAAAGGAAATATTTAATTGGGGCTGGCTTACAGGTTCAGAAGTTCAGTCCATTATCATTAGGGCGGGAAGCATGGCAGCATCCAGGCAGACATGGTGCTGGAGGGGCTGAGAGTTCCACCTCTTGATCCCAAGGCAGCCAGGAAGGGGCTCTCTCTTCCACACTGGGTGGAGCTTGAGCACTAGGAGTCCTCAAAGCTCACCTCCACAGTGATACATTTCCTCCAACAAGGCTCCACCTATTTTAACAAGGACACACCTCCTAATAGTGTTACTCCCTGTGGGTCAAGCAATCAAACACATGAGTCTATGGGGCCAAACCTATTCAAACCTCTGCAGTGTCTCTCACATCACTAAAACAGTGACTAAGACATAAATATATATGGTTGGATAGATGGTGAGTGGGTGAGTGAATGGATGGATGTGGATAGATGGATAGGTAGGTAGGTGGGTAGAGGGAGAGAAGGATGGATGGATGGATGGATGGTGGATGGATGGATGATCGATGAGTGTTGGATGGATGATTGGATGGGGAATGGATGATAGATGGATGATAGATGGATGGTAGATCGATGGTGGATGATGATCAGTGGGTGGTGGATGGATGGTGGATGGATGGATGGTGGATGGATGGATGGTGGATGGATGGATGGATGGATGGATGGATGGTGGATGGATGGATGGATGATCGATGAGTGATGGATGGATGATTGGATGGGGAATGGATGATAGATGGGTGGTAGATGGATGGCGGATGATGATCAATGGGTGGTGGTTGGCTGGTTGGATGGAGGATGGATGAATGTAAATATGTGTAGTCTAGGGAAGGGCAAGAAAACTAGTAATTCCATCAAGAATTACTAGAAAAAAAATGACAAAGGTTTTGTCTGTAGGCTTAGCTGTGTCTACTCTCTGTCTCTGTGTGGTGGTGGACACATTTTGCCTTTCCCTCTTGAGACTATTTTTTCCCCATTACCAAAGGAGGTATTTGCACTGGATTCTCACTAATGTTCCCTCCATATCCCAGTCTCAATGAGCCCACGATTCTGTATGTGCTGAGGGCCACGGTCCTGGAGGACTGTGGTGATTTCCAGACTGCCTACCCTGGGCAGTCTTACTACTTCCTCACCCAAACATAAGTTCCGATCTCTTCCCCATGAATCTGAACTGGTCCTGAGGCTGATGGGACCTTGTAGAAATGGTGCATCACCCCCTGTCAGGATCCAGCCATCACCATGTGAGGGAGCTCAACATAAAAAGAGACCCATGGAAGAGAGCTATAGTTCTCCATCCCATAGCTGCCGGCACTACCCACCAGCCATGGAAGGTCCTGTAGAGACTCACACCATCATACCCCCATGCCCCAGACATATCCACCACAACCAAGAGCAACAGAAGTGCAAGCATGGCTCACAGCTTTGCCACAGGCGACTGCCTGGTCTATGTCATGCTGGCTCAACAGAATTCTCCACAGCCAATACTTTAGAACCAACAGAAATTTTTGTGCTTGTAGTTCTGGCTGTTGGGAAGTCCAAGATGGAGTCTAGCATCTTTCTGCCCCCTCAAATTGAGGAAGATAAAGGGCAGGGCGTGTGGTGGCATCAGTCCAGTCCTGAAGGTACAGCTACTGTGATTTAAGCATGTTCTGGAAGCCCTCCCTTCATAGCATAGTCACACTGGGGACCAAGTTTCCCACTGAGCAATGCTGGGGGCCTTTCAAAGCAAAGTCCCAGTTTTAACTGGAATGACTAAGTGCACAGGGAGCGACTGTAAACCACTGTCCAGAGGAGGCTTTGGCTGAAAAGTGGATTTTTAAGCAACATAAATAAGCTGAATGCATCCATAGATTTTACGCAAATGCCAAATGGGTTAACATATGCATGGTTTGCTTTCTTGGCAGCCTCTTTGGTTCGGTTTTTCTGTTTTCTTTGGCTCCCACTTCTCTTTCCCACCCAGCCCATCCTTGGGCCAACCGAGCTCTGATTTATTCTTCTGAGGTTTATGGTGCCATGCACCAGTGTTCACAGATGTGTTTAGAGAGGTACCAGGGGTCACGGTGCTATAAAAACATGACCGACCGTGTGTTTTTTTGTCATCTTAGGTCTGCTCTGCTTCGTTAATTGACGGTTCCCTGTGACGGTCCTTTCAAGTCCACTGCACGACATCCTTCCGTGCATCCCCCCTAAGTGGTTGCATGGAATTTCAGGCCCCTCCATCCATCAGCGGTGGCCTGAGCCAGCCTGTGACGCCTGTGATGGTGGAACGTGCACGCCCCAGGGAGTTTACGAGTCGGCTATTAGAGTCAGCAAAGGTTCATAATGGAACTTCCCGTTAAACACGTGATGCTGCCATTGCCGCCCCTCCCCCGCTCCCGCAGCTCAGGGACCATCCTGAAAGAGGGGGATGGGAAGACTATTAGAGCTGGAGGTCAGAGAGAATTGAAATGAAGTAGTGCCTTCCGGTCACGACGGAACCGTTCTCTGCACGCATGAATGCACAGCAGCTGTGTTCTCCACACGCGAACCGATCAGTTAACTTTCCAACATGGAGAGAGGGAGCTCAGAGCCCCACCCTCAGCGGAGGAGTTATGGACACTCACTTGGTAGCCTCTGGGGAGGGAGAGTTGGTTTTCTTTCCGGGTGTCGCTGGACCCTGGTAGGCCAACCGTGCTCCTGTGGATCGCCGCATGCGAGAGAGAGTATATGCAGCTCAGTGGATCTTTCCTTTCTTTTAAAGAAGAGAGAGGGCATGAGGTTGAGAACATCTGAGGAGGAGGTGACGGTGGATCAGCGAGGATTTGGAGGAGGAGCAGAGAGAAAATACATAATCAACACACCCTGAACAAAATGCTCCAGGAATGAGTAACATTTTCAAAAACACATTATATCGAGAACAAGCGTAATAAGTGCTCAGGAGATCGATCGTGCCTTCTTGCCGTTGTAGGTGCTCTGGAAGTTGTTGACTGTTACCATGGAACACGACCCAGTGGTGCACGGCACATCTCTCCCAAGATGGCACTCGGGGATGACAATGTTGGCATTTCGAGCTGGCTATGAGCCGTGTGTGCCCCCATGGATCCTGTCACGCACCGCACCTCAGGGCCAGATGGGCTGTTTGGTTGACTGTCTAGACTTGAGCGAGTCACAGAGGGAACGTTAGCAACCCAGTCAACTTCAAGGTGCGTCATGTCTGTGGTAAACTGCGTCGTGAACGGCAGGATGAAGCTGGAAAAATGTTCTGAGATCTGGAAAGTCTTACTCGACCCGGAAGGAGGTCTCTCAAGCCAAGGAGTGACTGAGGCACCTACCCACACCATCGCTTCCACTTCCACCTCACTGCAGAGTGAAAATCACACCGAGCGTTCCGGATGGAAAACCCTATTAGTTACTGACACATCCTTTACGCCTGTCCCCTGTTGATAGGACACACCACACACACACACACACACACACACACACACACACACACACACACACAGATTTGTTCCCATCCAACACAGAATTCCATTCTGTTCGTGCTGGACCACAGGGCATATCCTTTTTGAATATATTTTCATATTGTTTCCAGAGTCTCACTGTTGAGAGGAAAGGGCTCTATCACCCAGCTTTCCCTCCAGCAACCCCACCACCTCTTTTCATGTAGACCAGGCTAGTTTCCAACTCTAGATTGACTCTTCTTCCTCTGCCTCTCAAGCAATGAGCTACCACCCTGTGTACCTTGTTGTCCCTCTTAATAAAAGCTTAACCTAAACACAGAATACTTAGTTGATGTGACAGGGAACTCCAGTTTATGCTATAAACATGGTCTGACTTTTTATGGAACAGTCAGCTCTGAATCTCTTCTCTAGCGTACAGAACAGTCGCCCCGCTCATGGGCTTGCCTACGGAGGACTTGTAAAACTGTTCCTGGCAGTCCGGTGGGGTCCCAGCACAGCCTCATCATTGATCCCCTATCTGCTGACAGCTCCTCATGGTTGGTGCTCCCCACACCCCTCACACTTTCCTGCAGAGTCCCTTGTTCCCTTCTGTCAGTGTGTCTCTGTTCTCTGTATGTTACAAACAAGCGTTGCCCGTGGGTTTTGTGTTCCAAGACTCTGCTTGTCTTGATGTTGACTCTGTCATCTTCCATCAGGTAAAATGTGTGTGTGTGTGTGTGTGTGTGTGTGTGTGTATCTGTTTTTACGGTGTATGTGTGTGTGTATCTGTTTGTATGGTGTGTATGTGGTATGTGTGTGTCTGTGTGTATGTATGTTCATGTATGTGTGGTGTTTATGTGGTGTGTGTGTCTGTGTATGTATGTTCATGTGTGTGTGTATGTGTGTGAGTGTGTGTGTGTGTGTGTGTGAGACCTAGTGTTTTTTTATGACCTAGCGTTCATCATGTCTCCTGTAGCTTCAGGGCATCTAGTCATATTTCCCCACGTTCAGGAATTTTATGTCTCTGTAAGACTTCTTGTCTCACTTTCAGCCTGTCTTATCACTTTTCTGTTGCTATGATTGACCAAAGCAACTTCTAAAAGAAAGTGTTTAACTGAGCTTATGGTTCAAGAGGGTTAGAGTCTGTAAACAGTTGAGTGTTACTTCTTGTTCCACAAGTAGGAGGCAGAGGAGAGAGAGAGGGGGGGAGAGAGAGAGAGAGAGAGAGAGAGAGAGAGAGAGAGAGATCCAAGCTCCATCTAATGCTTGGCTGCCCACAAGAAGAGCAACAGAGTCAACTAACCTGGACCCTTGAGGGATCCCAGAGACTGAACCACCAACCATGTTCTAGGTACCCCGCACATATATAGCAGATGAGCAGCTTGGACTTCATATGGGTCCCCCAACAACCGGGGTTGGGGCTGTCCGCGACTCTGATGCCTGTCTGTGGAATCTGGTCCTCTAACTGGGCTGGCTTGTCTGGCCTCAGTGGGCAAGGGTGTGCCTAGTCCTGCAGTGACTTTATGTGCTGGGGTGGGTTGGTACTCAGGGGAACCTCCCCCTTCTCAGAGGGGAAAGGGGAGGGGCTGCGTGAGGAGGGGACTGGGAGGAGAGGTGCGGCCGTGGTTGGGACGTAAAGTGAATAAATAAATAAACGGGAAAAATGTATGGAGTTGACACATTGGCTACCACACTAAAGGGTCAACTGCATAACTGGATTTGAAGTCTAAGATCAAGGTGCTTGCGGGCGAGGTGCTGGGTGGGGGCTGCCCTTGGACTCTGAGGTGCCCTTGTTGCTGGCTCTTTGGGATAGCATGCCTCATGCTTATACAGTGAAAGGGACAGAGGCCAAAGGGACACGTGAGAATAGAGCCAGATGCTTCACTGAAGTCATTCATAAGGTTCCTATTTATTAGGTCTGCGCATCACAACCTCATTCCTGACAGGTCCTGCCTCTCAGTGCTGTTGAGTTGGGCCCCGTGTCCATCTGTGTGGGTCCCGGGAACTCAGGCCCACCCAGCACAGTGGTTTCGCATCAGTTGGCGGCTGTCTCACCTGCAATGGCATCTTTTTAAACGCCTATGCCGCTCTTACTTTCACCCCGAAGCGTCTTGCTGGGGGACGATGGGGTATTAGCTTCTCTCGAAAGCTCTCGCCACCCTCCGCGTCATTTAGCTCCTTCCCCCTTGGCTGTTTATCATCGTTGCTCTTTTTCTTTATTTTGTGTTTCTTTTACCAATCTATTTTTAGTCTGTGGGAGGTGTGGCTTGCGCATTAGCTTTCAACCAGCTAAACTCCAGCATCAACTTGGACACAGTCGCTGGCTCATAAGCTGTCTGTTTCTTAGTCATTCAGACGCCTCCCCACCCCCCCCACTTCTCTCCTCTCCTCTCCTCTCCTCTCCTCTCCTCTCCTCTCCTCTCCTCTTTTTTTCACCTTCCCGCCCTTTGTCTTCCACTCCCCTCTCCTTTTCCTGTCCCCGATCTCATCAATACAGGCTCTGGTTGGTCTGCTGGCCAGGGTTAGTGAGTGTGGTATTTTCATTTCCGGCCTGTAGACTCATACCATGTATATCTTTTATAAATCCATGGTTTTTAAACAATATTCTCATTTATTTATTTTCTATGCATGCACACACATGTAGACATGTGCACACATGTGCATGCCATAGTATATGTGTGGAGACGTTATGGTTCAGTTACGAGTGTTTAATATGATCACTGTAGGTCTCGGGCTTAAATATTTTAATTATGTGCTCTTGTATTCTCTGTTGTTTGTTTTGAAACAGGTCGGTAACTATGTCAACTAGTCTAGCCTTGAACTCTCAGACATCCTCCCACCTCTATCTCTTGAGTGCTGGGACTAAGGGCATGTGTCATTTTGCCTTACCTACTCCTTCTGTCCTCTCTCATAGCCACTCCCTCTTCCTTCCTGTCCCCCCCATCTCCTTGATCCCAGGCAATCATTAATATGTTAACCATATGTTTGATAAACTTTAAGCATGTCATAGAAATGGAACCATATAGTATATAACTTATATATAATATACAGTATATTACAGCATATAGCCATTTGCCTCCAAACACTAATTCTCAAATCTCTCTGTATGTAAGTGGTTCATTTTTACTGCTATCTAATATCCCACAGGTAGATGTACCACAGTTTGTCTAGTCACTGGCCTGGAGAAGAAGCTCTGTTTCTAGTCCGATGCTCTTACCAGTGCAGCTGCCGTGAACAGTACAGGTTTTTGTGTGGATTTTAATTTTGAATTATTTGGAACAAATGCCTGGGGTGTGACCTCTGGCCTATGTACCAGTATTGTGTTCATTTTTCTAAAAAAAATTATTTATTAATTTTATGTACATGAGTACACTGCAGCTGTCTTCAGACACACCATTAGTGGGCATCAGATCCCATTACAGATGGTTGTGAGCCACCATATGGTTGTGGGAATTGAACTCAGGACCTCTGGAAGAGCAGTCAATGCTCTTGAGCCATCTCTCTAACCCTGATTTTTTTATTTTTAATTCTCTCTCTCTCTCTCTCTCTCTCTCTCTCTCTCTCTCTCTCTCTCTCTCTCTCTCTCTGTGTGTGTGTGTGTGTGTGTGTGTGTGTGTGTGTGTGTGTGTGTGTGTGTGTACTAGCATGTAGTACCTATGGAGGCCAGAAGAGGGCATCATATGCCTTAGGACTGGATTCATAGGTCCTGGTGAGCTGCTTAATATGGTGACCGGGAACTTGGGTCTTCTGGAAGAACAGCCAGTGGTTTTAACTACAGAGGCAGCTCCTCCCCCATCCCTGCCCTGTGTTCCTTAAAAAGAAACTGACAAAGCATTTCCAGCCTGGCTGTTTTACACCCCACTGTAGTATGAATACCACCCTCTCCTCTGCATCCCCATCAGCGTTTGCTATAATTCTTGACTTTGCTGCTCTGTTGGGTGTTCTGTGATGTTACGCTGTGGTTTCGGTTTGGATTTCTGTTTTGAGGTCTTAGGCTTCCTTGCTTCTGTGTTTAACAGAGGTGTGTGGTATTTTCATTTGGTCACTGTGATAAACACCATGACCAAAAGCAATGGTGGTTTTCAGCTTACAATTCTAGGTCACAGTCCCTCACTGAGGGAAGTCAGGACAAGAACTCTAGGGAGGAACCTGGAGCAAAAACCAGGGGGTAACTCTGCTCACTGGCTTCCTCTCTGGCTCACGGTCAGCTACAACCCAGGACCACCTGACTAGGGATGATATAACCCACAGTGGGCGGGTCCTCCTACCTTAAACACCAATCAAAGCAATTCCCCATAGACACACCCACATAGACATTCCCATTGGGAATTCTTCTACAGAGAGTCCCTCTACCCAGGTGTCTTAACTTGACAGCCAAGATTAGCATCACAAAAGTTAAGACTTAGGCTCTGAGAGTGGAAAAAAAGCAGGATTCAAACAAATGGGAAGACATCCCATGTTCATGGAGTGGAAGATGTGGGGGTGCTCCGATGGCTATGTTCTCCAGGATGATCTGTAGACATGACAGAGTTCCTCTTGGCACCCCAGATGGCTTCCCTGCATAGACCATGCGTGAGGCAGATCCTTGAGTTTCCTGGTCCCACAAGGAACTAAAACGGCTCGGATGAGACTGAATAGAACGGAGAAGGCTCAGATGTCTATGAAGCCCTACACGTCAGGACAGTGTGTTCTTGGCATTGGGGCATGTATTAGTCACTGGGATGGAATTTAGAGTTTGGATATAAACCTCACATTTATAAATAGTTCCTTTCCGACACAGGATGGTTTCTCATGGTACTGAGATAGCCACATGCAAAAGAATAAAGTTGGAACTAAGCATCACCATATGCAAAATTAGCTTAGGATGGACCAAAGGCATGTATGAAGGGGCCAGATTGTCAGACAGGGCTTGATTAAGAAGTAGTGTTTTAGACTCATGGCTAAAAGCACATCCAACAAAACTAAGATAGGTAAATGTCCTCCATCAGAATCTTTTGCCTTCTGTGCCCTTGTCTAGTTTGATTTTTCTGACCGTTTTCCTCATTTCCTTCTCTTCTCCTCTCCCTTCTCCCGCACTTCTCCTTTGAGACAGAATCTGACATATGTCAGGCTCACCTCAGACTTGCTGTGTCACTGAGGATGGTTTTGAATTTTCCATCCTCCCACCTTTGTCTCCCAAATGCTGAGATTGCAAACGATGCTTCATCGTGCCCAAGTTATGTAGTTCTGTGGCTTGAAAATGGGGATCTGTGCCTGCTAGGCATTCTACAGTCTGAGCCACATCCCCAGCCCCTAATTTGGAGGCTACAGCATCCGGATGTTTGGTTCTGAAGCGACTTTATGTGTTTGGCTACTAGGTTTTGGTCGCGTATGTGTTTGCACATGTTTTTCTCTTATCTATGACTGGTCATTTTTATTTTTCTTAACAGGAACTTTCACAGAGCAGATCTTTTTGGCATTTTTATCATGTTGGGTCTTTTGATATACAATCAAGGTATGTCTCTCTTCGGTTTAGATTGTCTTTGATTTCTTTCACTAGGTTTTTGTTTGGTTTGGCTTTGGGTGCTTAAGTCCTTCACGTTATCTTTACCTCTGCATCTAAGTATCTAATTTTGGGAGGACCTGTGATTGTTACAGCATTTTAAACTTTCCTCCTCTTATATCTGATATTTGTATGAAGAAGTCAATTGGTTTACGGCTTCACATCCAGTGTTCTGAGGCCTTTTGAACTCGTAGCTCTTGGTCTCTGTCAATTCCTCAGAATTTTCTGTCATAGGCAGGCAGGTGAATAGGTCTATTCACCCTGACTCCAGCATCCAGAACCATCCTGAGCAAAAAAGATGGAGGCAGACCTTTGGCCTTATTTCTGGAGTAATTTGGTTTTTTTTTTTTTGAGCAAATATTTTTAAGGGTAGTTTCAAGTTTGTGACACCTCCAGGCCCCACATGCATCGTGTCCCCAAATCCAACATTCCACTAGAGTCATGTCCATGGCACAGTCAGTGACCCACGTTGACAAATCATCGCTACCAGGCTTCTGGATTTTCCTGAGGGTCTGTGCACTCCTGCATGTGTATCCTGCTGGTTTGGACACAGGTGTAGAGGGCTAGGGACCCAACCCTATAGCACCACGCAGAGCAGCTTTACTGCCCTGAGGATCCCCGAGCTCCTCCTGTTTGCCCTTTCCAGAATGGCACAGAATTGGGAATCATGAACACGCATCATCTTCAGATGAGCCGCCTGCACTCAACGATATGCACTTTCAAATTGCCCTTCCCCCAGTCTTTCCTAGCTTGATAGCCTGGTATGATATTCCATTGTCTATTGACTCATTCTTCTGCTGAAGTATGCTTGTCTGCTTCCAAGTTCTGGCAATTTGGGATTGTGGTGGTCTGAATATGCTTGGCCCAGGGAATGGCACTATTAGGAGGTGTGGCCTTGTTGGAAGAAGTGTGTCACTGTGAGAGTGGGCAAGGAGACCTTCCTCCTAATGCTGTGGGAGCCAGTCTTCTCCTAGCAGCCTTCAGATGAAGAGGTAGAACTGTCAGTTTTTCCCACACCATGCCTGCCTGGACTTTGCTATGTTCCCACCTTCATGATAATGGACTGAACCTCTGAACCTGTAAGCCACCCCTAATTACATGTTGTCCTTATAAAGAGTTGCCTTGGTCATGGCGTCTGTTCACAGCAGTGAACTCTAAGACAGGGACAAAGTTGCTACATCACCTCCAAGGCTGTGTGTGGCCAGGCTGTCAGTGTCTTTGAGTAAACAGTGAGAAGCAAGACCGTGGAGAAAATATATTTGTTTAATCCCATTTATTGAAATCTGTTGCTGTTGTCACCCAGAAGCAATTGACTCAGGTTTGGGAAACTGGGGCTGGTCTGTGAGGGCTTGGGCATGTTAATTCCTGGGGAACAGCCTTTGGGGTCCATAACTATCCTGTTCCCTAGTTGGATGCCTGGCAGCCTGGGCCCATCCTGTGTTGTCTCCTCCATCATCTCCTGTACTTGGAACCCTGAGGACCAAATGTTCTCTGGGGTAGAGGGTGTGCCTGAGTGACCCAGGCAGTGCTGGCTGGTGTGTTCCTGTCTCCTTGATGAACACTAATAATCATGGTCCAATAGAGAAGATGAAGAAATCTTCCAACAGAGGGAGGAGAGGAAATAGAGGGGCAAGGTACCCCGATAGCCAGGACCTGATGGTGTGATCCAGGTGGCTGACGCCTATGTGGATTAGGAAGGATGGTCCTAACAGTCTCTTGGTCTGGTCTCTGCCTGTGGGTACCTCTCTTGAGGACCTGGTCTGCCATCCTCCTCCTCAGAAAAGCATCCAGCCTGTCCTAGAACTCAAGAACCATGAGGAAAGCCAGCATGTCTCTAGTATCCACGGTTACCATTCGGCTACCAGGAGACCAGTCCTGGCCGTCTTTCCAAGTTCAAGACCCACTAGATGCCCCAGAGAATAAACCTGTGAAGTCTCTCCTACCCTCAGCCTGCACCCAGCCTACTGTCCATTCCCCATGTCACTCAGCTGCTTTTCTGGGGCCTGAGGCTTCCAAGGCCAAGAGTGTCTGGTGTCTTCTATGTGAGGGACCAAAGGAAAGGACAATGGCTTTTCAGGAAACCAGTGCTTACTAATGAAGGCTACTCTGTCTTCTCATCTAACACACAAGGAACATATTGTGTTCACCTGAGGGAGAGCTGGTGTAGGTGGATGAGGATGTGTTCCTGTGTGAGGCCCGTGCCCTGGCCCTGGGGACTGTGGCAGAGAAGACCCATTGTCTTCTCCTGAGCTCAACTGTTCCCAGAAGGACTTCAGGACAGCCACACCCAGGCTCCCAAGCCATATCCGGCTGTCACTCCCCTGTGCACACAACTTAGCCTTCACCCACTCAGGACAGTGTCTGTCTGGCCTTGTTTTCTGCCCTTGACCTTGAAAAAACCTTGAGTTCTTCACGATGGACCACCACCCCGTGGCTGAGCCCCCAGCCCCTGGTCCTCTCCCTCCTCGACCCACGGCAACAAGTTACACTGCCTGGGTTCCCAGCGTCTGTGTTGAACATCCAATCCAGCTTCAACAGGGGGAAACAGTTGATTTGATTTCTCCTTTATTAAAACTAAGGAAGTCGTTATAAAAACCACTATATAGAAAGACAAACGCAGCAAGACAGCGCCAGTGTAACACACGCCATTATTACATCGGACTAGGAAGGGGGAGAATAGTGATACCAGTTTTTATTTTCTTTTTGGTTTTCCTGGTCATGGGCTCTGAGAGAGATGCCCGTGCCTGCTCTTCACGAGCCTGGCATTTCTAGCTTAGAGATACCTTCCCGCTCCGTCCTGTCTGCTTCCTTTGGTCCACTGACCCAGGGCGGAGAGAGCAAGTCACTTGCAGGAAGGCCTCTTGCTCTCGAGGGTGGCCGGGCTCTGGCCCTCCAGCTTTGCTGGTATTGCACTTCGCCCATATGCTCACCTGTGGATATTAAAAGGGGCATTTCCCGGTAGCTTGAGCACAGACGGCGGGGGTAATGGGAAGAGACTGGATGTGAGAAACTGAGACGCAGGCCTAAAAGCTCACACTAGTCAGATACTAGCCGTAACCAGATGGGAGGCCATGGTGGCCCTGTGTCTCTAGCTGCTGGCCCCATGCTTACTTTACAGTTGACACTAACTGCAAGGGGACTCTGTATGTTTTAGAGGGCGGTTCTAATGTGTCAAGGGTAAACAGGTTAGGGCTTTGACGTAAAGATAGGAGTGTTAACCACCGAGTGACTGACGTGTGGTTAAATCCATTCACTCATCAAACATTTCTAGCACCGACTACCTGGCTGGAGTCTGGACTGGGAACAGGGTGGAGTGGGGCAGGCAACACCACCTCCAAGGTCACTTTTGTGGGAGGAACAGAGAAATGTTCTGTCTTTATTTTGGGGAGTGGAAGTTTTCTGTTAGGCACAGAGTCAGGTCAGCAATGGTAGACCACCGGCCTGTTAGGGGACCACTGCCTGTTTTCTGATGCAGCACCTGTGTCTGCACAGGAGCGGTTTCAGGGGGGCGCCAATGACACAGCAGGGGTGTCCGGGGCTGCTCAGCAAGTGTCTGCTGAACAGAAGAGGATTTGAGCAGCATGGGGATGGTATGTGGCCCTGTGCTGATGGCCTCAGCTGTCAGTCATTCCAACCACAGCCATAAAGTGCAGGCACATTGTGCGGCTGTGGAAAGGGCAGGAAGCCATGGTGGTACCTGACACATGGTAGGCACGAAGCCTCACTTTCTAGAGGGTACAGAACACCTTTGCCCCAGGACATCACCTCTTCTCCGTCCTCTGACCAGGCAGACATAGACATACACGTGCGCGCACACACAGTGAGCTGTGTGACAGCCTCGGGGCACTGCCCCAGCAGACGGTAAACGGTGTGCTGGCTCCATGCCCTTCACACACACAGGAAATGCTCAGGAGGCCACTCGGGTTGTCACCTGTGCCCAAATGCCTGGGGACTCTCATGCTTACCTCTCAAGCAATTCCTGTTAGTGGGGACAAGCAGCCAGATTGGAAAGTTAAAACAAGCCACTAAGAAAGTGTCTGGAAGCCCAAGGATCTTCTTACAGCCTCTTGTGGAGCATGTATGTGTGAGTTCATGTGTGTGTGCATGTAAGTGTGTGTGTGTGTATATACATGTTTGAACACGTGCATGTGGTATCCATGGGTGTGTATGCATACATGGGTGACTATTTCTGTTGTCATGTATACATGTGTATGTTCAAAGGTGTTCATTACTGAACACATGTAAGTGACACTCATAGGTGTGTGTATAGACGTGCACACACGAATATGTGCATATGTATATACTGTGTGTGTGTGCATCTGCATGTGTGGACACATGAACAAGTATGTTCACATGTGTGGGTGTATGTATATGTGTGTGTGCACACATGTGTGTGTTCCTAGATATGCATGTTTGTGTGTGTGTGTGTGCACACATGTGTGTGTTCCTGGATATGCATGTTTGTGTGTGTATGTGTGTGTGCTCCTGTTTGGATTAAGGCCTGTTGCATACTGGTTACAGTCACCATCAGATGCTTGGCCACTCCCACACGGGATGAGTAAGCCATTTCCTTGGTGGGTGCAGCCAACCAGGGAGGGAGGAGTTCTGAATGGAGGTTCTAGAGCACACAGATGACAGGTGTAACACTGATCACTAGGGACATCGGGTACCCACTGGGACAAAGCCAGACAGACACAAAGACATTCCGTGACCCTCTGTGGGCACCCCGTGTCTGCAGCTTCTCTGCTTCCTGTGGCTACTTGTGGCTGCAGGCATGTACTGTCGCCTGAGGCTCATGGAAAGAGGACAGTTGCAGCTGGAGGAGACAGCAGTGGGAAGCTCGGCAGAGACAGCGCAACAACTGTTCAGGACTTTGTCTCTACTCTGTGTCCTTTTAGGACATGCTACTAATTGGCACATCTGTCACCCACAGAAACCACGGGCAGGGGACAGATTTTCATGATGGCCACCTGGGGTCCTCCAGCCCACCCGAGTGCTCACACCCACATGGACACAGCTCTTGCTTCTAGTAGCTCTGGAGTCAGCACTGGGAAAGACCCTGACCTCTAACCCCTGTTTGCCAAGGGAAGAGAGGAGGCTCAGAGAGGTTGGGTGGTGGGTGAGCCAGGGTCAACCAGCTGGGAGGGAGCAGGGTGCTCAGGGCCTGCTAAGTCAAAGGTTATGTTGTCCTCTGGGGACGGGCGTTCTCCTGTGTCCCGGACAGTGTTTAGATTCTTAGCCTCAGACACATACATGAGAGGTGCATCCCAGCAGATCCCAATCAGAAGCCTCATGGGGCCCTTCAGCTATTCCCTTAGAGGCTTCTGATGGGGACCTCCACCCCCACATAGTACCCTGCTATCTGCATAGCCATGGCCCTTCCTGTGTCTGAGGGAGGAGGCTTCGCAGAGGAAGTAGCTCCAAGCCCTTTGCAAGCAGCTGTGAGAGTGTCACCCAGAGCCACCCAAAACCAGAAGTTGCCTCGACATCTGGTATGACTCCTTCCTCTCAGCACTGGGGAAACTGAGGCAGGAGGGCCTGTGATCACTTTGCTCGTGTGCTAACACAGTCTTCATCTTACGAGCCCCAGGATCCTTTCCCCTGCAGACGTTCTGCCTGGGGACAGCGCTGGCCAAGGGAGGGATGCAGCTTCAGGAAGAATGGATCACAGGGCTGAGGGCAGGAACAGTTTGGCCTCTTTCGTAGGGGGAGATGGCCATGTCTACATTGGCAATGTGACCTCTGGAGATTTACAGGGTCACTTCTGGGGGAGGGGATGTCCTTCCTTTTGTATGCCCCAGGGCAGAGACGCAGAGCTCTTTGGGCTCCCAGGCTTACTCAGAAAGCCCCATTGTAAGCGGACAGCTTCACAGAATCCTCTGCTCTGGGTTCCCATTGGACCCATCACTCTAGCCACATGGTTTCTTCCCTTCCAGATGTGGCACCCCAGGGCAAAGCCCAGCCTCCACTCACCTCTGGACCTCTCTGCCTGGCCCGGTGCACAGCAGGCATGTGGCTAGTGCGAGCTCGGGGGTGAGGCGGGGGAGGAGCTGGGCTGGAGGTGCTGTGAAAATGTTGGACACGTGCTCTAGTGACCACCCTGGGGCACCCGGGTTATGGAGCCTAATACACCCTGGGAACCCAAGGACGTAGTCTCAGGTTCCTGTCATCCTGGGGCCAAGTTATGGAGCTGACCACTTCCTGCCATATAAGTGTGGCACCCCTTCCCCCAAGCTGCACTGTTTTCAATGACATTAGCACCCTCACCTCCCAGGGGCTGTGATGTACACACCACACATCCCACCTAGGCTGCCCAAAGCCGGTTAAGATGCTTTCTCGTTACTGCTGCTATGGGAATAGATCCCGCCAGAACCGACCGTCACTGGTATGCTCCAGTCCCCACTGCCTGTGACACAGGAAGGCTGGGCCCTTTGCCGCCCGGACTCCACCAGCTCGCAGTTGCTGGCCCAAGCAAGAGGCCTGAGCCACAGACAAGGACATGGGCAAGACTCCTGAGCCACACGGCAACTTGCACTCATCGGAGAGCCTGCAGTGGCCATGGGGCTCAATTAAAAGCTAACTGACTGAACATATAGAAACACCCTGATCACACACATGTGCTCGCACACACTCAAGTTCGATATCCCGACACGGATAGGCCTAAGGGGGCCGCTATTGGAGGGAGTGGAGGTGGGGAAACGTCAGTGTTTGGACCATGGTACAGCTCACAGCCCCAAATCCCTCTGGCTGGAATCAGTCAGGGCAATTTACTGTTGGTCACCTCAGTCCACACTGAGTCTCTTCTCAGAAGCCACCAGCCCCAAAGAGAACTATTGCTTGCAGACAGGCGGCTCAGAGCCCCTTTCCTACACCCTGTCCCCGGACCCTGAGTTTGCTCCTAATCTCAGAAGTTCACGGAAGGGGGTTCTGGGCACAGGTGGTATTTCCTCTTTTGTTACCACGCCACTGCCCCGGCTCTCCCTGGTGTCTTGGTTGAAGCTGCTCTTGGAGGCTGCACCAGGTGCTCTGGTTCTAGCCTCCTCCATCCTGAGGCACAGCAAAAGGGTTTTCTGGAGAGAGTGGAAGAAAGAAGTACCAAGCGTTAGTTAGAGTGAGGAAAAAGCCAAGAACGTATGACATTTGTATGTCGGACACAAGAAAGTGTGTGCCGCTGCCTTTGCATAGGATACTAGAACTTCTGGCCCATGCAATAAGATAAGAAAAACATACGGAGGGCCAGGACTTATATAGAAAAACCCAAATCACAGTTAACTGTATACAATGTATCTGGAAGATCCAACAGAGCCAGCAGGCTGTGTATTAAAGCAGGGATTGCGGTTGTAAATATAATTCTTACTCTTTAAGCCACCAGATCAACTTATAAGGCCAATGACGTTCATCTGCCACAGCCTGCCTATATATCTTGTCTTGAAACTGTTCCAGTAGGCACCTGGTGTTGCACATAATTTTCTTCTAAAACTTACTCCTCAGCCTTCCGAAGTACTCTGACTTGGGTGAAAATATATCCCTGTGAAATGAGCTAAGGATTGTTCAAAACAAATACGGATGCCATTCTTAGCAATTAAAAATAATCCCGTTATGCCTCTTGGACTCACACCTTTGGATGGGTCTCTGTGGGGCAGATAAAGTCATGGAAAGGAACCCAAGACTTGCCAGAAGATGAGTGTGTAAGAGCGAGGAGGTAAGACAGGCCTGAAGACTGAGGGCCGAGGGCTGGGACTGCTGAACCAGGCTGCAAGCAGGACAACAAGGAGCATGGACAAACTCGTCTATGCCTGTGCCACACATCACCATGCGAAGGACAACTATTCAAGGCCAGTGAGCTGGCTCAATGGTGCTTGTTCCCAAGCCTGGTAACACACAGTGAAAGGGAAAATCAACTCTCAAAAGTGACCCTCACACATGACTTCAGTGTATATATACACTCACACACACACACACACACACACACACACACACACACACACACACTCCCCCCCACACGCATACACACACACATGCACACACTCCCACACACACACAGACACACACACACAGACACCACACACATGCACACACTCACACACACACACACTCCCCCCACACGCATACACACACATGCACACACTCCCACACACACACAGACACACACACAGACACCACACACATACACACACATGCACACACTCCCACACACACAGACACACACACACAGACACCACACACATACACACACACATGCACACACTCACACACACACACTCCCCCCCACACGCATACACACACACATGCACACACTCCCACACACACACAGACACACACACAGACACCACACACATACACACACACATGCACACACTCACACACACACACTCCCCCTCCACGCACACACACACATGCACACACTCACACACACACGCATACACACACATGCACACACACACACACACACGAGTGTGCTCAACAATGAAATGAATGTAATTAAAAAAAAAAACCACCACCAACAACAACAACAAAAAAAAACAGCCACGCAGTTGCAGATCCCTGTCCTCCCAGAGACCTTTGCAGATGAGGGTAACCACATGGTGGGGGTGACTAGCACAGGGAAGTCGAAGTCTACCCGGTTACAAGAGGGCCAAGGTGATTAGAGTTCCCTTATCCTGCACTTCCAGGGCCTAGAATGGCAAGCAGGATGTGGTAGGACCCAATAAATATTAGTTAAATGCATGAATGGACCAAGCAATTTAGAGCCTCGGCAGGGGAATCATCTTTCAAGCATGAGGTCAGCAGAAAGATTTGCTTGATATAGTTTTTGAATTACTGTCCCCATGAACCCTTCTTAAATAAATCACCAGCAGACAGGCTTGGGCATGTGAGGGGGCACAGAGGAGGCCCTCGTTCTAGGAGTATGTTTGAAAAAGCCCAAGGGTTCTAACAAGAACACAAGAGAACGGGAATGAAAACAGGGAAGTGGTATAAATAACAGATCGTAGGAGGCACGAGGTGAGGAGGAGGAGGTTTAGATAAACGAGGTCTGACTCATTTAGAGTTGGGGGTCTGAAGAATTCTTCATATCAGAAGTCTGAGGACAAAGGAAAACAGTGATGGAGAGACACCAGGAGAGGAAGGCGACGTCAGCGAGTGCTGACATTGTTCATCGTGGGAAGAAAAGAAAACACCGTGTCATGAAATAAATGATTAAGCCCATCACATCCCATTATAATTATGGAGGTAACCATGGCATCCAAACACAGCTTTCCGAGTGATCAGAAGACATTTACACGGAAAATAAAACAAAGAAAACCCAGGACATATGGGGGAAATTGACAGCCTCCACCAAAGCTATAAACACAAAAAATGTATCATAAACCAGGAGGACAGAAATGGGACTGAGTGTGTTTCCTGCGGCAGTAGACATTAATGAGCCGTACTCGCTAGCTAAAAAAGACAAAGACGCTTAGTGGGGACTGCAGAGACATCTCACTTCAGACCAAGTGACTCAGAAAGGCCCACACTTCAAGCCACTGGAACCCACGCTTCAGAATGGTCAGATGGCAGGTTCTGCTCCGCTTACTCTAGCCCATTTCAGAAGAAATCATGCATGGTGATACACGGTTGCAAACAGGGAGGAACTGAGGGTCCTGGTCCGAACAGCAGACCAGGCCAAGTTGGGTTAACTGGGCAGAGCCCTGTTGAATGCTTTCCTGATGCATTGTTCCAGGGTCCATCCTCAGCACTGAATGAACTGGGCGTGGTGGGAACTTTAGGCTACATGAAACAAAATAGGGCTGTGGGGGGAGGGGGAAGCAGAGAGAATAAGAGAAGCAAGGGTAGCTGTGAAGATGGAAGTTACCATCAAAGTCCAGCACCAGTGAATCCCCGTGCACTACGTAGCACAGCCTTGGTATTTGCTCCACAGGAGCCGCTGAGAAAGAGGCAGAAAGGCCATCACTGGTACCCCCAGTTCTCCTCTCTCCATGATACATGGAGTGGCCAAAATGTACCTAAGGGAGTCCTTCCTCTCTGTCTCTCTGTCTCTGTGTCTCTCACACACATACACAAAACCCTCACACAAGTGTGTATTAAATGGAATCTACCCTTTACTCAAGTGTTGTTGAAAAAAGTGTCTGAATTTCAAAAAGCAGAATTAAAACATTATGTGGTCATAATACAACAGAATTTGAAAAAAAAAAAACCAACAACAACACAAGTCAGGTGTAAGAGGTGTTAAGTGGCACACACTTATAATCTCAGCTTGAGGCCAGCCTTGGCTACATAGCAAGACTCAAACAAACAAACAACCAAACAGACAGACAGACAGCTGGGGCTTAGCTGGGACAATACTTGCCATACAAGCCTAAGAACCTGAGTTCAGAGCTCCAGCACCCATCTGAGAAACTAGGTGCCATGGCACGCTTTTGTAATCCCAGAACTGAGGAGACAGGCCATCCAGTCTAGCCAAAGGGGTGAGCTACAGGTTCAGTGAGATGTGCTATCTCAAAGAGTAAGGCGAAAAGCGATTAGGGAAGACGCATGGTGTTATCCCATAGCCTCTACACGCATGTGCACAAACATGTACATATATATACACGCGAACACACATGCCAGAGAAAAACGATGAAACAAAATACAGTCTACTGCCGAAAACTTTATAAACTCTTTAAAAATAACTCCTGAGTCAAAAAGTGTGAGGGGGTTGGAGAGGTGGCTCAGTGGTTAAGAGCACTGGCTGCTCTTCTAGAGATCCTGAGTTCAATTCCCAGCAACCATGTGGTGGCTCACAACCATCTGTAATGGGATGCAATGCCCTTTTCCAGTGTCTGAAGAGAGCAAGAGTGTACTCACATACATTAAATAAATAAATAATCTTTTTTTTTAAAAAGCGAGAGAGTGAAGAATAGAAATTGCAAACATCAGTCAAAAAAAAACAGGAGTTTCAAAAATGGTCAAAAGTGAAAATAGCATCTCTAAATCTGAGTGGTGTAGCCAAAGCTGCACTGAGAAGTGGTTTCATAGCCTTAGATAAGCCCTTCAGGAACAAGAAAACATAAGGAGATTGATCACCAGACTCAAACAGACAGGACAGAAAACAAACAAAACAAAAGAAATAACACTGAGGAAGTCACAGGAAGCAAAAAAGAGATTAAAACAGAAACATCAGCCCAAAGATGAAGCTCATAAGCAAACCTAGCTGTTGGTTCTTTGGAGAGCAATGAACCATGTGACCACCTGGAGATTCCAACACAGCAGAAGTGAGGAGAGACAAAGGGGACGATGATAGCTGGGAAAGGAGGGCCCTGTGTTACCTGTCCAACCCCAATCTCCAACTAGACCAACTCTCCAGAGATCTGCACACTGCTAAATCTGCTGCCCAGGTCCCTGACGGTCGACCCTCCCAGACATCTTCATCTCAGACTGTATCTCCAGTCACCTTCAGCCTCAGTGTTTTCCTAAGACTTCAAACACCACCTACATGGCACTGTTCTGGTTTCTTTTTTGATGCTGTAGTAAACACCATGACCAAGACCAACTTGGAGAAGACAAAGTTTATTCTAGCTTACAGGTTACAGTCCCTCATGGAGTGAAGCCAAGGCAGAGCTCTAGGCTTGAGGCAGAAACCAATGAAGGGATGCTATTTAGTGGCTGCTCTGGGCTCATCCCCAGCTACCTTTCTTACTTAGCCCATGGATCCCTGCCTAGGAAGGATATCACTTACAGTGGGCTGGACCCTCCTAGACCAAGATTAGAGTTAAAAATTGCTAACCACCAAGCTTGCCTAATGACTGAAAGATGCGACTAAGCCATGTACCCCATAGGCTTTGAAATAGCCAGGATGTAGGATGTACAGATAAAGCCATGAGCCGACTTTGTGGGTGACTGATGGTGACGTGCGCCAGTGTACCCTGATTATTCAGCCAGTGAGGAGGGGGAAGGGCTTGGTTTCGGGGCTGTAGAAACAGTCCTTTGCTGCCCGGATTTATGAAGTCAAAATAAACTAACCCTCTTTGCTACTCAGTCACTCGTGCTTGTTTTGAGTGGGGTCCCTTGTTCCCCACGGTGACCGCATTCCTGAAAAGAAATAACTTAGAACATGGCAGATTTATCTGGGTCCATCATGGCGGAGAAGGGCTTTGCAGATGGACCAGCTCTGGGCTGCAGTCCACAGAAGCAGGAAGCTTCTGGCTCAGATCTGGGAGGATTCAGAGGCAGACAGCCGACAGGAAGTGGAGGCCAACCCCAGTTACCCACTTCCACTGAGGCTCTGTCTGTCAAAGGAGACTCTGATGAGGTTAGCGTTTGAATGGGAGATGAGTGAAGGGGGAGGGGACTTGTCACTGAGGCCACCCGTGTCCCTTCCACAGAGACTTGGGGAGTGGACATCACCTCTACGGAACTTCTATGGTCTGGGACATTGGTCTCTTGCCTTCAGACCCAGCTGGGGCTGTCACTCATCCCTTTGGTGCGTGTGATGGTTAACACTCACTGTAAACTTCATAGGCTCTTGAATGACCTAGAAGACAAAGCAATGGGCCTGTCTGTGTGGAACCTTCTGAATGAGCTTTGTTGAGATGGAAAGATCTGCCCTGAATGTGAATGGCACAATTCTATGGGTGGGGTCCTAGGTGATTTAAAAAGCAAAGGGGAGATGAACAAGAGCTATCCTCTCCCTCTTTTTTCTTACTTGCCTTTCTCGCTATGATGGAATAAACCGTTCTGCTCTCAAGTGGCGTTTGTCAGCTGTCTTGTTACAGCATTGAGCAAACAGTGCCCCTGATGGTCACGCCCTCATCTGGGACCCTGACTTGCCCTGAAGTGGTCCCTGACTTGCCGACGCCTGTCTCAGGGTCTCCTGGTCTTCATGTCATGTGATCTGTCATCATCAGTTAATGTCGTCACAGGATACACATGCCATCTCCCAGCATGCTCTGCTTATTCTCCACCAACAGTACCTGTTGGCTGCCAAGGTTAAACTATAACTCCTCCTTCCCTTGCTCAGCTCAGACTGCTGTCTGTGGCAGTTGCTGCCCTGCTACCAGCCCAGGCATTTACACCTTGGCTCTCCCTAAGCTTGGTTTGGTCACGCTGAGACCCCCAGGGCCATGATGTTAGACAGCACATATAGACCACAGATTAAAGTGAGAACCAACCAATCAAGCCAGACCCAAGAGACAGTGTTCTACTTGTCCCAGCTTTATTGGAAAGCCTCCATGATATAACCTCCTCTCTGGGAAAGGAGAAATATTCAAAGAGCTTGTCAAAGGCAAAGGCATCTACAGTAGGCGATGGGTGGATCAGAACCCAGGCTGCCGGGAGAGGCCTATTTCTTTTTTTTTTTTTTTTTTTGTTCTTTTTTTTCAGAGCTGGGGACCGAACCAAGGGCCTTGTGCTTCCTAGGTAAGCGCTCTACCACTGAGCTAAATCCCCAGCCCCGAGAGGCCTATTTCTTCACGGTTCCTCACTCACTGCACAGACCAAGTTCAGAGAGGGCACAAAGGAACACACAGCAGGGATGCTCAATTTCCGTGGCAGGTGGAAGGGTCTACACCCATGGAGCAGATGCCTGTGCCCTAATCAAGTGACGTCATTCAGCCCCTCCAGTCACCCACAGGGTGAGAAGACACCTCACAAGATCATCTGTGTAGCAACCGGAATCACAGCTGAAGGCTGTGCCAGCTCAGAGGCACTGACACCAGAGTGGCCGGGATGCTGAGGTTGCCCCAGGTCCAGGTCTGACTGTGAACTTCTTGGTCTCCATCCCAGGGGGTTAACACTGACCTGCATGGTATTGATACAGGCTGGGTGTCTCAGCACAGAGGTCTCAGCCTCCTTTTGGGTCTCCCCCCCATGGTTTCCAGGCATCTTGCTTTTATCGTGTCCTGTATCAAACACGTACATATCCCTCTAAAGTTAGACTGCTGCTTCTTCCCTCTGTTCTGGCCTCTCTAATCCCTGCAGCTCTCCACCCTCGCTCCCTTTCTGCAGGCGCCAGGCCCACCAAGTTCACTCTCAAAACATTTCAAACACACCAGGGCCATCTTCTTCAGTGTCTGGGTACCTCTGCCTCAGGGGCTCTGGGCTCTCCACTTGGACTACTGGCCTAGCCATTGATGCAGGACTCGATTTTCAACAGCCTCAGGCCCAGTATAGACCTCTCTCTCTCTTGGTCTCTCTCTCTCTCACTCTCTCATTCTCTGCTCTCTTTCTCGCTCTCTCAACCTTATTTTTTTTTTGTCTGGTTCACAGTCTATATGTATTTCTTTCTTTTAAATTCATGCTTCTCTCATATATTACATTGCAGCCTCAGTTTCCCCTCCTATCTCTCCTCCCAGCCTCTCCCTGCCCCCACCTCCACTCTCCCCCAAATCTACCCCTCCTCTGTTTCCCTTAGGAAAAGGGCAGGCTTCCCAGGGATATCAAATGAACAGAGCATGCCAAGTTACATTAAGACTAGGCACAACTACTCAGATTAACGCTGGATGAGGTGATTCAATAGGAGGAAAGGGGTCCCAAGAACAGGGAATAGAGTCAGAGACAGCCCTCTGCTCACACTGTTAGGAGTCTCACAAGAACACCAAGTTACACAACTGTAGCATATATGCAGAAGACCCAGGTCACACCCATACAGGCTCCCTGATTGTCGGTTCAGTCTCCGCAAGTCCCTACGAGCCCTGCTGAGTCGATTCTGTGGGCCCCACTCTCCTGGTGTCATCGACCCCTCTGGCTCCTATAATCCTTCCTCCTCCTCTTCTGCAGGATTCCCTGAGCTCTGACTAAGGTTTGGCTGTGGGTCTTTGTATCTGCCCCCCACCCTGCCACCCTGCCCCTCAGTTTCTGGATAAAGCCTCTGATGCTGTGCTAGGTCCTGGTCTACGGGTAAAGCAGAGTATCCGTGTACCCCTGGCTTTTAATGTGGGTGCTGAGGACAGAACACTGGCCCTCATGTTTGAATGGCAAGTGCTTTACTGAGTGAGGTCAGATAACCCCATTCCTCACCACCCGACTGCATTAATAATACCTTGTACACAGTGAAATGTTTTAAAAATCAATACATTTTGGAGGAACCTGTTCTATAATGGCTTCCTCAGTGGGTTCAGTCCTGATGTCTGAGCTGAGACCTTAGAGGCCTCGCATTGCTAGACTCTATTCTTCCAGGTTTGTGGCCTCTGCTCTGAAAGTCCCCCCACAAGTCCCAGGATACTTTCCACATGCTAGACACATCCTCTCTGCTTTCACCTGGGAAATTCCTACACGTCCATCAGGAACCCTCACTGGGTGTCCCTTACCCAAGCTTCCCTGCTTCCCACAGGCCTCAGTAGCACCTTACCCCATATCCCACATCACTGTAGAGGGGGTCTGGCCTTTACTATCAAGCAGTTCTGGGTTCAGAAATGCTATGTGACTCTGGGCAAGTAAATTACTTAATATCTTAGGGCCTCAGGCACGCACTAGTTGCCACTCCAGGCCTGCAGGACTTTTTCACAGCAGGGAGTTGACCACAGTGCCTTGGTTGGGCATTAGCCACAGCAGAGACCGTGTGTGTGTCAGGATGCCTGGCCTTGCCCTAACTTTCTGGAAGGAACTGTGGGCTGTCACGGTGGTCACATGGAGCCCAGGGTGAACAAACTTCCTGATTGGTTGCTGGCTCCTGTCTCGCAGAAGTGCCTGTTCACTATACATCCTGGAAGAACTAGGCCCTGTGCCAGCCACACTCCTTCCCTCAGGGCTGATGCCACTGACTCCCATGTGACTTTTGGAAGCCTTTCTTAACGTTGTCTTCTGTAGCTTATTTGAGCTGGTCCCGGGACCATGGGACTAAGTCACAGGTCACTGCCTCCCTCCAGGACTCTGAGCTGAGACAGAATATAAGGGCCCCAAACAGGACCAGGAGATTCTCTGCTATGTGTGACCGCATTAAAAATAGGGTTCTAGGAGACCTAGCCTGGTCCTCAGCTCAGTGGGGCCTGAGCAGGAAGTTGGTTGATGCTGGGGGATGGGTGGTTAGGGGGACAGCCAGGCTGAAGACATCCAAAAAGCCATAGCAAACCTGGTAAGAGAGACAATAGCTGCTACAGACCTCAACTCTAGATGAAGGTCCTCAGACCCCATCCCAGGACCCTGGGATTCTAGAAAATTCTGAGAAATGCAAGTTAGGGGTAGGAAGTGCTGGCACTACTGGACTAGACCTTCTCAGAGTGCTCCCCATCCAGTGCTAGGGTATGGAGCCCAGCCTGTGGTTCTAACCACTGATCGACACAGCCTCCAAGCTGCACTTGAGGCAGGCAAGGGGAGGGAGCAGGAGAGGAGAAGCTGTGCAGCTGGCAGGCAGACTAGGCCGGCATCTGCAGCCTGGTTGAAACGAGATAGAGCACCTGGCAATTTGAATAGTAATGAATGCTTCCAGAATGCCAGGCGAGTCTGGAACAATGAAAGCAAAGGAGAGATGAAAGCCTTCTGCCTAACTGCAGGTGAAGTGTGGACATGGCTCCTGGGATGACAATAGCTCATAGCCACTTAGCACCGGCTGGATACCGGGCCAGGGCAGGATCGTGACACATTTCCTGGGGTGTTCCCCCAACAACCCTATGGTCAGGACAGCTTTCAGCATGTTTTACAAGGGAGCACAAGGAAGGGATGCTGGGAGAGCTGTGGGGTGGTGGTGGTGGTGGATGCAGTCCCAGGGCAGAGTGGCAGCCTGGGCAGCAGATGTGGTCTCCACAAGTGGCAGCTCTCCAGTAGGAGGCGCTATTCGTGCAATGATGCAAAATGCATTTGGATGCCACAGGCTCTCACTGCGGCTGGATAAGGATGTTAGCAGGCCAACACCCGCCCTTAAGCTGCAGGAGAGCCAGCGCACACCCACCCTGACAGTCACACCCTGAGTAGATAGATGTGGGCAAGGCCTCTACGCAGGTCCCCTGCCCCTATCCCTGGGAACCGAGGTTCTGCCTTGCAAGTCACGTAGCTAACTGCTGGGATTCTGTTCAGGATCCTAACAAGAGGCGTGGTCAGTTGAACACACCAGGACCGCATTAGAGATGAAAGGTCTCAGAAGCAGTTAGGGGCACTGGCTGCTCTTGCAGACGACCCCAGATGTGATTCCCAGTACCTACATGGATGTTCACAATTGCCTGCAACTCCAATCCCAGGGCATCCAACTCCCTCTTCTGACCTAAACAGGAAAGAACCATGCAAGTGGTACAGCTTAGGCTAAGCATTCATACACTTAAAATTTTTTAAAAAAAATTTTTTTTAGGAAAGGAAATAGAAAACAGAGGTTGGACAGCAACTGCCGCGGGTAAGGCTATGGGCTAGTGAGCCAGTGCCTCAAGACGTCTCCTCACAGCCTCCCGAAGGAGTAGAAGTGCCGACTTGATATTAGGGTCAGACATGCTATGACTCTGAGGTCTCTCAGTTCTGGAGTCCTGGGGTTTCAGGGTCCCATGGCTCTGGTGTCCCTCTGCTCTGCCCCATACTGTAGGAGTCTGTAGCTTGTCTCTGCACCCAGCCTTCCTGCACCTCAGCTTAGTGTCCCTTCTTTGTTTTCAGAGAGGCTTGGATGGTCAGGTAGGACTGTCTTGGCCACGAGCAGTGTGGACCAGGTCCTGGCTATCTCCCAGGGCAAGCCATCGCCTCTCTGACTCCCAGCTCTTGACACCTGCTTCTACAAGCCTCCTCCCTCAGATCCATTCAGCAGGGCTCGGCATGGATACTGTGTAAGTAGGGAGGGTCTCTGAAGGACAAGGGTGACCTTCAGAAGCCATCAGCCAGTGCCACCATCACTCAAAGGGTTCCATGTTAGCTGCCACAGTCTCCAGCTCCCAGAGCAAGGAGGCTTCCAGGTCCAAGTTCAAGCAGCAAGAGGTAGGGTAACCCATTGGTTCCAACCCAGGCTCCAGAGGGGAACAGACATGTGTGTGTGTGTGTGTGTGTGTGTGTGTGTGTGTGTGTGTGTGTGTCTGTGTCTGTGTGTCTGTGTGTGTGTCTGTGTGTCTGTGTGTGTGTGTCTGTGTGTGTGTGTCTGTGTCTGTGTCTGTGTGTGTCTGTGTGTCTGTGTGTGTCTGTGTGTCTGTGTGTGACAGCTGTCCAGTAGCAAGTGTTTTAGTAAGGGTCACTTGGGGTCACCCACTAGGATAGACACTGGCTGTGGCCTCAGTGCAGAAGAGACGCTCAGTGAGGGTGGTGTGCAGGGGAGTGACTCTGGCTTGCACACATCTGTGCTAGAGACATGGAGGCCTCTTGGGACCAACTTCTCCTTAGTTGTTCGACCTTGGCTATGCTTGTGACCTTTCAGAACCACAGTGCCATTAAATGGCAGGAAGAACTCCCACCTGAGAGGTTGGGAAGGTGGCATCCCTTCTCCTCACCCGGGGTCTGGATCCCTTTCTCTCCCCACTGGATCTCCCAGAGAAATGATGCTGTCAGTAGAGAGGATCCAGTTACTGTGCCTGAGGACGCTGTGCTTCTATGAAGAATTTAACGTGTGAGATGAAGGTGTGGACCAGTGGATAGAGGGCTAGCCTATCATGCATGAAGGTCCATGTTCCATGCCCAGAACATCATAAAGTGGGTATGGGAAGGCAGGAGGATCAGAAGTCCAGGGCCAGCCTGGGCTACATGGAACTCTGTTTCAAAGCAAAGAGTTTTAACATGATCCCTGTCCTTTCCAACAAAGGGAAGCTGTCTGGAAGCTGAAGGACTGTCCTTGTCCTACTGGCCAGGGAGCCTCTATGGGGTTACAGCCCAGAGGGTGGGCCAGGCGTTTCTTTGGCACAGGGTACTGGGCAGTGCAGCTTGGGAGTGGGGCTACAGGTGGGCTGTGCGCTCTGGAGGTCCCTTAGTCTAGATCTTCCTGCTATCCTCCACGAGGTTGCCTTTCTCTCTCAGCTGTGGGAGGCTCATGCCTTTTAGCACACACGTCCTGACTGTTAATTTTTAATGTCACCCTGGTCAATAATTGATGGTGCGGCTTTAACAGGAAACCTGTGTTCTACATCAGCTATCTCTCAGTGCCGCCCTTCCCTCGAAGGCCTCTGTCTGGAACTGCCCACCTTCCGCCCCACGGGAATCAAGACTCCTTCATCTCCTGCATCAAAGGCTTCAAACCACTTACCCACTCTTGTGCTATTTGCATCTCCAGCAGCCCGGGAAGGTCAGGAGGCTCTGTGGAAAGGTGGAACCGAGACATGGAGGGTTCACGGCTGCTCACAGAAAACAGCAAGGGGTGGAGAGTAGACTAGGGTGCCCGCTCCTGCCCAGGACTCTATCCTGGCCCTGTGAACTCTGATGATTCAGGTATGTCCTGTTCTCCTCCTGGGCAGGGTGCAGACCAAGTGGCTAGGGTTCTTACTGCAGTGGACGCAGGGAGAGAGGGTCTACAGAAGTATCACGCCATCAAAGAAACTTCCTCAGGGAGGCTCTGAGGGGTGAATAGGAGTTTGCTATGACTGGGGAACAGTACTAAAACTGGGATCAGTTCTATTGTGCATCCTCAGCCCTGACCTCCAGCCCAGTCTCCTGTCTATGTTTTGTGAATTATGTGGAATATATCTATGTTCCCTAAGGTGTCATCCTTGTCCCTGATTATCCACGGCTGTTTGTCTCTCTGGTCCCACTTATGTTCTTTTAAACCTGGGTGCAGACTGGGATCAGTTTCTGCAGTCTACCCTGTTAGTCATCCAGGCCCAGCACAGCCTCTCTGTCACAGTTAGCTTTAGCAGTCAACTTCACACAAACCTAGAGTTGCCTGGGAAGAGGGTCCCTCAGCTGAAGAAATGCCCAGATCAGAGCAGTCTGTGGGCATGTCCGTCGGGCATTTTCTTGATTGCTGATTGGTTGTAATTGTTGTGGGTGGGCCCAGCCCACTGTGGGCAGTGGCGTCTCTAGGCAGAGACACCTGGGCTGGGTATGAAAGCTAGCTAAACGAGCTAGGAGCGAGCCACCGAGGAACATTCTCCTGTAGTCTCCGCTTCAGCCTTCGGCCTCGAGTGGCTGCTTTGGCTTCCCTAGATGGACCCTGTGAGCCAAATAAAGTCTTTCCTCACCAAGTTGCTTCTGGTTAGTGTTTTATCCCAGCAACAGAAAACAAATTAGGACACCTTCCTACTGTCCTCTCACAGGGGCAGGATACGGAGAGAAGCTCCATCCAGGGTCAAACCCAACACGGCATATGAACACATTCACTTCCTGCATGGTACACAAGGACATACTGAGTCACATAGATCCCATAGCACACCCACATTCTGGTTCACATTCAACCATGAATCAGAGGACACACACACACACACACACACACACACACACACAGACATACCTATACACACAAGAGAGAGAGACACACACAGACATATACACACACACAGACACAGAACATACATACAGATATACAGATACACACAGACACAGACATACATATACACACACAGAGAGAGACAGACACACACAGACATATACACACAGATAGAGTCACAGGACACACCTACAGACACACACAGACATACAGACACACACATAAAGACAGACACAGAGTACACATACAGACACACACAGACACACATAGAACACATATAGACACACATACAGACATACACACAAACACACACAAAGAAAGACAAACAACAGACACACAGAAAGACAGACACATATAGACACAGACACACAGAACACATACAGACACACATACACACAGAACGACAGATACACACACACACACACATACACACAGGCATACCTATACACACAGAGAGAGACACACACATACATATACACACACACAGAGACACAGAACATACATACATACATACAGATACACACAGACACAGACATACATATACACAGAGAGAGAGACACACACACAGACATATACACACAGACAGAGTCACAGGACACACCTACAGACGCACACAGACATACAGACACACAAAGACAGACACAGAGTACACATACAGACACACACAGACACACATAGAACACATACATACAAACACACACATACAGACATATACACAAACACACACAAAGAAAGACAAACACACATACACACAGACAGACACATATAGACACAGACACACAGAACACACATATACATACAGACACACGTACACATGGAATGACAGATGCACACACACGCACCACACACACACACACACACACACACACACACACACACCACCCACCTCCTTGTTCACTGATGCCCGATCAGCCAGAAACAAGCCGTCTTTCATGGGTGATAACCTACCCAGCTTCCCTGCCGGGCCTCCATGCCTGCTGGAGACCCGCCTGTCCTCTGGGCATCTCATTTCTCCTTTTCACATGTGACCTGTCCTGGCTCCTTAGGATACATCCCACCTTTCCTCTCCTCTCCTGAAACCCAGAGTGCCCAGTCTTCAGTAGAGACCCACCATGCCATGCCCAAGACTCTCTGGAGTCAGTTGTGCTCTCTTGCCTGCCCTGCACCCACCTCTTTTTCGGGTCTCATCCACACCAAAACAACTTTGCTTGCAGCCCCCACCTGGCCTTGGCACAGCCACTGCTGCCCTTGGTACCACCTGCCCACTGTGGTACTTGGCCTCCCCAACTCCCACCCAGAGGCTCAGATATCTCAGACTAATGGACTCCGTGCTCTTGTCTCCAGGCACCACAAAGAGCTCTGCCCCCTCCTCCTGCTGTCAGCTGGGAAACACACTATTGCCATCGACTGACTAATGGCTTTTAGGAAGACAGAGTATCAGTCCATTACATGCGTGTATCGATCGGGACCCATCTGGACTGGGGCTCTGGGAAGCAGTCCTTGGAAACACAAAAGGGGGTTACAGTAGAGGCGGGGACACAGTGATTACAAGAGGGAGACTTGGAAGTGCTTTTCTGGTCAAGTGTCAACTAGCTCTCCCTATATCCTCTAACCCCTGACTCCAGCCTACGGAATAAAGTGTCTTATAGGGGAGTCAGTTCCCTCACTGTGGGAGCACTGGTCAGGAAATGCCTAGAGAGGCCACTGGGCAGCTCAGGTGAGGAGATCATGGGAAGAGGCTGGGAGCGGCAGTGGAAGCAAGGCCTGTCTCCCTGTTCAGTAGCAGGGTCCCTGTACTGGAGGAAGCTCTTGTCCCCAGAAGTCTACGTTAGTTAGATGGTCACTTGGCTGGGACATGGGTGTTGAGTAATGGACACTCACTCTGGAGGTGCAGGAGCTGTGGGCCCGGCATAGCTGTGCATCCTGCTTCTTCCCACCCAGACCCACAACACCTAACTCCAGATGCTGTCTTTCTGAACTGCAGCCAGTGGCAGCCGGCATGACTGACCCAGGCAGAGACTGAGCCAATGGCAGCAAACTCCACTCCAGGTCCCTTCTCCCGTGTGTCTGATGGAGCAGGGGCATAAGCTGTCCTCCAACTCTAGCTGGGGTAGGGCATGAGGCAGTGATCCTTCCTCCAGCTCACCGAAGTGGGAAGAGACAGGTGGGGTGGGCTTTCTTGGGGTCCTTTTCATGAGTAGATTGCTGTGGCTTAAAAGGTGATAATACGGATTCTGTCATGGATATGGAGGGATGTCCCCTCCCTTCATGGAGGGTCATACCTGGCCTTTATGAAGTGCCTCTTTGTTAATGACTCATAGGTCTGGCCTGTCTACTTACATAATTTCTGTGTTGGGACACTTTAATGGAAGTTCCGTATAGTGTGTGTGTTGTTACTTCAGTCCCCACACCAGGGTACAGGCCTGTCTGTGTGAGGGAGATCAGCTGGGAAATGGAATCCGTGTTGCTAAGTTCCTAAGCTCCCCGAATACCTGTCTGTACTCTCTCAAAGTCCCTGCTCTCTCCATGTGGCCAAGTAGAGGCTTACTCAAAAACACAGGAATCCAGACCAAAAGCCGCCCTCCCCTAGCCTGCTGGGAGGTTGCCGGCCTTTCAAACCTACCGTCTCCTGGGAACTGAGGCTGTAAGAGGTACCTGTGACCTCCCTGTTCCATTCAGGTCACTCTGGAATGGTTTTCGAAATGGCTTCCCTGCCCGTCTCTAAGGTGTGTCTGCCCTTGACGGAAGGCATTGATTTTTTCCAAACAAAGCAGGCAGAGGTCAATGTGGGCCTTCTCTGAGTCAGCGGTGGCTTCTGGAGGCTCTGAGCTCTGCCTTCTTTGTCCCTTTGCTCCTAATCCTCAACACAGGGCTTGAACCCTGTAGACAACCTCCAAAAGGCACGGGTTGTCCAAGTGAGGGTCCTGTGCTGTCTGTGGAACCCTTGGCACCAGTCATGCTGGCATGGGAGCAGGCTGGGGCTGGGAAACTGGTAAAGAGGTGCCTATGATGGCCCCATCAGGGACAAAAGACCCAGCAGTACAGAACCAGCGGCCAGTCCTGCTTTCTCCTCTCTCCTGCTTCCTGTGTGGAGCTGATGAACTAACTGTCTTTCTAGAACCACAGTTGCGCCATCAGCTGCCTGTCTGGGGGTGACCCTGCAGACAAGTTACTTTTTAACATGAGCTGAAGAGACACGTTGTCCCCAGAGAGGTCACAGGACAAGGGGCAGGTGAGGCTATTCGAAGTGACAACATTCCAGCACTGGAGTCCCAATGGCTAGTGACAAGGAAAGAGTTGGGGAGCACTGGACACCATGCCCTCAGGGGCCAAGAGCATCCCCCTAACCTGGCAGAATCCCAGCTTCCTGGGTGGGCACATGCTGCCTGCTTTTGAGGCATAAACACCACAGCTCATTATCCCTAAATGCAGAAGGGATGTCTAGGTCGGCCAGCCCATCCCGCAGATATCAAGATTGACCAGTACATACATTCCCTAACCCAGGAGCACAGTTACAATCAACACAGAATCATAATAAGAAATGTGGAGTTTTCAAGGGCTACCCTCCCCCTGTCCGTTACAGTGTATTTAAATCATCAGCCCATAGGTTTTGTTTGTGTGTTTTGTCATTTAACAAGAGGCTCCCAAATTCCCACTATCTCCTTGGCCACTCTTGGCACGGGACAGGGAATCCTGTCATATGTGGGACATGCTTTGGAAACACTGAGCTGTGCCACTCAGGGCAAGCCTGCTTTTTCCAGAAAAGCAACTTGACTGAAAGTTAATTAAACATGCATTCTGTAAACAGTGAGAGGGGGAGGAGGAGAACCCCAAGGAACCAAGGTTTGAGAAACAAATGCTGCTTTATGGAAACAGATAATTATCAATGGTCTTAGAGGCGCAGTAAAATAGACGGGAGGCTCATGGAGAGAGGAGGCAGAATGAATTAATAACAGCACCATGACGATTAAAGAGATGGTGCCCCGGAGTTGCATCATGAGCCCATCTGTAGTGCCACCAGACCCTGCCACTGTGCATGAAGCCGTCAATCAGACTGTGACCCTAGGCTCAGGCTTCTTCCTGCCCGGGAGTCTACCCTGAGGAAGTAACTCACCTCAGGGAGAGGCCAGGGACAGTGAGGTAGGTGTTGGTGAGCCCTTGTTTCCCACACCCCTGCCACTGCCACTGGTATTTGTCACAGCAAAAGAAAAAAGGAAAGTGTGAGCAGTCTTAAATGTCGCTCTGTGGGGAACTAAGTTAACGCCAGCAAGAGGGAACTTCACGACCGAGTAGATGCTAAAATGATGTTTAGAGACATTAAGGAAATTCGCATGATAATAGCCAATTTACTGTGAATAAAACTGGAACGCAGAATCCCACACAGCCTTTCTGGGAGAGCAAAAAAAGCAGGGTGTAGGGGACAGGGAAGGCAGGAAACAAAACATCAGCCAGGTGGGGCCTGGGGCCTCCCCCTCGACATCGGTTACTAATTCGATAACAGTAATGATAACAGCTCCTGTTTACCGAGATCCTGACTACACCAGGACCATCAGAATCCTCGCTAGGAGTCCATGTGGTGGTCTGGTTTATAGCCATTTCACGTATGGAAATATGGACTCCAAGAAGCTAGATGATTGGTCCCATGAGGTGGGTGTGTATGAACCCTGTACAGTTCTGAGACAGCTGTTGTCAGCCCTGCAAGTTTGCTGGAGTCTGATCAGGAGATGGGTGTGGGTGTGGGGGAAGGGATTAAATTAACTGGGAATAATCAATCATACATCCTGCAGGCTTGCGCTGCCTGGCCTCCTGTTGAGGGAAGGGGCTAGCTGGAAGACAGACAGACCAGAGGGCTGGTGAGGAGCAGGTGGTTGGCTGGTAAGGAGACTGTAAGGAGGGAGTGAGGGGTGGGTGGGTGGGTAAGTGTGTGGTTCAGTAGGTGGGTAGATATGGTAGGCCGGTGGACAGGTAGGTGGACTGGTGAGTAGGCAGGTGAGTGACTACTTCTGTTAGGACCTTGAATGCTAGGAACAACCTTGATGCTGGTATAAGAGAAAGGACTGAGACCTTAAACACAGGCCCCCTGGGCCAAGCACGTTCCAGAACAATCTGTCGGGTCTCTACAGCCTTCAGGAAGGGCCTGAGTCAGATCACTGCTGCCCCAAGCCAGAGAGAGCTATCTATGGGGTTACTTAGAACCCTAGACTTCCTGTGGTTTGGGGGACCCTGGGAGTCCCTCCAGGGATAGGTAAGGTTGGGAAGCCACACTCCAGCTAGCGACATACCTAGTGTCCCAGGTATCTCAGGAGGCAGATGTCCCAATAGGGAAGGGATTTATATTCCCAGGCCCTGGACTCAGAAGTCAGCCATCCTGAATTCTGCTGTCATTCTCCCTGGGCCTCGGTTTCTTGGATTGGACTGAGGACACTCACTGCTGGGATTCTGGGCAGAGCCAGCGGCCCTGTCACAGGAGCTGTGACGCTCTGCTGCCTCAGCCTGCTAGCCATTCTGGGGTTCGTTCACTGAGCTGACCTTCACGGCCAGCCTTCAAGACACCATCCCACAAGACACAGGCCATTCACTCTGAGTGTGCGAACCATGAGCTCTGTAGAGTCCTGTTTTCCAGGGTTCCTTTCCAGTGGGACAGACAGACAGATAAGCAGACAGACACTAAACAGGAAACCAGACACAGTGCTAGGTGTTGATGACGCATCAAAGGGACCCAAAGTGTGTGCATTGAGTTCAGTGTGGTGGTGTCAGAGTCCAGGGGAGGTGGAAGGGAGGGGTGAGGACAGTCTGTCTGGGAGGAGACTCTGGGTTTGAACCTGCTGGGAGGAAGGGAGCTAGCCCTACAGGTTACTTGGGTGAAGTGCTTTGTTAGGGAGGGAGCAGCAGCTGAGGTCCTGGGGCAGAGAGGTCGCTCGCTGTGCTGGGTGAGCAAGAGAAGAGGCTTTTGATTCCATTAGCTGTTTTTGATTCTGTTTTAAAAGGGTCACTCTACTGTGAGGCACAAAGGATAGGGACAGGAAAAAAGGCAGGAGGGAGGCTCTTGCCTCAGTGTGGGCAAGATGGAGATGACCAGCCAAGCATCCTCCTGATCTGGCTGCAGCCAGTCCACCTGCTTTCAAATGCTGACTGCTGACTTGCTGGCTGGCCCAAGGCCAGTCACCAAATCGCTATGTGCCTCAGTTTCCTTGTCTACAGACGTAAGTGGCAGAGTGTTGGGCAGGGAACCTGAAGATGGGCTGTGCAGATGTTGGAGACAACCTCTCCCGGAAGAAGGGGAGGAAACACTGAAAAATCACAAGACTCAGAGGTCCCACCAGGAAGGGACAGAACGGTGAACCTGCTTGTTGCTGGAGAGAGGAGACTGACTAGGAGGTGCCCAGAGGAGTGCAGGGAGCTCTGGGAGTCACCACACATATTGGAGTGGGCTTTTTTGGTGATGCGACTCCCTGAGTCACCCATGCTTCAAGTCTGCCATCTGCACACATGTGGCCCAAGCCCACACAGGCCTCAATTCTCCTATCCATGAAGTAAGGGCAATTTAACCTTTGAGACCCCAATGAAATAGTTACCAAGTCCCAGCGAAGCGTAGGGTGTGTGTATTCTCGTGCGTGTCTGTGTGTGAGCGAGTATGAGCGTGTGTGAGCCTATGTGTGTTTTTGTGTGTGTGTTTCTGTGTGTGTGTGTGTGTGTGTGTGTTTCTGTGTGAGCGTGTGTATGCATATTCCCCTACATATGTGCCGATGACTACAAGGAAAGGATGGGGTGGCCAACATGACAACTGATCTCTCTCACCTGTCACAGGACAGGTGGGATGCAGAGGCAGATATGCTGACTTTCCCTCCAGATGGCTCTGAGGGCCTGGGTTGGAGGTGACCATGCTCAGCCAGATCATGCACTGCACCTGTGCCCTGGCTGGCCTGCCGCACTGTCAGAGCATACTCACTGAGCATCTGCTATGAGCCAAAGGCAGCCCCACCATGGGCTGGAACCACCAGAAACCACAGGCAAACAAGCTTCTGGGACTATCGACAGGGGACAGGGCCTGGGGAACCTAGGAGCCTGGGTAGGTGACTGGTCTGGGGACAGTGACCACTACAATCTGCAACCAAGGAGGAGACTGGATCACTTCTGGCTGAGGAAGGCAGAGCCCTGGGGTAGGTAAGGAGAGATTCAAGGTGTGGAGGGCATAGAGGCCGCAGGGAATGGACGAATCTCAGTCATCTGAACAGAGGTGGAGTCTGAGAATCTGAACAAAAGTTCCTCTGCAAAATCCAATGAAGGCAGCACGTTTCCAGCTCGCCCAGGCCCCACTACTCCCTAACTCAGTCAGAGACATAGGGCTGGCTGAAGCTCCGTATGCCTGCCATTGAATCTGGTACCTGGTTTTGCCTTCAGCCAGGCAGCCATATTGCTTGAGAGGGAGATAGAGTAGAGAACTAAGGGGCCAGGGCTGTGCCACGGCCCCCGAGGTCTTCAGTATTGCTGCAGAAGTGGCAACTTAGGGGCCACCCAGGGCTTGTCACTTATCAGTGACCCTGCTGCTGGCTGGAGGCATAGCTTTCCTGTTTGCCCCATAGCAGGGCAGGCGTACCCGTACCCTAGAGCCTGGGCAGCCAAGACCTCCCATAGCTGCCCGGATCTCCATCTTGCAGGAGCCTTTGACCTGCCCTGCCCAGCTGATTGCGCGGCCTCGAGCCTCCCAAGGTGACATATGGCTCTGCCACCATCATGGCTCCTCAGCTGGAGGCCATGTGCCATAGAAGCCAGAGAGTCAGACAGCCAAGGATGCAGAGGTCTTCTACACAAGTCATGATGAGGAGGGGAGAAGCTATGGGCTGAGCTCAGAAAATGTCCTCCGAAGTCCTGCCTCCTGCCCCCTCTACTCTCCCTGGGGTGGCAATGGCTTTCCAACCCTTTCCCGTTGTTTCTCCTGTGGGGAGAAAAACCCTGAAGCCTCATGCAAAGTCATGGCATATGCAAGGACAGAAAGTGACTGGGAGGTGGTGTGTGAATGTGGCCAGTGGCTAGAACATTCTCAGCACACGTGGGCTTCGGAGCCATGGTTTGGATGGGTAACCAGGTGGCACGGGTACAACTTCCTGAAGAGGAAACCAGGAGGGCAGGGACGGTTGGGCTCTGCAGTGTGTGCGTCCTACATGGCCAGGCAGACACCTCTCAGACTCAAAGAAACCTCTGGCTTTTGTGCAATTCCAAGTTCTGGGCATACATCTCTCACCTCCTCTACGGCTGTATACCGAAGGTGCAGCATGGCACTTGGCATACAGTAGGTGCATAATACGTCCATGATGGTGAAAACCAGTGTGGGGGAGGGGGAACACTGAGACAGACCCAGAGCTCACAGCAGGTAACCCCGGGGCATCTGAGCAGAGGTGGGGTCTTAGTATATCTCCAGGCAGGCCAGCACTCCAGCTGTGAGTATAGACCACTAATAACCGTCAATGCCTTCCTGGGCAGGTGGGGACCCCAACGGAGAGGCCTGTTCCAGCTAAAACCATGGTGCCCATAGGCACCCCACCAGGCCCTCTTGGCCAGTGGGCTCTGGATGTTCTGTGGCACAGACGTGAGATGGATACTTTGGGAAACCTCACCATCAGGCACAGTCAACAGACTGCTCACTGTCTAGCTCTCCCTGGGTCTGGGTCTTGCTTTACATCTGAATGGTGGCTCTCCACACCCTCCTCACCTCCTACCACAGGAGTCAGCCCAGGGCTCATCCAAGGAAAGACAGACAGCAGCTGTCTGCTGCATGATCGACAGGCACTTCCTCGTCCGTCTGTAAGCACAAGAGTCTGTAAGTGTGTCTGATTAATTATTCACGCCATTCATTATTGAAAAGGTCGCTACCTGGGAGCTGCTTCAGCAGTGGCTAACAAGCTCGCCTGTACCTCCCAGGAGAAGCAGCGAAGATGCACTGTGTGCCTACTATGCGCTGAGCAGTCCCAGAATAACCCAAGGAAGTTTATACCACCCTGACTTCTCATAGGCATTGGGAGGTTGAAGGATAATAGAACAAACCAGGCCCATTGTGTGTTAGCCAGCCCCCTACAGAACCCAGTGGTCACTGAGCTAGGAGGTATAGGTGGCCAGTCACCTGCAGGGTCCACTGATCACTGTGCCGAGAGATGTAGGTAGCCAGTCACGCACAGAGCCTGGTGGTCACTGTGCTGGAAGATGCAGATCGCATCTTCAAGATGACAATCTTGCAGGCTGGGTGCTGGGCTGCGACCCCCAGGGATGCGGTGTTCAGAATCTGAGTACTACAGCTACCACACAGGCCCCAGAACCTGCCCACCTATGACCCTGAGCCAAGGCCATGCCTATCTCTGTTCTTGGGTTAGCTGACCTCATGAGACACTTGCTCTGAAAGTCCTCAGTTCTGGGTAGCAATGCTGCCACACGCACCCCCGCCCCCATCGATATCATACTGGAGTAGGGCAGAGATGACAGCCGCCCAGATGAGACGGGACACGGCCATCCCCAAAGCCAAGCTTTTGATATGTCACCTCCCTTGCCAGCGTCCTTCTCTCTCCTGAGCTTCCATGGGACAGCCTGCCTGAGTCACCTCCAGGTATGTATGGCAAAGGAACAAAAGGATAGATTTAGAGTTATTTCCTGACCTCTCGCTGAAAACTCTTCTCCCCAACCACGAGAAACTTTCTTTCCGTTGACCAGACCACAAAAACTTGAAAAGCCATCCAACTTCCCCTTTTCGCTTTGGCCACTAGGAAACTCAAGGGACAACCTGTCTCTTTTTTGGCTTCTCCTCTAGACATACATGTGCTGCCACACGTGAGTGGCTTCAAGTCCTCTTTGGCAAACAGTTAGGACAGCAAATAGCCCGGCCACCCGTGGTCCCAACGCGGCAGCAGTAATAGAGTCCAGTCCACCCAGGCTGCTGTTTCGAACACTCACCAGGCAGATGAGCTCTGGAAGGCCATCAGGGGTGGGCTGTGCGTGTCTCCCCGAAGTGTGTGCACGGCCTGGGGGGCTTGCGGCAGGGCACCAGGGGGAGGCTGTGGCTGTGGGGCTGGCTGTCCTGGCCGAGGGGCTCGAGCAGGGTTCCCCCACCGCCGGGGGTCCTGTTTCATCCACCGTCCCTGGATCCCCCACCGCGTCAGGTAAACCTTGCAAATATCGTAGTTCATAGCGGAATAATAGAGTAGATCCAAGACCAGCAGTGTGAGCACAAAGAAGCCGTAAATCCACACTCCCAGAAGCGCAGTGTAGTTGCTGGGGAAAGAGAAGCAGAGACTGAGCCGTACTCCCAGAAGCCCCAGGCCTGTGTGCCAGCATTCACCACAGATTGACAAGACACATAGATCAGGCACTAGGCTCCATCCCCACCTGCCCTGTCTCCCTTGCACCCCACTGTCCACTGCTCTGGGCCTGCCCTGTGCTCTAGGCTAGGCTTCCTGGGTCCTTCCTTCTGCAAGAGCTCTGACTTTTCTAAACTGGGTATTGGGGCTCCCATGACTCGGGGTCCTACCTCACCCCCCACCTCTCCTTGTATATGCTAAGCTCCCTTCTGGCTTTGTGCTTACCACAGCTGTCCCTGGGACACTCCTTCCTGGCCCCACTCCCAAGGACAGATGCCTGAGGCCTGTCATTGGTTTTGAGGAAACAGTAAACCAAGTCATGCCCCATGTGCCTCAGGGCCCCATGGCACCTCTGCCAGGGTGCAACACCTTCAGATCCTTTGCAGAATTCCCTACCCAGTTGTCCATGACTCCCGCTTCAGCTCAGAACCTGTCCTTGCTAAAGTCCTTTCCTTCTGACCACAGAGAAATCCTTTTTTTTTTTTTTTTTTTTTTTGGTTCTTTTTTTCGGAGCTGGGGACCGAACCCAGGGCCTTGCACTTCCTAGGTAAGCGCTCTACCACTGAGCTAAATCCCCAGCCCCCTTCTTTTTTTTTTTTTTTTTTTTTTTTTTTTTTTTTTTTTTAAGGTAAGGCCTTATGTAGCCCAGGCTGGCCTCAAGCTTGTTATGTAAGACAAAGGTAACCTTGGATTTCTGGTTCTCGTGCCTCCACTTTCAAAGCATTGGGATGACAAGTGCTTGGTTTGTAGGCAACGGGAATGGAGCCTGGGGCTTTGTGCATACTAGGAAAACACCCTACTAGCCAAGCCAAGATGGCCACTCCATTATTCTGTGTTCCCCAACAGAGGCTGTGGTCTCCTGGCAGAGGTGGCAAGAGTCCTTAGGATTTAATACTTCAAATGCTCCCAACCCATTGCAAACTCGGCTGTCTCTTTACATGTTGCTTTGACACTGGAGCACACAACTGGCCACCCCCTGCCCAGTGCCTGTGCACAGGTCAAGCCCTCTGCTGGGTAGCCTTTCCCATGTCCCCACCTCCCTCCCCCTCTGTCCCACTGTTTGGGGTACCCTCATTTGAGACTGTTCCGATCCCCCAAGTCTTCCTGAAGCCCAGCCTCTTCTTTGGCCCCCATCACCTGGCATATCTGTGCCTGTGATACCCCCGCCCCAGGATGGGGTCTCAGTCCCCTAGGGTAGGTTGCCTCCAGGTTTGCCACCACAGGTGGGTTGCTGCCTGGAACCCGCCAGGGACTGGACCGTTTAAATAGACTGGTTTATTAACTGCTCAAGTGACACCCACTTCAGTCTGTTCCCTGCCATGGGCATCTGCTTGAGTGGGCATGGGCCAGCCAGGGTGTTGAGAAGAGGCTGCTGACCAGCCTGGGAGAGGCGAGCTGAGAACCTCCACTCCAGAAGGACCTGGAGCGCCTGCCTGCCTGCCTGCCTGCCTGCCTGAGCTAGGAACTGAGCTTGGCCTGATCGTCTGGTTCTGCTTTGCTGTGTGGTCTATGAGAAACTCAGCTCATCTCTAGGTCTTAAGTCTCTCCTCAACTTAGGATGCCCACCTCCTCATCTTCCAAGGGTGACCCCTAGTTTCAGCTGTGGTTTCTGGTGGTGAGATGGTGGCTATCCTCTGCCCAGCCTTGCCAGGGAAGAAGCAGAGCCTATAAGCCCACTTTCTTTCTCCATTCAGGAGAATGTTTCCCAGCGGGCCAATTTCTTGGACGGGAAAACTTCTCTAGGGAGTCAGGGCAGTAGGGGTTCGGGGTGGGGGTGGGGAATGGGCTATCGGTAAGGCTCTGCCACGTTGTGCACAGAGAGTTTGGCAGCCTCAAGATGGGTGCTTAGAACTCAATACCAGTCAGTACTTGGACTCAGTACCCAGCAAATCCTAAACAAGGAAGTCTTTCCAAAGCAACCTTGTCTCTCAGCCAACTAAGACGATGCAAAGGTGTGAATGACTGACAGCCAAGTGCTGAGCCTTTTATTAATGGACTTTAGCTTTGCCTGGAAGTGTCAGGGCACTTTCCTCTAGTGTGCCCGTCAGAGGAAAAAGGCCAACATCCCCAACTCACTTATAGGCTGGAGACTCATGGGAGACAGATGTCTAGGTGGGCTCTGGTCCCAGGCATCCAGCTCTCCCCAGATTCCTCTCTTGCAGCCCCCATGGCAGGGCTGTGAAAACCAGGCTGTTCCTGATGGTTCCCATGGCAGCAGCCTGGGGGCTGAGGAGGCGGGGAGGGAGCAGGGCCGCTCTCTGCAGATGCTGTTTGGCATCCAGAGCAGGAGGGGTGGTGGCCCTGCCTGGAGCTAGAAACACTGAAACAGCGCAGGACAAGGGGCAGCAGGAGGTCCCCTCTGCTCTGCACAGTGCTCAGATGGACAGAAGCAGACCTGTGGTGCCTGAGGGGGGAACTGGACAGGGAGAGGAACCTCTGGGGGACCAAAGTCTTCTCTGAGATTCCCCAACTGCGACAGCAGTATCAGGATTTGAATTCCCCAGAGCACCTCTAAACCCAACCTAAGCAATCCCAAAGGGAACCACACAAGGCTTAGAGACCTAGCCCCATGCCCTGATGCACCCCTGCTGAGCCAACTCCCCGTCTCCTGTGCACCCAGCAGACCCTGATGCTGGGTCACCGTGTGGTCATCAGGAAGCCTCATGTGGGTCACAACGTCACTGGGTTTCCGAGATCACCCTGTGGTCTGTTTTCATTTGTAAGACTGTAGGTAGCCTCCCGGACTGCTGGTTGGATCATACACGTGTCAATCACACCCGTGTGGTACTGACACAGTGAGAACTGGGAATGGGAGGGATGCAGGCGCCATGGTACTGACCAGCGCTGGCCAGATGTTACAGTTGTGTGATTGGCACACCAATGAAGAACGAGGGACACATGTGCTCTGGGCTCAGAGTGAGGACCCCATTTTACAGATGGGCCCCCTATGAGCAGCCATTGCTCACAGTGACCACGCCATTCCTGTTGCGCAGAATTGGAAACTGAGGCTTGTCTCCCCAAGACTGTGGGAAATGAATTCTGAAGAGCTGCATGTGGGTCCCAGTGGCTCCCAGTGGCTTGGCCCACACCTCTGTTGTAAGGCTGACAGGGCTGCTCCCACAGTATGTTCTGTGATTCCCCCTTTATGAATGAAGGCTGCAGAGGACTGTCACAATTCCCACTCGGCCAACCCAACTCATCAGGGTGGGACGGCTTCAGCCATGGTCTTCCTGCTCTAACTGACAGGCTGGACCAATGTTCCCATGACTTTTGGGTGTTGGGGATGGGGGCAAGGATTTCCATTCCAGGCCAGGAGTTTGAAGCCAGGTCCCTACAACCTCAGAGAGTGCTGAATCCTGGGAAATCCCAGGGTTAAATCTAAAACGGACACCAGAAAGGGAGCCCCGAGATTCTTTCGTTATAACCCTGGCTCCACCTGTATTAGGAATTAAAAACAAGTCCTGTCCCCTCTCATCTGAGCATTCTGTCTGAGAAAAGGTTCCATGTGTGTGGGGCTTGCATCTGGACAGTATCCCCACCTGTCTGTTTATTCTCAATTCTGCAGAAGGCCCTGCCTACAGGGACCATGCCCTGTGTGTGGCACATGGGGCACCAGGACCACAAACCTCTCCACAACAGCTTGCAGCCCCCAGCCCATGCTCTCCAAGGCCTGCCAGCTGCAAGGATTTGTGTCTTTAATTTTTAAAATGCCATTTAAAGTATGCAATCTGGAAATTAACTGCACCCAGATGCCAGGCCACGGCCACGCGTGCGTGGAGGGCAAAGATAAAAGGCAGATGTTGTGGCAGGGCTTCTGAGACCGGCCAGCCTCAGACAGTGGCAGGCGCCGCCGTGTGCAGGTCTGGGTGAGTCAGCTTCCTCGGGGTTTCCAGAGCGATAACAGAACCTTCCCACTGGAGGACTTGCAATGTGTCTGTGGAGCAGAACGGCCGGTCAGCTAAAGGCTGCAGTTGCCTGGCCTGACCTGGGATATAAATCCCTGCCCCCACCCAGAAGTCAGGAGAGCAGTGGTCCGGCCCATCAGTCAGAGCAGGGAGACCCTGGCTGCAGAAGTCCTGTCCTGCTGGTTGGCTTGGGCAGGTGGAAACAGGAACAGCCCTGTGCAGACTTCACCCGTAAAGTGGGAACACAGAACATATTGTGGGAGTTGCCCTGGTCAGCCTCACCATGGAGACCTGGCTTTAGCAGGTGGGAGCCATTGGGACCTAAATTCAGCTCTTCAAAATCCACTTTCCATTAATCTTAGGAAGATGAACCTCGGTTTCAGCCTTAAAGTAGGAGTTAAGTACACATCCTACTCTGGGGTGTAACTGAGGCTTTGCAAACTGGCATGAGGTCCAGAAAAGAGAAGAGACCTTGAAGGCAGGGGGGCAGGGGCTACAGTTCAGCTTGTAGAGGTTTTTGTTTGTTTTTTGCTTTGTTTCCTGGTGCACGAAGCCCTGGGTTTTATCCACAGTACTACATAAAAGGTGCACGGTGACACGTGCCTCTAATCTCAGCTTTTGGAAGGTAGAGGCAGGAAGATTAGGTCTTCTAGGTCATCCTTGGCTTCATAGAGAGTTGGTAGCTAGCCTGAGCTACACGGGGCTCTGTCTCAGTCAAAACAAAATAGAGAAGAAATCAATGAGGGAAAGCTCCTGTGAAGCAAAGAGGAAGCCAGGTGTGGTGGTGCACACCTGTGATCACAGAGGAAGCCGGGTGTGGTGGTGCACACCTGTGATCCCAGCACTTGGGAGACTGAGGAACAAGGACCTCAAGTTCATGGCTAGCCTGAGCTACAGAATCTAAACAATCACAAATAAAAATCACCAAGGATGCCTCAATAGGTCTAGGCGCAGTCAAGCATGGTACCTTGACTAAGGTCACATGTCCAGGAAGAGGTTGGCTGGGGCAGTCATGGGTGGCACAAATCTTGTGTTTAGTAACCTGGGAGGCAGAGCTCACTCGTATAAAAAAATCTCCCTTTCCTTGCCAGGGGGATGTCCCAGTGGGGTCAGCCGCTGTCTCCTCTGGCCCTGCTGCTATAGGCTTAACTAAAGGGCAGGACCACAGGGTCAGGAGGTAGGATGATGCTGCACACAGAGCCAGTTTGACCCAGTGGCCCACCCGGACTCTGTCCCTGAACAAACACACAGATGCCTCTCTTCAGGGCTGGGGCGCACCTGGGTATAATGGGGACGGCACTGGCCAGAGCCACGTGAGCAGAGTGTGTGTGACTTTACTCTTGCAGCTTGACCACCATGTCAGCCTGGGCCACGACATTCCATGTGCAGAGCTACGAGTGTCCCATGTGGATGTCACCGCAGTACAGCTGGGTCCAGGCGACAATTGGATAGGTATTGCTATGGCCTTGTGAGCTGTGTGGTTTCAGACATACTTCCACACTCTCTGGTTCTCAGGCCTGTCTATTGGACTTGCTCACATGTAATGGCTCTGTATGGATTGCAGAGAAGTCATTTATAGGGTTAGGGGAAGGGGTGTTCAGGCAAGAAGCTATGATAATTCTAGAAGGTCCTCTCAAGAACGATACTGTGTAAGGAGATTTTACACCTGACGAGCCTCGGCAAGACTGTGACTCAGTGATTCCCATTCTATTCTGGTTAGCCTGGGTCAGAGTTCAAAACTGGAGGCCATGGGAGAGGTCACATGGGGTCACGAGGGTACTGGGACTCAGACTGATAACACCACACTTCAGAAGCTTCACTATGACCAATGAGAAAGGAGGGCTTTGGCAGAGACCAGGAAGAAGAGGCCTTGACAGGCCTGTTTGGCCCAGGAGTGCCAACTGCTTCATTTTCGTGGAGACCCATCTCCATACCTGCAGGCCCCTTTTCCCTAGACATATCCTAGCATCTGCCCCTGAGGAGGGAGGGAGGGAGGGGGAGAGAGAGAGAAAGAGAGAGAGAGAGAGAGAGAGAGAGAGAGAGAGAGAGAGAGAGAAACAGACACAGGCACCCACACACAGAGAACATGCATTCAGGCATGAGAGACACACAGAGAGAGAAACACAGACAGACAGACAGACAGACAGACAGACAGACAGAGACAGAGAGACAGAGAGAGAGCTGATTGCTTTCTCCTGCAGCTCTGAGCAAAGGCCTCCCCTGACTTGACAGGGGCAAGGCCTGCCTGAGAGGGGTGCAGGGTGTCTGGCTGGCCCTCATTTGGCCCCTGGCTGCCGGCTTGGCTGGAAGCAGGCATCTTGCTGCGGTGGTGGAATTGGCAAAGCAGCCTCCTTTCGTTCAGTGGCTTGCTTTTCTGCCAGGCAGACAGAATCGCCACACAACACTCTGTTCATCCAAAAAACACAAATAAATAAGACCAGGTCACCAGCCCACCTCCAGCTGACTCACTGCGGGGGGGGGGGGGGAGGAGGAGGAGGAGGAGGAGGAGGAGACTGCACTCTGAACAGGGCCCCCTGGGGGGGGGTCACAACTGGCTTCAGACAAGGCTCAGCTTCCTGGACCTGTGGCTGGAATGACAGAACAAGCGTGTCTGTGTCCCTAGCCTCAATTCTTGTAAACCTGCTGGGGTCTAGGACAAGAGATCTCATCAACATGTTTTTGGTCCCTCCCCTCTTTTCTCTCAGAAAGTCTGAGGCTGATGGAGACTCAGGGTGGCTGTCCTATGGTATGGCAAAGGCACTAAAAGGTAATGCATCCACGAGTGGTCTCCACATTGTGAGTCTACCTTAAAGTAACTTTCTTTGGCCATGTGTCAGGCTGCCATCTCAGAGATTCACCTCGTGGCCCCCCTCTGTAACTGAGTCCACCTGGAAGTCAACCCCTGCTACAGGTCCCCAGGCCTGGGTCCTCTCCACAAAGTCCCTGAACCTGGAAACAGGACTGACGGCTCCCACTGCCCCTCTGTTGGGCTTGATTCCCTTCCAAGCCACATTCTGGTTTTTATGGACTGATTAGGTCCCCAGGGTCCTCATCCCAATAACTCGCTCTATGATACAAATGAAGCTTAGACCTTTCAGGAGAGAATTCCCATCCCAACCAACTGGGTGTTCCTGCTTCTGGCTGGGAAGACTAGCCCCTGGCTGAGAAACGCTGCCCCTGGCTGGGAGGCCCCGCCCCTGCTTGGGAAGCTCCGCCCCTGGCTGGGAGGCCCCGCCCCTGACTGGAAAGCCCCATCCCTTGCTGGGAGGCGCTGACCTTGTCTTAGAAGCCCTGTCCCATCTGGGAGTCCAGGCCTAACAGTCACATCTATATCCCCTCTTCCTCTTGAAGGAGTCTGCGCAGAGTTACCCATCCTCACCTGTGCCTACTCCCCTTCTAGGTCGGCTGCCTCGGCTCCCTTGGAAAGGGTGCTGCTGGTTTGGTGGTGATGAGCAGGGGCCAGCTGCCTCACCTCACATCCCTATCTCTGAAGAGGGAGTATCAGGAAGATGGCTAGACACTTAAAGGAGGATGCCCTACGTCAGCAGGCCCCACATCTGTCAAGGGACACTGGTGTCAGCAGCGCGCATATGGGATACCCCTGTGACCGGCACAGAGATTTCACAGTGCCTTGCCCCGGGAGTGCTTCTGAAAGCCAATGATTAAAAACTCAAGCGAAGCTTCGGAGCATCACAGTTCCCACTCCCTCTGGGGGAAGGCCCTTGGTATTGGCAGCCAGCGGCAACAGCCAGGCCCCTGTGCCTGCTTTGTGGGAAACCCTGTGGGAGCAGATTATAGAAACCTGTGGGCTTCTAAGGGAGGCTCCCAGAGCCCAGGTGCCAGACCTCGAGGAAGTCTAGTTGTGGGGCCCAGCCTCTGCCTGGCTTTCACAGGGCACCTGTAGCACCAACCCCAGTCCCGGCACTACCCTTCCCCCTCGTGGAGATAGCCCGTGGTCTTACAAAAGGCTTAGGTCAGATTCCAGGCTTGGTTCCAGACCCTGCTGTGACGGACGGGCTTGCTGAGCCACTTCACACACAGGATTATTCAGAGGCCCAAGCAGATGGCAGGATATTCAGGGGAAGCACCGTGCAACTGAGAAAGGAGCTCTCAGGAGCTGGCCATGGTGGGAGGAGGAGAGGTTTGGATGATAGTCAGAGTCTGTATCTCCTGCCCACCCAAAGGAAAGAGGCACCTTCTCCCGAGCGAGCAGAGCCTGGTAGCAAAGCCTCGAGCTCCAGAGGCAGACAGAGCTGGAGGCTCAGCTCCTCAGTCCTGTTGCTCCCAGCACCACCACGAATCATATCAACAGTAACTCCATAAGACCCCCCATTCAGTCCATTGCTCCTACCATGGGAAACCTTTCAACCCCCAGGGAAAGACTTGAAGCTTCCCATAATGCCGAGGATAATAAGAGTGCCTGACTGTTGGCCTGTTTTAGAGACACTAGCCTATGCATCTGGAAAGGAAAACAAAACAAACAAAAGCATACAAAATCAAGAACAAAAAGCCAGTTGGTGGTGGGGCATGCCTTTAAGCTCAGCACTGGGGAGGCAGGGGCATGTGGATCTCTGAGCTCAAGGTCAGCCTGGCCTACAGAGAGAGTTCCAGAAACGCTGTCTGTAAAAACCAAACCAACCAAACAAACAAACATTAAAAAAAAAAAAAAAAAAAAAAAAAAAAACGGGGCTGGGGATTTAGCTCAGTGGTAGAGCGCTTTCCTAGGAAGCGCAAGGCCCTGGGTTCGGTCCCCAGCTCCGAAAAAAAGAACCAAAAACAAAACAAACAAACAAAAAAAACCCAGAAAAACAGAAACTGTGAAAGTAAGACTGGCATCAGGACTCAAGAGGCGGTACGCAAGTTCGCAAGTTCAAGGCCACCCTGTGAGCTCCTGCTTGATAAGCAGGAAGAGGGGTGCAGGGTTATTTTTTCCAAGTGGCATAACTGGAAACAGGAGAGAATTGATGGACAAAGTGTTACAAAAACTGAGGACCGAATTCATGACTAAAGATTCCTAATTTTTGAACATCCATAGCCAGGAGGGTAAGAAGAAAAGAGGCTATTTCTGACAGCAACGTGAAAAGAACAAGCTAGAAACAAACGCAGACGTCACCCACGTCTTCCCTACATAGAGAACCAAAAGCATTACAAAAGAAAATCTGAAGGGCAGAGGATAGCTCAGGGATGGGACAGTTGCCTAGAAACTTTGAATCAATGGGTAAACAGGCTGTGTGTTCTTGAGTGGAAACAGTCAATGCCGAAGACTGAAACAGAAACAATATCGCAAGAAGTTGTTTCTTCTGTGAAGCTAAGGGCAGTGGAGGATACTAATAGGACTTTTTCAGTTTGTTCTGTCGGGGCCTGCAGAGCAGGAGAACCATATAAGCAAATTCTAAAACCCAGGGTCTAAAGAGCCCAGGACGATTAAACCACAGAGACATGAAGTCAGACTAGACGTCAGCAGTTCACACAGTTGTAACACTAGCATAGAACATGGAGCAGCAAAGGCCACAGAGCTGTGACACTCTGCCCTGGGGCTCACATGTGGCACGTTATGACACAGGGTGAGTTTGAATGTCACACCAGTAGACAGAGAGAAGGCAGGCGGTTCAACAGGAGCATGGGGCTTTGTTAGTCTTTGGAAGAGGAATGACACCCACAGGCTCGACTGCTTAGACACTTGGCTTCCAGCTGGTGGCGCTGTTGGGGGAAGGCTGTGAAACCATTAGGACAGGGAGCCTTGCTGGAAGAAGTGAGTCACCAGGGGCTGGCCTTGAGTCTGTATAACCTGGACCCAGTTCCTCTTCACTCCCTGCTTCCCAGGTACAAGGTGGCCAACCAGCTTCCTTCTCTTTCTGCCAGACTTCCCTGCCTCCTGCCATGTTGACTCTGCCATGATGAACTGTGTTCCCAGGAACCTTGAGCCAAATAAGTCCTTTCTCCCTTAGATTGTTCTAGTCAGGGCATCTTACCACAATGATGGGAAAAGAAACTAAGATACTCTCTGTATAAAAAGATAATAAAACCCAGTTCTTGATGGAATATTTACATTAGAATAAGTCTGACCCAAACAACAGATAAGAGACTGGGAAGCTATATTTGAAACTTGAAAGAGAAGACAGGAGAACTTTTTGATGCTCTTAGAAGGAAAAGCTTTTCTCAAAAGGGCAAACATCAGACACCACAAAAAATAAATGGATATCCTGAGATCACACGACTGCTGAGCATGCATAAAAAGCACTTCAAAGTGAAGGGAGTGCTGGAAAATATTTGTATCATGTTTCCTTCATATATAAAGATTTCTTGTTAAAAAATAAGAAAAACACCAAAAATGTAGTAGGAAAAGAAATTGACAGAACCACATCAACAGCCAGCATACAAGAAACACAATGACATGCCCTGCCCTTGCCTCTAACACACCAAAGGATGGTCAACTCTGTTCAAATAGAAGTGAGTGCCGCTTTGACCCGCCATGCCCTGAGCAGTACAGCCTCTGCTCCTGTGCCAACAAATTTCTCATGGAGACCTGATCTCCATGTGTTTTCATTACCTCTGAAGGATCAGTCTCGGCATCAATGCTAGTACCAATATTACTGAGTGAAAGTCGTCAAACAGTTCTGAGGGATTCCAAGCTTCACAGACATGACACCACTCAACCTCTCCAGCAGGCTCGTCTAGGTGGGTACCCTATGCCCATTTCTCAGCCTCCTTGCATGTGTTATCTGGAGCATCCCCAGGGTAGGGGTGGGCAGTGGTCAGAGCAGTTGGGAGGTGGGGATTTGGTACTCACTTGTGCATGTAGCCTTCGGGGCCGGCTGTGAGGTTTGCCTGCATGACCGCCTGGAACTCCGTCTCGTTGCAGCAGTATTTGAAGACCGTGTTGTTATGGTGACAGCAAAGGACGAAGGTTTTGTTGTCCGAGAGCCGGGGGCAGTGGAAACCAAAGTGGTAGCGGCCTTTGTGGTCCGTGTAAGGCTCACAGACCCGGAAATGTGCGGACAGGACTGGAATACAGAGACACCAGGTTTGCCAGGGTCCTCTTGGCAGCTCACAGGTACTGAGCAGAAAGGACTGGGCCACCTGCTCCAGGGTCCTACTGGCCCCTCCTTTCCTGGGAATCCTTCATGGTTCAGAGAGAACCTCACTTCGGCCCCAAAGCTTCCTGGACCTCTGATCCCCACCTCTGACACAGCAACAGCCCCAATAGCCCAGACTGAATGCTCCTTGAAGCTCATCTGTAGGGCCACCTCCAGCATCTCAGCCTATAGTGACTAGGGACCTATTCGGTGTCCTCACTGAATCCACATGGTCACCCTAGCAGGATTCTGCTGTCACTTTGAAGGTGGAGAAACTGAGCCTGAGGAGCCTAAAGGACCCAGAGGAGCTGGTCAGTGGTGATGACACAGGACTCAAGCCAGCTCCTGCAAACACACCCCCACACCCCCAAACCACCACACCCCCAAACTCCCACACCCCCCACCCCCCCTCCCCATCCCCTACCCCACCCCCTGGCAGGTTCACTGGGGGTGAGACCACAAAGGAGTGTCCGACTTGGGGTCCACCTCTACTGAAAGTCATAACTCCGTTATAGAAGCTGTTGTCCTAGACCTGAGCAGCTCATACTGTGAGAGGGCTGTGCTGGCTCCTGATCCTCTCTCCCTGGCCCACAGGATGAGGCCCCTATTCAGCTTTCTCTGCCGCAAAGCAGGATGAGCCGATAGTGATAAACAGGACGGAATTCGAACAAAGCAACAATGGGAAAGCAGAGCGGGCTGTCTCTGGCTTAATTAGTATCTTCATAAAGGGCTCGCTGTATCTAATTTGTATCACTGAAAAGGGGCTTCTTGGCACAGGCAAATGGCAGGCACAAAGGCCCTGGCTTCTTAGAGCTCCCACAAGAAGCTGAGAGGTTATTAGATTGCAGCCCACACAGCACCACCACAGGGGACCCCAGCGGGCCAGCTGGCAGGGGGTGGACACCCTGAGAGCTGGTGCTTAGGCTGACTCCAAAGGCCCTTCCCCGAAGGGCAGTTCCTCCTTCTGTGGACACAGTGGAGAGGTAGTGACTCTCTAGCCTCCAGTCCATCCCTGATCTTGAGAAGAGCCAATCCAGGGACACGGAGACCACTTGGTGTGGTGCCCCAGGGAGATGTGGCATGGAGTCCTATCTACTCCCACCAAACAGAAGAGATAGGGAGGCTCAGAGCCTTGGCCCACCAAGCATGCTAGTCAGAATGGAAGCTCTTTGACCCTACAAGAGCACAGAGCTCTAGGGTAGGGAACATGGGACATGATCTATTCTGGTAAGCCCATGCCCCAGGGCTTGTTCTGGGGACCATTGCCCCAAAGCAACAGCACATGGTGAGATTATCAGTAAGAAGCAGAGGACAGCAGTCATGTCCCATGACTCTTGGGTGACTTGAAGCCCCGTCCTGGCTCTGTGTGCTCAGCATGGGCACCTGGGAATGCCAGACACACCTAGGGTGCTAGTAGAAAGACCAACCTAGCTCTGGGACTGGCCTCTTGACTGTGAGTCACAGCATATAGCAGGGGGCTGTCAGGCTTTGGCAGGGGCAATTGCAAACATAGGAGTGAGACTGGAAGGTCCTGCCCAGGACCTAGTTCACAACCCCATAGCTATCCCTGAATGCTCCGGCCTTAGTCATTAGCCAGTGACCAGGAGACCCTGCTGCTTCCCCAGGGTCAGAAGAGCCCTGGGCTGGGGAACCTCCACCTTTCCTCTCTCTGCTTTGGAGAAGGATCAGAGCCCCTGTGGTGGAGCTCGAAACACCAGTGGGGGCAGCTTCACTGCCTCCAGCTCTCGTGAATTCCAGCACTTATGTGAAGCATGGTGAACCCCAGCTCTAGTGGCCCAGGCCGAGTCAATTCTTATTTAGCCTTGTGAGCACCACCCACATGCCTCCTCTGAGTCCCTGTCCCCAGTGGCAATAAAAAGTGACTGAGTCCTTACACCCAGAATAATGAGAACCAAGGGCCCTCTACCACATGGGGAAGAGCTGGGAAGACACAACATATAGTTGTCAGGCCCTCCTACATGGGAAAGAGCTAGGGTGGAGAGAACCAGGGTCCCCATCACATGGGAAGAGCTGGGGAGGTGGTGGCCCCAGACACCGGCCTCAGCTTGGCTGCTACTCTGCTCTCCTGGGAGTCCTATCACAATCTCCTCCAAGCTACATCCCAAGCAAAGGGTGAGGGAAGGAAGCCACCAGTCCCAAGCAATGGCTTGGCCATGGTGTGGGGAGGGTCAGAGAGGAGAGACAGAGCCATACACAACAGAGAGACACGGGATTGAGGAGGAGATCTGAGGCGTATGGAAGAGATATATGAAAGAAACAGAGAGGCAGGTAAGAGAGATGCATGGAGAAGTGGGAAAATATACAAAGTAACAGAACCATATAGAGATGGAGGAGTGAGACAGACAGACAGTGCCACGATAGCCTTTGTGAAGAGCCAGGCTCTGCCTCGGTCCTGGCTGGCTGCTGGGCTGTCTCTTGTCTTGGCTCAGCTCTAGTTTGGAGGCACGGAGGATCTGGTTTCTGAGTCCAAGCTTGCATACAGTGCCAGCCCAGGTACCTGGAGGGTGTGGCTCCAGTGCCGGGGTCTGAATCCTGGCCCCTCTGCTAGCTGTGATCTCCAGGCTCAGTTTTGGCTTGCAGAACTAGAGGAGCAAATGTGAGTGGCAGGTTCCTGGCAGCCCCACTCCCCCGCAGCATCCAACGATCAGATCAGCTCATCTCGGGGCTGGGAAACTTCATCCGGAGACTGAAGTACCCTTGTCCTGTTGACATGCAGAGCCCCAGCAGCAGCCCTACCCTGGAAGGGAGCCCCCACTCTCCCTCAAGCCCCTGAGCCCCACAGAAGTTTTACCTGCAGGAAACAACAGGGAGAATACCGCGAGCACGTTCCGGGACCGCTGGCCACAACTGGTCATCATCCGGCTGGCATTGACCCGTCCGGCGCTGCCTGTGTAAGACAGAGACACTCGGCAACTGTCTCCTCGCACTTGCTTTGTTACCCGCAGAGGAGGGACAGCAGACAGGCAGCAGACAGCAGGAGCTTGCGGGAGCCGGGGCGGGCGAATGGAGAATAAAAAACACCTCCATCCAATTTCCTCTCTGGAATGAGTGACCTTCCCCCAGCAGCCCCGTCACCTTTGCTTTTCACAGCAAAATGAGACTTAATCAAAGGACGCCGATGGCTCAGGTGGTGAAATCACCAACCATCCATCCAAAGTGTCCAGGAGGAGGGGGATGATAAGTCCTCTACCTCTGCCATCTCAGGGCTAGGGACCCTGCCTCCCTGCTCTGTCTCTAAGGGTGACTTCCATTTACTTTCCTGCAAGTACACACTGGCCTGGCTACCTTTCTAGGCACCAGGGACACAGCAGCCAACAAAAGAGGAAGCAAACAGTGGGGGAAAGAAACCTTTCCCGATGGTGTGCGCCCCAGAGCAGAAGCCACAGCCCTCACAGGTGAGCATTCACAGGACAGCACAGCGCTGGGAGAGTTGGACCGCAGCAGAGGCTCCACAGTGTACTCACAGCCCCATAACCACGGCTTTTGCTTATAGCAGCTAAAATAACGGAAGCCTCCACAGACAAGAAGGGGCAAACAAAACACATGTGTGCACACAGTGAAATACTACTCAGCCTTAAAAAGGAAGGCAATGAGCTGGCGGTGTAGCTCGGTGGTAGAGTGCTTGGCTGGCACGAGAAAGGTCCTGGGTTCGATTCTCAGTACTGCATAAACAACAGGAAAGGGGGGCTCTCAAACAATCTACCCTACAGAAGAATTCGCCAGCCAATGTGCTTGTGGAAATACGACAGACCCAGAAATATAAACACGAGTGATCTAACTCACAGTCACGCGGGGAAAGTGCCCAGAATAGTCACATCTGTAGAAAAAGGGGCCCAGAACGTGATGACCACAGCCTACATGATGTGTAGGTAGGAGACCTTGTGACTCTCCCCAGCTTGGCTGTATTATGCACTTCCCCCAGTCCCTGCCATCTTCAGGGCAGACCACAGCCCCTTTACATGGTTCTGGTGTCTCTACAGCGCAGATCAGCCTCCCGAGGACAGTCTGGGACAATGCCCAAGTGCACTGCCAATAAAGCAGTTCAGCCAAGCAACAGAGAAGCACCCCTCTCTCAGCTCACACTGTCCCAGACCCTATCTCAGCCTTCTGCAATGAACTTGGAGCCAGCTTGCCCTCAGGTACTGTCTACCTGGTCACCAAGGGAGCACTGTAACTCTGCTTCCATCAGAGATCCGGGGTTGGCTAATGGCCACTGGGATGATCCAGAGTTGACAACTAGTTCTAGGCCAGGCATATATGTGATGAGCCCCATATATATCCCAGTAGCCTGAACTTTGAGGTATGTGTGTATATAAGTGTGTGTGTGTGTGTGTGTGTGTGTGTGTGTATCCAAGTAGTCTAATCCTTGAGGGGTGTGTGTGTGTGTGTGTGTGTGTGTGTGTATCCCAGTAGTCTAATCCTTGAGGTATGTGTGTGTGTGTGTGTGTGTGAGTGTGTGTGTGTGTGTATGGGAGATGTGGGTGTGTGTGTGCATGTGTATGGGGGTATGTGTATCTCTAGGGACAGGTGCTGACCTTGGGCAGTTTAATTTGTCCAAGGGAGAGGACAAACTTGACTATCATACAAATGTCACCAAAGCTCAGCACTGAGTCCTGTTGGTGGCATGGCTCCTCCAGCCCTGGGGAGGACTCCTCTACCCCTGGGGAGGACTCCTCTGGCCTTGGGGAGGGCTCCTCCAGCCCTGAGGAGGACTGCTCTGTACACTACTGCCTTTCCATTTCCTCTGGAGCCCTAAGCTGCTTAATTGCTCGGTGCTTGGCCTCCCGCCCCTGGCCCTCCTGGGAGGAAGAACAGAGATTAAGGCTTTTGAGAACATTTAGGAAAGGATTTCCATGTGGAAACCCACAGGGTCAGCTCTGAAAAATGCACTGTGAGGAAAAAGCGCCTCTGAGATGCCCACACCCCTCAGGGCTCCTTTCACTATAGACTCAGGCAGGGAAGCTGAGGCCTCCAGAGGCTACCTGGGTCTCCAAATGCCCAGCCTCTTCTCCCAGCCTGAGAGGCCTTGAAAGGCAGGGCTGCCCCACTTCTGTCTGTACGGAGCAGGGGGTTGGAGGAAGCTGAATCTAAGAGTTGCTAGGCTTGAGCATGAGGCATCCGCCTCAGCCCTCTGGTCAGTTTCCAGTCCCTGCAAAGACCCAGTATACTGGCCGATGATGAGACTGTCCTTCTCGCTGTGGCGAATCCAGGCTCTGCTATCTTGCGATCACAGAAGTACAGCCGCCTCCGGGAGGTTCTGCCCTTACTTTAACTTGCCACTGAACCTACACCCATGAGACCCCATCTCTTCCTGACACCGACTACTCCCCTGCTAGGCTCTCCTCCCTCTGCTGGCCACTGAGACAGGAGGCAAAATGGACTTAGAGCACATTCTACCTCCCATAGTGAGACAGTCCCCCCGGCTTGTGAGACATTCTGTGGAGTGCACGCCGCCGGCTTCCCCTGAGACATACACTCGTGTATCCCAGTACTTTGAGAATAGACTAGACCCTGGGTTTGGCGCTGAGCACAATGAGGTGGAAGTCACTGTCCAAGGGGTGGGGCTGGGGGGTTCCTGGTGTCTGAAGCTGGACTTTAGAAGGCTCCTTCCTGGGTTCCTCTGTCAGGCCAGAAGGGTCTTAGGTTAGGGCCTGACTGCAGGGCCCAGGCATGAGGGTTTAGCTTAGGCTTCCCAGGCCCTGTGGGAATCCTGGCCTTACAGGATCCCAGCCTTGGTCCTCAGGCATCTCTGGGAGAGGCATGATGCCAGTCTCAGGGCCAACTGTATGCACTTCAGCCTGTGGCCCAGCAGGTCTTGCCCACAGTCACTGACCCTGTGGCTGAGTCTGTGACCCAGCCTTCAAAGATCTCAATGGTTTTCAGCACCATGGTTCAACTGAGTGCTCAACCCTCATCTGGGTCTGCCTCCGAGAAGTCCACCAGGATTGTCACCCTGGCTGAGAGGGAGCATCTCAGTTAGATGTCCTGATCTGGGACATGCAGAAGTTGACACCTGCTAGATTTCACTCCACTGGAGAGGGACAGGGACTGAAAGAGGTCTGTCCTGCCTTTGAGGACTATGACACCTCTACAGGCGGCTGTCTTATGCTGGCTGGGTCTTCACAGAACATGCTCTACTCTATGCACAACTCTGTTACCTTGGTTAATGTCCACTAACCCAATACCCACAGACCAGTTCGTCAGAGAGGAAGCAAAGGCTCAGAGAGGTAGACTGAACTGCCCAATCTCACACAGCCACTCAGTCCTGAGACAGGAGGCAAAGAGCATTGTACCTCCAAGTGCCAAAACAATGCGGAGGCTCATGAGGCCTCCCAGGGAGCGCAAGAGGTCGGCTTATCTGAGATTTCTCCCTGTGTGTTCCAGCACTTTGAAAAAAAGCAGTCAACTGCCCAAGATGGCAGCTCTGTCACCAACAGTAAGACCTGAGTATCTGAGAGTGACTGAGGTTTGACGGGGTCCAGGACCATGGTCGGCACGTACCACCACGGCCCACCCTCTCTGTGGGTCAGCTGGGGACTGCTGCTCTAAGAGTTCAGGGTTATTTTTAAACACTGATTTTGGCGAGGCTGGGAGGGGAAAAAGAAGGGCATGTGAAGAGAAACAGACCTTGGTGAGACAGATGAGACCCCATCGCCAAGAACGGATCTGTTTTCCCCGTCAGCAGGACAAGGGCGCACTGAGCAAGGGACAGCAGGACAGCGGGACAGGGGGAAGATACTGGAGGGCCTCATCAATAACCTGGACACTCAGCAACTTCTGTAGCTCCCTGCTGCCTGTCTCTAGTCCTGATGCCAGCCGCTGGGCAGAAGCCAGGTACCCCGTTGGTCTAGAGGGTGAGGGTCAGCCAGACTTGTGGGTAGAGTCCTCAAGGCCAGTCACTCTGCCTTGTCACCGCTTGTAACCACATCTCTGGTGACTGGGAGAGCTTCCTTCAGTCCTCTGTGCCCTAGAGCAAAGGTAGAAACTGTGCAGACTCTCAGGATCACTGTGCTGTCTCTAGACTCTTCCCATAGCATCAGGCCCTCACACGTGGCTGTGGGCCACTATTCTTGCCTTTAACTCTCTGCATGACTGCCACCCACCAACACAGCTCCCAGGAAGCCACAGTCCCCATTCCACAGAGCACACCAGGCCACTCGCCCACTTGAGAAATCAAAGCCTTGCTCCATACTGGGGCCTTGGCTCTACCTAACCACCCATACCACCTGCTGCATAGATTTCTCCCCTCAACCTTTATAGTTGCTACCTCCCAACCCCAGGCCACCCTCTCTACCCTGCAGCCAGGGATAGAGGCTCAAGGTGAGGGGGGAGCCCACTTGCAGCTTTCTTTCCTGATTCTCACCCCTCAAGAGTTCTCCCCCAAATGGTGCCCACCCTAACTGTCCAAATGTTAAGTCTGGGCGGGGGCTGTGCTGCTCATGGGGGTTTGTGTCCTGTCTTGAGAGTGAGGTGAGGGCTCAGGGGCTTGCTTCTTGGCAGATAGTAGCCACAAGGACAAGTCACCAGTCAACTCCAGTCCCCAAAGCACACAAAGAAGCCAAGAGCCGTGGGGAGGATGGACTGCTCTGCTTTCTGTGTTCCAAGTGGCCTCAGGGATGTCCAGAGTCTTGCCTGTGTCCCAGCCTGCCATGCCCAGGCATTCTCTTCTGAACCATCTGGGACATCCATATCAGATCTGCCTATGTCAGCGTCATCTTGCCGCTGAAGCAGCGATGGTATCCTACAAACACCTGATGAGCTGCCACAGGGAGTTAAGCAAACCTGACAGACAAGGCCCCATGGCTCTGACAAAGGCCCTGGGAAGGACAGGCATTAAAGCTGTCACGTGATGAGCTAGTGACTAAACTTGGGCCGTACTAATGGTGGTAGTGACATTAGCGTTCATATAAATAATTCCACCAGGCCAAGGTCCTCCAAGGTCTCCAAGGTCTCCAAGGTCTCCCTGTGGACAACAGCGCTATGACCAGACATAAACAGGGGAACAGAGGAACCGCAAATGGAGACCACAGGCGGCAGCTGACAGAACCTATCTGTGTTAGGACAGAGCTCAGCATCTTCCCCCTCTCACCTTGGCTCACCATCCTTGTCTGTGCCAAAGCCTGTGCAGATGTGGAGGGAAATAATAGGCCAGGAGAAAAGCGTCAAGCCTGGGTCTGTATGCCAGAGTCGGGATGTGAGGCTGCAGGGCCAGCTGATGGGGTCAGGCCCACGTGCACTCAGACACACACATCAAGGAAACACATATACCCTAACGTCTGCTTGGCAGCTATACAACCCAAGAAACATGCACTCGTGCACGCACCCGCCCACACACAACCCAGAGGTGTGTGTATGTATGCCCCACGCCCAATAACCAGCTCACAGCCTGTGTATATGCGTTGTCACCAGTGGCTGTTGTCACTCAAATTCCCAGCAGTCAGCCTGATGTCAGGTGCATGAGCTTTGGTTTTTAGGACAACACGTACCTGGAACTTGGGACATGTCCCTGGGTGTTTGAGGGCAGATCAAAGCGTGCAGTGCACCTCTGATCTGTTTTGGTTAGTAGGAAGAAAAACAGTGCGTTGCCTCACAGTGTTAGTATGGATGGAGGAAGGCGGCAGGAGAGGGGCACCTCCCACCTGCCACCAGGACACGTGGTCTGCAGTGGGAGGGGCAGGCCAGCCCTTTATACCCCGTCGCTGTGGGTGCCAGCTCGGTTCATCCGGTTGAGATCAGTTTGCTTTGGCTCTTTGTCTTGTAGTTCGTAGTGGGCATCTTACAAGTCCATGATAAGCTGACTGAGGTCATCCTCTCTTTCCCCAACCCCAGACAGGATTTCTCTGTGTGGACCTGGCTGTCCTGGGCTGGCCTCTGTCTCTGCCTCTTCCTCTGCCTCTGCCCTCTGCCCTCTGCCCTCTGCCCTCTGCCCTCTGCCCTCTGTCCTCTGTCCTCTGTCCTCTGTCCTCTGCCCTCTTCCTTTTGCTTCTGTCTCTGCCCTCTGCCTCTGCCCTCTACCCTTTGCTTCTACCTCTGCCCTCTGCCCTCTGCCCTTTCCTTTTGCCCTCTGCCCTTTGCCTCTGCCCTCTGCCCTTTGCCTTTGCTCTCTGCCCTTTGCCTCTGACTCTGCCCTCTGTCCTCTACCACTGCCTTCTGCCTTTGCCCTCTGCCTTCTGCCCTCTGCCTCTGCCCTCTGCCCTCTGCCTCTGCCCTCTGCCCTCTGCCTCCCAAGTGCTGGGATTAAGGGTGTGCACCATCATCCGGCCCAATCTCCTTTTATGAAATCCATGAGTCGGAGCTCAGAGAGGCCTAGGGATGTGCCAGAGCTGAAGGGTGGTGCACCATAAAAGCTCATCTCAGGCTGTTCAGCCCCAACTACGGAGGGACTCACACTGGATTCGGGGTGTGGGCTTCTGTGCATCAGCACAGATACTCTGGCACTGAGCTAGCTAGGTAAGGTAATGCAAGCTGCTTCACCGGTCTGTTTCCTGGTGACTGGACCCATGCCACCCACCTTGAGGACCACAGTGAGGCTAGACAGAAGGGCTATAGCTAGCAGGGCAGCCACAGCTCTGAGCTCATGGGTGGAGCAGCTCCCAAAGGCAACAATTAGGTCCTGAGAGGTTCCTTGCCCTTTAAGAAACATGTGTGACAACCATGTCTGATGCCACTCCAGCTCTCCTCCCCAGCGCTGCTCAGCCTTTCCTCAACCTCCATCCACGTTGGCAGTCTCCCAGATCCTTAACACCACCTATATATTTTGCACACAGTAGGCACTAAACATCCCCCACCCCCTGCCTCTGCAGAGTAGGAACCTGCTGACATTCTGCCTGGACGTTGGCAAAGCTTTAGAAACTTCTAGATAGGAAAAAGGAAACTTCTAGAGAGGTCAAACAGAGGTGTGGTGAGAATGGCTAGCTCCTTCTGCCAAGCCACTTGGCTTGGAGTGATGGGGCAGGCATAGGGCCCAGAGTCCCACTATGTGTGAAGCCATCTTCTCCAGGAGCCTCTGTCAGGTGAGAGAGAGGAGAAGGCTCTGAACACTTGAGTCTAATGGGAAGAACGCAGCTTTACTGCCTCTGGTCTCGCTAGGCCCTCCCTTCCAGAGATGAAGTTATCCCCATTTAAGGCTCCCTCCCTTCGGCGACTGCTCCCCACCTCACAGCCAACCAGGCTCTAGAGGGTGCAAGTTCTGAGCCCAACCAGGACTTCCCCTTCCAGAGGCTCCCCATGCTCCACCCATCATCGGTTCTGTGTGTGTTGCTTGCTAGATGGGAAGTCAGGTCCCCCCTGCCATCCCACTGCATAGGAGAGGAAACTAAGGCCGGAGGGAAGTAGGCAGCATAGTGACAGCTAACTGTGGCTTTCCAGGCCTGCTGAAGGCTCCTGGTGCCCTTCTCTTTGGGGCCACCACCAGCTCCCCACTGTGCATCAGTATCCTTCTGCTGCATGTAAAAGAAGATTCTGGCTGAGATGACCCTTGGCCTTTTCAGTATGGCCAGCTTCTGCCTTAGGCCTCCCAGCAATCCGCTGTTTAGAGAAGGGGGACCAGCATCCAGAACCCCAGGCTCTCGGGAAGAGGTGTGACTGGAGGGATGTCCCTTATGGAGATAGACAGGGGGAAAGTGGGCACACCCACTGCCTATTGGAGCGTGGTCTGGTTTCTCTCTCAAGACCTCCTCAGTGTCAGGGGCTTCACCGGGGAGAGGAACTAAGGTCCTGAGTCTGTTCCCCCTCTCTCTTTTTTCTTTCTTTCTTTTTTTTTTTCGGAGCTGGGGACCGAACCCAGGGCCTTGTGCTTGCTAGGCAAGCGCTCTACTGCTGAGCTAAATCCCCAACCCCTGTTCCCTCTCATAATGGGGCAGCCCACCCATCCTAAGGGATATAAGAAGGACTAAAGAGGAGATGAGGTGATGTTGACTGACATTCATTCATTAATCCACTCCTTCACACACGTGTGAGACGATCCTGGGACCCACAGACCTGCAGGGAGCTAAACAGGAATCTTGACTGCAGAGGGGTGTCCAGACTGGTCTAGGTCGAAAGCCCTAGAAGCTGAGGTCTGGTAGGTAAGCAGGCCAGAATCAGACCAAAGGAAACTGAGTCTGTATGCTAAGGTACGCTGCTGAGGTCCTGAGGCAGGAGGTGGGTATGGCCCACTGCCCCCTGGGGACATGATTGGCTCCCATTGTGTTCTGCCTGGCAACCCTGCCTGGCCTGCTGATTGGGCACAGAGGGATAGAAAGCCATCCCTGGGCACTGGGTAGGGAGGGGACATGGAACAGTGCATTTGTCTAAAGCCAGTTGTCACCAGGGTCAGGGCTCTTAAAGGTGATCAACCTTTCAGAAATTGAAGATGTGAGAAGCCTGTGTCAGAACTTGATTCCCTCATCCCCAACCCCTATCCCTGCCATCACCATGTTGGGCTGGTCCACAAAGCATTCAACTTACCCCACCTCAGACCTGTAGCTTTCAGCACACACCAGGCCCTGGTCTCTCACCTAGCTCTCTTCCCAGCCACGCTCCATGCCAGGTTCTTGCCATTAGGGCGTTGAGGCAGAGAGAGGGTGTAGAGCTCAAAGTCACAAAGCAAGGTGTGGCAGAGCCAGGACAGGGGCTGTCTATGCTCCCCTACAGGGCTGAACATCCAGACTCACACTAATGACGCCAACTGTCATTACCTTCTTCTGGAAACTTCCATAAGACTTTCCCTTTTTGCAGAGTTCTGTAAGGCAGGGGCCAGAAACAACTGCATATACCGGCTGTGATCCCCCTGCAGCTGCTGGTCTCTCTCCTGGCTCTCCAGTCACCATTGGCTCTAAACCCCAACCAAGGCGAGTGACTGGGTCAGACCTCGTAAAGGCAAAAGAGGCTTCCAGTCTGCCAGCCTGCCACCCACCCTCCTTCCATGTGCTGGAAGGACTCTGCCTGCTCCAAGGGATGCAGAGGCTAGGAACATGTCACCGGTGACCCCTTACCATACTCTACATAGGCCAGACTCTGGGCTTGCTGTCCCACAGGGCCCTATCCATCCCCAGTGAGAATCAGTTCTCAAATGAGCAGTCCTGTGCAGTGTCCCAGCTATGTTGAGGTTCTGAGACCTTATAGCTGAGGTTCTGAGGCCTTATAGCTGGGGCTCAGCACAATATGAACCCCCTGAATTGTGGCTTAGAGGAGACAGATAGGTGTTAGGATGTCATTATGTGGACCTCTCCTATACCAACACTGCCCTGAGGCATGCAGGAGAAAAGTAAACTTCAGCATCAGCCATAAGCACAGATGTCTCCGAAGCCCAGAGAGATGCCAGGGACCCTAGGTAGTCAGCCATCACTGGTAGACTCTATATTGGCTTGGCCCCTCCCTGTCCTGATTCCATAATGACTGTCATCTCTCACCCTCCAGCCCATTTCCCAGGGTAGTGTCCATGTCCTGTTGGTTCATGGAGCATTCAAGTCACCCCTGTGTCAGGCCTGCAGTTCTAGCACACACCAAGCTCTGGTCTGTCACCTAGCTCTCTCTTCCCTTCTTCTCTAGACCCTTGCTATTAGGACATTGAGGCACAGAGAGTGTCAGCGCAAGCCCAAAGTCACACAGCAAGGGGTGGAAGAGCTAGGACATGGGCAGACCTGAGGGGCTTGTGTATGTCCTCTCTGCAGGGAGAGCCACCCTTCCCTGCTCTTTGAGATACTTCTAGCTGGGCACAACCCTGGTTCCTTGCATCCCAGTTTTCACGTCAACCCTGTTCCTGTCTGCCCCTCCTCACAACATCTCCCACATTAGGTCTGTGTGGCTCAGCCCCCCTGCCTGCCCTGGGCTGACATTCCTACAGCAGCCTGCACTGCAGCTTCTGGGTGGCATTAAGAGCCAGGCCATAAAGGAGGCCAGCTCCCTCGCTCCCGCCCTCGGCCCCTGGAATCCACCCTCCCGAGCAAGGCCAGAGATAAACCTTTTTTTTATCCATTTTGGCAGACAGCACACATGGGTCTCTGTGCCCTTATCGAGCCATAATCCAGATGGACTGTGGCAGCCCAGAGGGCTGGGTGCCATGTAGGGCAGCCATGGGACAACTTTATGGTAGGGGCTGGCGGGTTACATCATCCTTAAGGCTAGGGGTGCTGTGCTGATCCTCAGGGTACAAGCAGGGGCACAGGGTGTGGGGGGAGTGGATGTACCCAGTTAGCTTGTGACAAAGCTGAGACCCAAACCTAAGCGGCTGACAAGGAGCAGGAAGGGCTCTGAGCTTGGAGTCTGAACACAGGTTTCAGTCTCAGCTCTGACACTTCTTAGCTATGCTGCCCTGGGTGAGTCCCTTTCCTTTTCTGAACTTGGGCCACCCGGCTGCTTTTGTCACTGTCTTTTGAGGACCATGATGGTACAAAGTTGATATCTCATTAATTAGCTGCTGCTGCTGCTTCTTCTTCTTCTTCTTCTTCTTCTTCTTCTTCTTCTTCTTCTTCTTCTTCTTCTTCTTCTTCTTCTTCTTCTCCTCCTCCTCCTCCTCCTCCTCCTCCTCCTCCTCCTCCTCCTCCTCTTCCTCCTCCTCCTCCTCTTCCTCCTCTTCCTCCTCCTCCTCTCCCTCCTCCTCCTCCTCTTCCTCCTCCTCCTCTCCCTCCTCCTCCTCCTCTCCCTCCTCCTCCTCTCCCTCCTCCTCCTCTCCCTCCTCCTCCTCCTCTCCCTCCTCCTCCTCTCCCTCCTCCTCCTCCTCTCCCTCCTCCTCCTCCTCTCCCTCTTCCTCCTCCTCTTCCTCCTCCTCCTCCTCTCCCTCCTCCTCCTCCTTTTCCTCCTCCTCCTCTTCCTCCTCCTCCTCATCCTCCTTCTCCTCCTCTTCCTCTTCTTCCTCCTCTTCCTCTTCTTCCCCCTCTACAGATTCAGAGCCACAGAGAAACCAGGGGAGCAAAGAGCCCCAGGAGGAGCCTGTCAGTGAGGCTCACTGTATCACATCCTGGGTCCTTCCCCCTCTACCCACCCAGAGGCCAGGTATGGCTAACACCCTTCTTGGCTGAGCAGAGGCTCCACTGGTCCAGGGGCACCAGGTTCTAGAATGGCCTCCCAGTGGCACCATTTATAAGAAAGAGACCTGGAAATTGGCTAAAGGCAAAAAAAGACCAAACTATGTCTCAAGAGGGTCAAATGCAGGTGCTTCCTCAGAGCAAAGAATGGTCACACTCAACATCCCAGGCCAGCCCAGCCGTGCAAAGCCAATGGAGATGCTTAAGCTCCAAAAACTGGGTTCAGATCGACACTCTTTCCCAAGGCTGAAGAGAGCTCTGAAATACATAACTACCTGGTGTCTCAAAATACACTGCCTGTGACAAGCAAGGCCCATAGGGGAGAATGGGGGACTCTGTGGAACACACGGCAGCTGGCGGTGGCCCTGGTGAAGACAGGAATATTTGCTGTCACTGACCAACAACACATGGGTAATCATCAAAGCCACCACACAGATTTAGGTAGGAAAGAGCTAGAAGCCAGGGCAGCAACAGATCAAATTCCACGGTCTAGGTCCCTCAAATAAAATACAGAGCAATAGAGAAAATCCCTACATAAGAACCAAAACGGGGGGGGGGGGTTGGGGAGACGGCTCAGTGGGCAAAGTGCTTTGTCACGCACATGAGCACAGGGACCTCATTTTGGATCCCCAGCACTTGTGTAAGATTTTAGCCAAGTACTGCAGCGGGTGCCTCTCATCCCGATGCTGAGGAGGGAGAGATGGGGAGACCCCTGGAGCTCAGCAGACAGCGCAGGTGAATTGGTGAGCACCAGGCTCAGTTAGCAAGTGATATTCCCAACGCCGCCCCCAGTCTCAAATCGTAAGATGGGAAAGCAATGGAGAAAAATACCAATGTTGAACTCTGGCCTACACAGTTATACACACATGCACACACATACGCATGCATGCACACAGATACTCATGCTTAATATAAATGATTGTGCCTCCTCAGGCAGGCACACAGGACACTGGATCCTCTTCCCTGAGGTCATGCTTCCTGGGGACTGAGCTCAGACGTCCTTATCCCAAGAAGGACTTGTTTCCTAGTGATCTCCTTCAAGGGAGCCCCAGAACCCTCTCCTTTGGTAGACTCTTTGGTCAGAGACTCCATGTCTGGGTTTCCTCATCTATCACTCAGGGTCAACAGTAACAAATGTCTTCGTATCTCAGTGCTTTGGTCTAAAATGGGGGATTCCGCTCTCAGAGCCGAGGTCACCTCTTATGCGGCCCCACTGAATGCCCAAGGAATACCTGGCCTCTGGGAAGCTCACTCCTTCCTCTGTAATGGGGCAAGGGAAGTGTGCCATAGATGCCATAGCTTACCAGCTTGGCACCTTGGGCAAACGAGGAGCCTCTCGCAGTCTCTGTGTTCCCATCTGTCTAATGGGATGGTGCTCGGGTTCTACAGTTTAATGTCCATGCATTGAGGTTTTTTTTTTCTCTTGCTTGGCCCTATTGGGAGGTGGTAGTCAGTTAAGAGGTAAGGCCTAGTGAGTCTTTCAGTCACTGGGGACATGTGTGAAAGGGCTGCTGAGACCCCAGCCTTTCTTCTTACTGTCTTTCACTCCAGCCAGAAGGTAAGGAATTTCCTCTATCATACATTACTACCATGATGCTCTGCCTTACCAGAGGCCCAAAGCAAAAAACACCACTGACCATGGGCTGATGGTCCAAAAGGATGAGCCCAAACAATCTTTCCTTGTTTTAAGATGATTGTCTCAGATCTTTTGTTACAGTATGGACAGCAGATCCCAGACATGGCTGATCATAGTACCTGGAGTATGGCTATTACAGATAAATGGGGGATGGGTTAGGAAGGCAACATCACTACTCCTAGACCTCTAGGTCCAAAACTTATGGTCTAATCAGAGGCTGGGCCACTTCTTGTAGGGGGTTGGTCACCAGATCTCTGTTAGTGTTGTCGTCAAGAAGTGGCCATAGACAGAGTTTGTGAAAGGCAGATGCTGTGTTCAATAAAGTTTTATTGACACAAACCATCAGCCCAAGTTCCTAAGCTTCTGGCCCAGCAAGCCTTCCTGGGAACTGGTTGGAAGTGTAGACTCAGGGTTGTCCCATTCTGCCTGAGAACCTGGCTACTTGCTAGCAGTTCCCAGTGACACAGCTCCAGGGTCTGCAGGGTTAATCTGTCCTAGGCTGGAGTACCCTTGGGGGAACCACACTGAATGCAGGTGGAGACACGGAGGGAGTGTGGGGAGGGGCAAAATGCCAACTACAACAAACCAAGTCACCAAGGCCTCTAATTGACAGTGGCTGCTGTTCCGACCAGAGGCTTGTCATCTGTGATAAAGTGAAGTTGCCTCTAGGCCAATCAACTTCAAATTTATGCAAATAGGACCGCCGCAGAGCTGCAGAGCCCCTCTCTCGAATAGTTGCAGTCCGTCTCTTAGCTGGCCTGGAGGACTGTGGCCACTCACACATCTGCCCCCAACCTGGTCGATGGCTGGAATTAATGAGTCCCCACTTACGCTCCCCAAAATTGGCACCAAAACAGCCACCATGACACAGGCAAGACTTGAATGCTCCTCTCAAAGGTGGCAGTGGCTCCAGGAATGATCTATGACATGGCCACAGGCCTCAGTGGATCAGGCCTACCTGTTCTCATTAACTGTCATTCAGGCTGGCTTCTCAGAGGCATGGCTGGGCATGGAGAGGACCAGGCACTTCTAAAGAATGCAAGAAGTGGCACTCAATCCCCTTGGTGAGCACGTGAAAGCTCTTACCAGCCCAGATCTGAGAAGGCAATAGTCTCTCTCTCTCTCTCTCTCTCTCTCTCTCTCTCTCTCTCTCTCTCTCTCTCTCTCTCTCTCTCTCTCTCTCTCTCTGCTGGCTTGCAACCTTGCAGTCCCTGAAACCACAAATGCATCAAAGCTCCCAAAAGAATTCCTCATCAGTCCAACCCCCAAACTCCTCTATCTCAGAATGCTACCTCCCTGACCTGCTTTTCACCCGAGGATGAGCTACTGAGCTGAGGAGAGTAGGGGTTTCAGAGTAGATAAAGGGCACCTTCATGCATGCCCCCAAAAGAAACACCAGTTAAGACACAAGTGTCCTGTTTGAGCCTACCATGTGGGGTCCTTGTGCCTCCTTAGCCAGGCATGGAGTCACTGAGAACTTCCCTCAGGACCAGACCAAACCTCTGATTGTCTCACCTCGAGGTAGGAGACACCCAGCTCCTAAGGGCTTTCTTCTCCGGCCTGTGCTTCCTCTTAGGTCAGATTCCAGCACTGCTATCCCATGGTTCCTTCTTCTGCCCCCTCACATCAGCTACAACCTCTTCCTTCACTGTCTCCTGAATCACAATGGAGCAAGAGCATCCCTCTGAGGGCACTGGGCCTGCCCCATCCACCACTGCCCAAGATGCCAAGAAGGGATACCAGAAGGGCCACTCAACAACCCACACAGCTTTGGAGGCTCTCGCCTTGAGGAGAGCTCACCTTGGGGGGAATACTTGGGGAGTTTATTTACAGGGTGGGTGGGAACTCACTTTAGGGAAACATCTTAGAGGGCCACGCCTGTTAGATTTTCATCAACCTCACAGAAGCTAGAGCTGTCTGGGAACATGAGCAGAAAGAAGGCTTCCATCAGGTTGGCCTGTGGGCGTGTCTGGGGTGAATTTTCTGGAATGATGACCGATGGGGGAGGCCCCAGCTCACAGTGTGCAGCACCTCCCCTGGGCAGGTGATCTTGAGTTCCTGCCCTGCCCTTCCTCAGTGATGGAGTGTGTGAGCCAAAAAAATAAAAAATAAAAAAATAAAAGCATTTCTTCTTTATGTTGTTGGTTTAGCTCCATGTTTTTATCACAGCAATAGGAAGCAATCTAAGATAGACGGTCACCTTGGAGGCTCACTCTGGGTGGGGACCTGGGGGGCGTGGCAGAGCCCACCACGCACACTCAGAGTGGAAACATGTCCCCCTGGCCCACCGTAGGAAGGTTACCCTTTCCCAACCAGAACGTGTCTGGTTATGGAGAGGAAATTGCCATGTCTTGTGGCCTCAGTTGATGTTTGGGAAAACAAAAAGCATTTTGGAGGTCTAATTAGCACTGCTTTGGGGGTTGGGGCTGTGGGCTCAGAACTTCCTTCCACCAGGGAGGTAACATCAGAGGTTTTTGTGAAAGAGCTTGGTCTGCAAAAACCCGAGGAGGAGAATCAGCAATGGGAGGGGGTCTGAGGTGGGGAGCATGCTCGCAGAGGGTGGCCACAGTCACAGCCACCGAGGACAAAGTGGGGGGGGGGAGGCTCCTGCACTCATGACAGTCTTTAAGTAGGGTGCCAGTTCTAGCCTGTTGGGGGAGGCTCTAGGGTGAATTGTGACCTCAGAGTTGTCCTTCTCCCTGCCAAGCCTCTGTGTGTGCTCAAGGAAAGCAAGGAGTAGTCAGGGCCACTCGTGAGCTTCAGAGGAGGCCACAGGCCTGATCTGAGTCACGGCCACTTTCAGGACCCTGTGGCGGATCACAAGTGGCAGACGGGATCTGGAGCCACATCTTAGGCTTCTGGGCACCGGGTGTCTACACTGTCTCCAGCAAGTCCAGACCCCATCCATGTGACTCCTGAGTGGCTCAGAGTGGGGACTCAGATACTTGGGGCCCAAGGGCTTCCTGTGCTCTGACATCAATCCTAGTGTCTTCTGGGAAAACATCTCCTTGTCCCAGAGACTAGAATTCATAGAGTCAGGCAGAGGTTTAACTGCTTCCAGTGGAACTAGTGAACAGTGGAACCAGGAGGGACAGACTGCCCTGAGCATCTACTGTGTGCCCAGATCCACAAACTTTGACCCCTTAAATATTTGAAAATAGGGCTCTGTTCTCAGTTTTCAGGAGAGAAAGCTAAGTCCAGAAAGACAGCCCTGCTGGCCTAAGATCACACAGCTGCTGAGCTCAGCTGAGCTCCTGGGACTTAGACCTAAGCTTGTCTGATCTCCGCGGTCCACAATCTTCCTGAGTCTTGGCTCTTGGCTTTGGTCTTTAGGAGGAAAAGTGGGGTTTAGAGGAGATTAACTTAGTCCCCGTGTTCCAAAATCAACCAGCTTTGGTCACCAGGAGTCCCCCTCCTACCCCTTCAACCAAAGAAAGAGTAGGAACAGATGAACCACTAGTGTTCCCATTGCTCAGAGGTGCCTGTAGACACCTCAGACACCAGCTCCTCACAGCCTTTGAGACCCCTTGGCGGGGGACAGGGGGCACTCAGGCCACCAGGGAAGTGTCACCTTTCTGGTTCTTTATTCAATCACTTTAATTAGCTTGTGGTTCAGATCCCAGCTAATAAAGAGTGGGATACCCCACATGCCCAGGAAAAGGTAGTAATAGTCACGGAGGCTCTAAACCTTCATGGCTTACCTCCTGGCCCCAGAGATGAGGCACTAGAGAGTCACCATTCAGATTAGAACCATTTACAGAACAGTTACTACATATATGCCCCAGCCTAGGGCCCGGGGAAACTTGCCAGACTAGTCTTAGGGGTCATGTGCCATCCTGAAGCCCTGCTGTGCAGGGCCTTGGGTCAGCAGAGGGGCAGGGAAAGTGCTTTTTCTGGGAGCTACCCCAACTAGGTGCCTGGGGAACACAAGGCCCACGGCTGTCTCTGTGGCCTGCCAGTGTTGACTTCCCGAGGCTGAAGCAGGCTGATGTCACTGAGAGCCCCTAGGTGTCCAGCTGGAAGTGGGAGTGGAGGAGGCGGCTGTGGGCAGGGAGGGCATGAGTGGGCTACGGGGAGGGGAAGAGGCCTGGCTAGCCTTGGCCAGGTTACAAATAAACTCCAGCCCAGCCGCTTCCCAGCCGTGCCGGAGGGAGAGAAAATAGCTTTCACACTGTATTTGCTGATTTTTTTTTTCACTCTGCCGCTTCTAAATCGATCCCGAACAGATTGTCCGATTGTTTGGATTTCAGGAGAGAAGTCGCACGCCTTTGGCTGGTCTCTCTCCTGGTGACATTCTCCCCCTCCTCTTTTATCCAGGGTTTAGAAGGACACCCAAGGCTGCCTGGGCTCATCCTGGGATCTGGGACCTGGGACCTGGGACCTGGGTCCTGCAGGTGACAGGTGAGGGGCCAGCTCCAGAAGGGAAAGTTCTGCATTCCACAGAGGCACACTTCCCTAGGGGTCCATAATGACACAATGTCCCTGGTGGGCTATCTCTGTTGCTCTTGTAAAGATGGGACCCTCCAGGCCTGGGGCCATGGAGCCATGCCCTCCAACTCCCTTGTCCAGGAGAGTACTGTAGGTGTGGGGCTGAGACACAGACACAAAGGACCATAACAACTCAGTGATCCCAATGCCCATAGCAGGCAGGGTAGCTACATACCCTCTTACGGACTAACAAGACTGCATTACACAGAGGACTGGGTCACCTGACCTCCTAGGGTGGGTTGATTAGTACTGTCTGCTCTGGGCACAACAGTGGGTGGTAGGGGCATGCACGTCATTCTAAGTCTCCAGGGTGAAAGTAGAGCTCTGTGCTGCATGGCGGGGGTAGGAGTTCTGGGGTCTCTACCTCCATTCAGCTTCCCATGGATGCTCAGGGATAGCCAGGTCACAGTGTAGAGAGTGTCTCCAACTCATTCCTCAAAGCTTTACTGCTGTTCCATTTGCCTCTCTAGCCTAAACAGCACCTGGGTTGCAACTTCTTCCAGGCAGGCCTTCTTGATGCACCCCCAACTCCAGCTAGACAGAGTTGCTCCATATCTGTTGGGCCCAACATTTGTGAGTTTTCTCACAAAGCAGTCACATCCCAGGACAGAGAAGGTAACTGTCTCATCTGCACCAGAGCCTCTGACTCCATTGGGCAAGCCCTAGAGGTCAGTCAGATCAGAAGAACTCCTGACACATGGGCAACTGGCCCTCCCCGTCTTGCTGTCCTGTGCCACCTCTAGCTTTTGAACCAGGCTTCAGTGTTCCAGCCTTTCCTCATTTGTCACGCACCCCCAGAAAAACCAGAAACCCCCAGAGCAGGGTTCCATGCCTCTCGTACAGGCCCGTCCTTCCCCTGAGCTGGTTACCCTGTCTTGCTGTCCCAGGCATTTAGATAGCAGGAGGTAATGAACGGATCCTGTGCCTTCGGCAATCTGATGTGGACCCACTTTACAGAGAAGAAAACTGAGGTAGAGAGGTGAAAGAGCACTGAGTGAGGCCAGCATTTAGAGGGCTGGGCCCAGGGCAGAGACCATTCTCTTTTCCTCGCTAGCTGACCAAGGCATTCTCCTGCAGGTGGGAGAGGGAAACTGGCTGGGCTCTGTGACTCCTGCTTTAGAAAGCCCCTCTGTTGGGACCTGCTGTTTGCAGAGTGGCAGAGTATCACTGTGGTCAGGAAGGGGCTCTCCCAACCCTCAGGGCCCCAGGGTAGCTAGCTAGGTTGTCCAGGCCTGTGGATGCCTTTCAGTATCCCTGGTTTCTGCTATCCCTTCTCTGTTCTGTCCCCTGGGCTCTTGAAAAGAGCTGGCATGGAGGGCTGTGTGGCCCTCACGGCTGTGCCATGACAATCCTCAGCCTCCCCTGCCCCCATCTCTGCAACTCTGAGCCCAGGCTCCTCCTCTGATTTTGTTCCCCTGCAGGCGGCAGGTGCCCTTCGAACATGCTGTTTCTGCTCCCAGGGCTCTGAGCAAAGACAGCACAACGTGGCCTCTTGCATGATGGGGAGAAAAGAGTCAGAGCCATTCCAAGGCAATGGGTAGGAAGGAAGTTCAAGCTGAGTACGGCTCTGCCCTGTTGCAGGACCAAACTCTGGGATACCAAAGGGACCTGGCCCTAAGCTGGACCACCAACTCAGTGAACAAATCATGATGGGGAGAGAGACAGGAGGGTGTCGCCTCTCTGCACTAGCCGTTTGAAGTTTCCCTGGGCTGCCCTGACATGAAGCTATAGTGCTTTTCCTGCCATCATTCATTCATTCACCCACTCATTCATTCATCCACCCATTCACTTGGCCATCCCTGTCTCCCTTCAGTCAGAGCAAACCTGTCCAACCTGCTGGGTCTATGTAGGAGCAGGCTTCTCCACCCAGAATAGAGAAGGCTAGTCCTGCCCTACCTTCTGTGGTATTCATGTCATCCTATGAATGTACACTGAGCATTTACTATAGACCAGACTCACCTAAATCCCACACGAACCCCAAGAAAAGGAAACTGAGGGCCAGAGAGAGTCAGAGGTGGGGTGGGACAGAGGAGCCATCGATGGAACTGGTGGGCTACTCAGAATGCCTCAGTCCCTGCCTCCACCCTCTCTGCCTGCCTGTGACAGTTGTCACCATGCTTATCCAGGTCCACCAGACTTTGAAGACACTGGAGCTCAGAAGAAAGCACAAGGCCCCTGGCTGGCTGGCAGGGGTGGGGCTGGAACAGAGTCCCAGTCTGTCACTGCCTCTTCTGCTGGGCAGTTGCCACTGTGCTGGGACAGGCATGATACTGAGCTTCAGTATCCTTCCATGACATTCCAGTTACTATTGTGGATACCCCTGCTGCAGGGGTCCAGGCACCATGGGGTTGCTTCTTTCGGGCCTCCTCAACGTCGAGGCTTGCATCACAGAGTGGGGCTTCTGAAAGCTGTGGCTGGGCCCTGAAGGCAAAAACCAATGCATTCTAAACAGTCACCCATTTTTCAGGGGGAGGAAACTGAGGCCACGGGGCCATATAACTTACCCAAGGTCCCCCAGTGAGCAGCATGCAGAAGAGACACTTGTCCAGAATGGAGCCCAGTACAGCCTCTGTGACTCCCAGGACTCGTTGCCTTGGTGACAGGCCCCAGCACAGCAGCTGGGCTCAGTCCCAAAAGGACTCCAATTCCAGGCAGTTACACCCAGTAATGTCACATCCCAGACCTGCTCCCAGAAGCCTGAACCATCTAAACACCACAGTGGAACAAACAAGGTGACGGGTGTGTGTGTGTGTGTGTGTGTGTGTGTGTGTGTGTGTGTGTGTGTGTGTGTGTGTGGCGGGGGGTGGGGGAAAGGCTTCCTGCTGTGCTCACGGGGGCCAGCGAGGATGCTAGCCTGTCTGCAGATTCACAAAGGCTCCATCAGCCTGTTTCCAGGTGTGTAGAGAGTGGGACTCAGGCAGCCTTCGGGCCCCACATCCTGAAGCCCCAGGCCCTGCTACAGCCCAGGAGGAAGGGCTCCAGAACCAGTGTAAGCTCTGCGCAGTACACAGTGTGCTCACAACAGCCTGTAGGCTGCCCCCCAACCCTTACAGAGCCCACTCCATCCAGGGTCAAGCCAGATCTGGCTCTAACTGGCCACCTTCCTTCCTGATTTCAGGATTCAGCTCTCCTTAGAGAATCAGAGATCTGCTTGGGGCTCTCTGAGGGTGGCAGGTGACAATGAGCAAAAAGGTCTGGGAAACAGACACATGTCAGGCTAGATTGTGACAAAGGAATGTATTCAAGCCTGAAGATGTCACTTTGGAACCAGGTCTCTGTGGGACTTACAGCATTCCTTCTAGAAATGTCCTTCCTCTCCTCTGCCAGGCATCACTCCTGCACACCCTTCAAGATGCCAGCTTTTCCAGTAGCCCTCCCGGCCCCCCTCAGGTACCTCTGTTCTCCTGTCTCCAGTCTACGCAGCACAGCAGGGCAAGTGGGTCAAATTCCCTCTGCCGCTCCTCCGAGCCTGGCTCTGAGCGAGCAGCTTGCAAGGTGCTCTGGGAGCTGGGAGTGAATGGACGCTAACTATGCTTGTTCTCAGCTGGATTCCAGCTGCAGGTTTCCCACAAGCCTCTGTGAAGCAGTCCCCATCGCCGCCGCCACCACCACCACCACCACCACCACCACCACCACCACCACCACCACCACCGAAGCACGCCTGGTAGTGTGGACAAGATGCTGGAAGGAATCTGCCTTTAATTTGTGCTGATGTCTAAGAAAATGTCATTTTATCCTGAGCCCCTTGTTCGTCCAGGATCTTCAAGACCTGGTGCAGGAGTCGAACTTTCCCAGCCCCATAGGGCTCTCAGCCAGGGCAGCTACGTTCCCTCCTCCAGCCTTGCCTCTGCCTGCTCCTAAGAGGCTGCCAGGCAGGGATAAACAGATTAGGGAGCTGGCTTTTAAGAGACCACGATCGGTCTTGTTTTCCATGGAAGTGTGAACAACAAAAATAATTTTTTTTTCTCTCCCAGGCTCATAGAACTGAATTCACTGTTAAACAGGTATCATTTGAAATGTGTGAGGACTATTTCTCTATTCTCCAAGGTGTGTGCACCCATGTCTGCTGAGGTCAGCTGTGCAGAGAGCTGTGGGGTGTTCAGCGCCCCCCACCCCTGCCAGGAAGGCAAGAGCAGGGTGCTGGGCATGTGGTGACCTGTGTACCCTATTCATCGAGACTTACTTGAAAATACAGATGGATGAGGGTTCCCATGGACAGAAAAGGGATTCCAGAGGTGACTCTCAAGAGTTGGCCTGGGGGGGGCGGGTGTCGTGTAGAGAAAGTTCATACTTTATGAAGCATCTGTACCCCTCCCCCAGCCTCTGAGTGACACCCACCACCTCCGGCTAGATAACCTTGGCCCTCAAGGACCTCCTGGGGACATTTTCTGTCCGGTCAGACTTCCAGTGTCCACCTCTACCTACCTCCAATATAGGCTATGGAGAGCAGGGTTCATACACTTCAACTGTCAGTGTGTTCAACACTTCCCCGGGCAGGTGTCTCCAACCTGCCAGGGACAGGCTAAATCAAGACACCCAGACAAGGTCACTGAATATGCTCAAAGGAAGGGAGTGGGCTGAGGGGTGTGTCTATGGAGGTGACAGCAGGACCAGGGCAGCTGGGACAGCCAGGGTCCAGTTAGAGATGGTCTGTTCTTCAGACAGCCCATGCTAAATGAGGTCCTGGCCCTGTTTCTAGATAGAGCTTCTCAGGGGTAAGTCTGAGCAGACCCAAGGTTCCTGCCACCATCCCAAGGGAGTATCATCTAAAAACGGCCCCAGCAAGGGGCCCCTGGAATAGGATAATTTTGCTGGAAGGAGGGAAGGGCGAAATGGAGGAGAAAGAGACAGGGCTTCATCCACCAGGTCTATGACCAGCACCTACAGGGCAGGAGGCACACAAAGCACCAAGGAGGTGTGACCCAGAACAGGCAGGACGACCTCCTCACTCACCCCTACCGCTGGGCTTCTAGAACCCACTGTACAGGACAAGGGCTGAGAAACGAGGCTCCACTGTGCTTGGGGATTGCCATAGCAATAAAGGATGAATTAGCAGAGGTAGAGTACGAGAAGATACTATCTTCCCCTCGAGCACAACAAGAACCATATTCTGAGACCATCCTGAGGAAAGCCAAGAGGACAATACTGGCGAGAAGACGCCCCCCAACCCCCACACCCCCAGTGGTCACACGGCATCTGTAGAGCCCACTCCTTTCTCTCCCAGAGGGTCAAAGGCCGAGTTCCAGGCACTGTGGCCTGGTCCTCAGTAGCAGGGTGCACGCTGAACTCTCATTAGAGGCTCTCCCACGACAGCTCCTCCATTGGTACAGAAGGACCAGCGAATGTACCCCTGGGGCCTCGTGTGAGAGTCCATAAGACTCCCGGCACAAGGCTAGGCTTTGCTCTGAACAATGGTCCTGTGTGCTGCTGCTGGCCAGCCTCAAGGAATCCCATTGCTGCAGGCACAGCTTAGAGTCTGTGTCAGCTAAGTCCCTTCCTGCAGCTGCCGGCAGCTGACACAGCCAGGCCTAGAGTCCACCTGCCACCTACCCCCAGAAGCCAGGCCCCAGGCAGCAGGCAGCAGGAGTGGGGCCAGCCAAGGCTACATTTGTTCTAGACGGGCACATTCTTTCCTGTGGGCACCTCTCCTCTGTGCTCCCCAGTGTGAGCTTTGGGAGCTACGAAGCTTCTTCTCACTGACCACCCCCCTATGCCCTATCTCCAACCCTAGACTTAAGATAGGGTTGTCGGTTGCTAGGGCCCTCTTGTGCCACCTCCTCCACCCTCCCAACCCTGTAGTGTAGCCTCCTGGCCCTGCCTGGCCAAGGTGGGGCTGTCCCCTCCTCACTGTCTGCAACTTTGCTTCAGAGAGTTTATCTCCCTTCTAACTGACCCACAACTCTCGCAACCTTACCCTCTCCCGTGTGCCCACCTCTTGTGCCCCACCGTCAGGTGGCTCAGCGGGGTCTCTCCTCAGCCTGCTTCCTCCAGCACTAAGGCCCAGGCACTGCACGGGGCCACTAAAGAAGGGCAGGGTGGGAGCAGTGGATGGACAGATGGATGACAGGTGACGGGGGGAGTGGCCTTCAGCTGCTTTCCTTTTGGACAGGTCCCAACTGCTTTCTTTTCCCTAGCCTCCATAAAAGGCTGAGCAAGCAGAAATGCTCCCAACCCCAACCATGCCCCTCCTTCCTGCCCAGTTGCCCCAACAATCTCCAGGCGGGATGGCTCAGGACAGCAGGATGTCTGCTCCCAGAAGCATTTCCTCCCCTTACTGCCAGTCCACCAGTTTTGAACCCACCCTGGCAGAAACCTGAGTCAGCACAGGAACCCAGAGTGACTGTGAGGGTAACGTTCCCACCCCCTCAACCCCCACACCACCTCCACCCACCCTGGCCGGCCAGCAGTGGTGGCTCCTGCCCCCCTTTTGACTCTGAAGCAGGAGGATCGTGGTGAATTTGAAGCTATGCTGAGCTACATCACGAGTTCTAGGCCATCCTGTGTTACAATGTGAAACCAGGTTTCAACAAAACAAAAAAACTAAACTAAAACACAATTTAAAAAGAAATCCTGATCCGATGCTTTTGGCTTGACTTGAGCCTGAAGGCTCAGAGGCTGCTGGGTAACAGAACTTTCTAGCCAGCTCTGTTTCGGATTCTTCTGTCACCAGGACAGGCCTGGCCCTGTGTAGAGAAAGAAAGAGCTGCCTAGGGAGGTCTCAGCATTAGGGGAAAACCTAGGTTCTGGGCAGCCCTGAGCAGCATAAGTTGATACCAGGGGCCAAAGTCTGGTTTCAGAGTCTGGTTCCAAAGACCATTTCCAATCAGCCCCCTCAGCGCTCAGTGGGTAGACAATCTCAAAGGTTCCCAGACACCTTTGGGCAGTAGGAATCAAGCAAGAGAACAAAGGAACAGAGAGGCTAAGTTCTGGGTTGGCCGGCTCTGGGTGGAACCCAACTTGCAGTCACAGAGTCACAAAGTGTCAGTGGCCAAGGCATCTTTAGACAGCATCTGGAGAAACGGGTCCAGAGACCTGCCTGGGGTCACACAGCCCACAGCGACTTCACCGGACTTGCTTTCTCGCTGTGCCCTGGGTTACAGCAGCCTCTGCTCATGGGAACTTACTCCCCTTCCTATCTTAGAGGTGAGGAGACCGGTTCAGAGGAGTTGAGAGCCGGGCTCAAGGTCACACAGCCTCAAGAGAGGTCCCTCTAGTTTCCCACGCAAAGCACTTTTCTCTTCCTATGCCAGGCTGGGGTTCCCTGACAGGAGCACCCACTAAATCGAGGGCACCAGAAAACACAGAAAAGTCGTGGGGGGGGGGGTGTAGGATGCTTACATGTAAATACTCTCGGGACAAATTATGTAACTCCGGTTCCCGGTCTCTCCATGGCCCCAGGGGTCTGACTGGGGCAGTAAGCACCCACTTCAGGACCCACCCGGGGACCCTAGCCTGGTGGACCCCGTCAAGAACCAGACTCTGCTTGGCCCATCAGGCAGTCGGCGCTGCTCCTTCCAAGGAGAACAGTTGGAGGCGCCAGGATGCGCTGCCCCCCTTTCCTTTCTTTTTTCTCCCTCCGGCTGGATAAGAAATACTAATACTAATAATGATAATAATAATTAGAATAAATAGAACCCGAAGACGCTGGGGTCTCGTTGCTATGACAACAGCTGGCGCTAATGAGCTTTTCGGAGGCCGCCGCCGGGCTACCCAGCCCCGGGCGCGGGATCACTATGGATCCGGCCCTGGGAGGCGGCAGCAGATGAGCCTTGGGGTTCCCGATGTCGCCGAACGGAACCCAGGGCAGCCAAGCGGCTCCCAGCGCGGCTCCGGCGCCCTGCCCCACGCGCACTCGCTCCCCAGCCGTCCGCTCTCCGCGGCCACTCCCGCCCAGCACCGCTACTGTTCCCCGCTGTCGCCCGATCCTGGCGACCATCACCTCGCCCCACTCCGGCTCCCCCGACGCCGTCCCGCCCGCGCTCCGCAGCACTGCGTGGACCCCGCAGCCCCGCGCCCCGCTCACCTCGTGCTCGCGCCGGTCGCTCCTCGCTATGCAGCCGGGAGCCGGCGCCCGCGGGAGCCGCCTGCAGGGGCGCGGGGCTGCCCACGCGCGCCGCCGCAACAGTTGTCCGCCAGGCTGCGGGCGCGTGGGGCTCCGGGGCTCCGGTCGCGCTCCGCCCGCTGCGCCCCACGCGCGTCCCGCGCCGCGTTCAGCTCAGCCGCCGCGCCCTCTGCTGCCCCGCGCCGGCCTGCTGCGCTTCTCTCTCTCTCTCTCTCTCTCTCTCTCTCTCTCTCTCTCTCTCTCTCTCTCTCTCTCTCTCTCTCTCTCTCTCTCTCTCTCTCCCTCACTCTCCCTTTCTCTCTATTTCTCTCTCTCTCTCTTCCCCCTCCCCGCGCGTCCCAGTCGCTTCTCTTCTCCACCTGTCTTTGCTCCGCCTTTGTTTTTTCTCCATCCCTCTCATCAGCCTTTCTCCTCACCCTCCGTTTTCTTTTCTCCCATCCTTCACTTTCTTCCTAGCATTTTACTCCCCCCATTCCGTTTCCCCCCACCTCACTCTCCGGTTTCTTCCTTCTCCCTTCCCTCCTCCCCACTTCCCAACCTCCACCAGAGGGTTCTCCTCAACGCCCCTCCAATCTCCCCATCTCTTTTTCATCTCTCCCCAGCTTGATACCTCTTTCGAAAGACTCCCGACACCAGCAATTGCCTGCAGGGTTGTAGCCTCTCCTTCCAGGTGGACAGATCCCTGCCCCATGCAGCCAGCGACATTCTGCCCCACCCACCCTGGGCACCTCCCCAGCCCCTGGCTGGGAGATCTATTCTGCCAGCCACCCTGAGCCAGGCAGTCAAGGGCAGGGGCAGACTTGGTCTGTGATTCATTGAGGGAAGACTTGCTTCCCCAGTCTCCTAGACCTGGGTCTACACCCTCACCCCGTGCGTCATTCTCCCCAGCACACCCCAAGTTCTGACTTCACTCCCTTTTCATTGCTGACCTGCAGGGCAAGGAGGTACTGTTCTCCACCCTCAAGTGTTCGAGCCTGTATTCCCCACTGCCTGGATAACCTCGGAAAGTTCTGTGGGAGCTTGTGGTGACCCTGCATTCCTCCCAGGGGACAGCCAGGATGGAGCTTCTTGGCTGTTCACAGAAGGAGAATACCCTTGAGCATCTGGAAAGGCAGACCCCCAAGATCCACCCCTCCAGGCTCCACTGTTGCCGCCCACACTTCGGGGTCGGTCACCTTTGACTTTTGAGACCTCAGTGGAACCTCAAGGGAAACTGAGCTGAGCCCTTGACACTCTGAACTTACTTCTTGCCATGGCACTGAGTGGTTCCTCTGGACTCTGCTGACAGACTGCCAGGCTCAGAGACGTTGAGAAAGCACCTCAGAGGCACACAGCTGACAAGGAGCAGAATCAAAACCCAAGCATCTCTGTCTCCCTCACAGGTGCCTCGCTGACATGGAAGGATTCTTCTGGAACAGACTGTCTCCCTCCTTCATGGCAGGCTCTAGACCTCCATGGGATGCTGGAACCTGCCTGGCTCTTTGCTGCTTTCAAGGGTAAGGGTCTCAGGGAGGCGCCAGCTGGGGAGAACCAGTGCTTTCTCCACCAAAGCACTGGGCCTTGGTTCCCACTCACAGCGTCCAGGCCCTGGTTCCCTTCATGGACAGAGCCTGAACTGACCTACTGGACACCCTGAGACCGGGCTGCCAATGGCCAGGGCACCAAAACGGTCAGGATAGGTAAGGCCAGGCTCTGGAGAGGGCCACAGGGAGGCAGAGTCTGCTTGGTAACTGGGGGAGGGCAAGAACTGTGGTGTGTGTGTGTGTGTGTGTGTGTGTGTGTGTGTGTGAGAGAGAGAGAGAGAGAGAGAGAGAGAGAGAGAGAGAGAGAGAGATCTGCATATGTGCTATATGACATGATGTGGAGTGTTTGCGTATGTGGTATGATGGGGGTGTTAGGTGACATGGGATGTGTATGGCATATGTGATGTGTGTAGGGAGCCAAATGTAGCCTGCTTTGTATGTGTGTGTTGTGGCTGTGGGTAGCATGTTTTCTGCGTGTACATGTGTGCTGGGTGAATGTCATGGTGCAGATCAACGTATCTGAGGGGATGTGTCAACAGATATTCAGACGCAAGGGATAGGTGGGATGTATGGGCGTTTCACTTTGCCTGGCACTCCCATGCGACCTCCATCTATGGCGTGTCTGTATGTGTTCCCACATGTGAGGCAGGCTGTCTTGGTGAGAGGGATCTGTGTATGGTGCCTTCTGCATGGAGGTGTCCCCTCCCTCCCTTCAACACTGTCGCTAAGCAGTCTTATGTTAAGTAGGAGTAGGTACCTGAGGACTTGGTGGCTAGTGACCACTAATGCCCTGCTTCTGGCCAGCCCAAGTCCATGGGACACAGCCCAAGCTCCTGTCTCCTCCCTTGACTACTTTCTCTGCAGCCAGTCTGTGCCAGCCACACTGAGGCCAGCATGGGCACATTAGGTCCCTCACACCTCCCTGCCCACGTACTTTCTCTATAGGTACAGGGCCCGATTCTGCCCATACCCCATTGCTCAGGTGTCCCTACCCTGAACAAAATCCCATAGCCTCCTTGAGCCTCAGTTTCCTCGTGTGTAAAGTAGGATGACCACCAGGACCAACAAGAAGATTCATGACATCACATCAGCCCCGTTAGGCCAACAAGCAAATTCTGGCTTTGTGGGTCCTTGGTCCTGCCAATGCCCTCTTGTCCTCTAGGGGGAAGGAGGCCTTGTCTTTTGCCTGGCCCCACCCCACTTCCCTTTTTTGTTGCCTTTGCATCCCAATACCCTGTGGTTGCTTTAGCAATGTCCACACACTAGGAAGCCTAACAATACACTGCCCTGGACTAAGGTGTGTCTGAGGCCATATTTCCTTGAGGGCTCAAGGAGCGGGCCCTTGCTACACCTTCAGTCCAGCTGACCCCAGTATTCTTCAGTGGTGCCCGTATTCTGTAGCCTGTACCAGGGGACACCCCAACAATCCCTATTAACTTCCTATCTCAGTGTCTTAAACTCAACCCCACTCAAAGCTATTTCTTCTTCCTTCCTTCCTTCCTTCCCTCCTCTCTCTCTCTCTCTCTCTCTCTCTCTCTCTCTTTCTTTCTTTCTTTCTTTCTTTCTTTCTTTCTTTCTCTCTTTGTTACTATTTTAGATAGGATCTTAAGAAGCCCAGGCTGGGCTCAGACTCCCAAGGTTGACCTTGAATTTCTCGATCCTCCTTGCCTCCACTCCCCAAGAGCTAGGATTATAGGCCTGCACCACCATGCACGGTTTATGTATTGCTGGGGATGGAATCTAAATATGTATGCCATGCACACACTCTACCAACCGAGACCCCCCCCCCAGCCTGCATTTCCCTTCTTTTTATTACATGCTATTTGTTTATTACACACACACACACACACACACACACACACACACACACACACACATGCCATGGTGCACACGTGGAGGTCAAAGGACAACTTTGAGCAGTCACTTCTCTCCTACCATTATATGGGTCCCAGGGATTAAACTCGGATCTGTCAGGCTTGGCAGGAAGGCCTTTACCTACTGAGCCATCTTGCCAGCCCTTAAGGGACCACCCCCTCCCCAACAGGCTCAGGAATGAGGCTGAGATGTCAAGGGGAAAGGGGAGTATTTCTCAGTTTCCTTCCCCATTGCATGTGCAGAGACAGGCTGCCAGAGCTGGGAGGACCAGATGAGGCAGGCAGCCCAGGGGTCACCTATGGAGCCATCAAAACTGTCTTTGCTGAGTCCCCTCCCCCACCCGGAGGCGAGCTGGGAGGTGGGCTCGTTTTTTCTTCCCAGCTGACCAAGCAGCTGCTCTCACCCCATCTCAGCACCTGCCGTGGGGAGTCCTGCTCTGCACCCCAGCACCACCCTCATCCTCCGGCCTTATTTACTACATCTCAGCCTTCGGGAGGCCTGCTCCCCCGCAAAAGCAACTGCTCACCGGGCAGGCGAGCGGCAGGCGGGCCGGCCTAGCGATGACTCATGCTCTCTCGGTGGAGTGCAGCCTTTTCAAAGGGCTGGCTGGGGAGGGAGCTAAATTTAAAGCCAGGCTTCCCGAGAAGATCACCTGCCACGTCAAGATCGCTGCCGTTTAATTAGAAGTTGGGGGCATAAGGCTTCCCACCCTGCTCTCTCTGGAATCCTCCTGGGGGAAAAGCTGAGGGGGAGGCACAGCCCCAGGGGGCAAGAGCCAGCTGGCTCCCCAGCTGTGACAAGTCCCTCCCAGACTTCCTTCAGGGAGTGGCCCCCACCTTCCAGGGACCTTCAGTCTCTTCCTTCCTCCTCTTCAAAGGTTCTGACACGGGGTCCCAGTTCCCCAGTGTGCATGCAGTACAAGTAAGGCAAGGCTCAAGAGGTCTAGAGGTCCCGTTCCCTCAAGAAAGGATAAGGCCACATCGGGCCTTGGCTCTGTCTTCAGACAAGTGCTGGACCAGGGGACTTTCCATAGGACTTTCTGATCTTTTCATGGAGGGGGTGGGGGTGCCTGTTGCCTTGTTTATCCACACAGGGTGAGAGACCTTTGCTATAACAAGTGTTTGGAGAAACCCTGGAAGGCTTCCTGGTGGGAGGCAGAGACCCTGAGGTGAAAGGTACCAGATAAAGCCTCTGAGGCCCTTCTACTTTGGTCAGCTGCACGTATGTTTCCCAATCTCCCTCCGGAGCCACACAGATCTCAGCACAGCCCATGCTCCCCTGTGCTGTAGGAGCAGGGCTGCCAAAGCCAGTCTGCCCAGAGGCTTGGAAAGTCAGTTCTGGCATCAGCTCTGCACCGATGGATGACTCGAGGGAAGCATGCGTTCCCTCACTGCACTTATCCAGGAGGTACACACAACTGACTGACCAGGTCAGGCAGGGTGCAGATGCCACAGCCATCTTGGGGACTTGGGAGCTCAGACTTAGAGAACTGGCCCCGGGGTCCAGCAAACTTCCCAAACCACGTGTCCTAAGGGATGGCCAAAGACCTGGTTGTCTATACTAGGACTCAATGGAGATGCCCTGTTCTCTCTTTTCTCCTGTCTGCTCCCTTCTGGCTGCAGCTGTAACAACCATTTTCCATGCTAGTCCTGGAGGAGATGAGGCAGGACAGCCGCCAGTCCTCACAGCTAAGCCTAACCAGGTCCAAGATGGAGCCAGAATCTTCCTCCTGCTGCTGACCCGGGACTGTGTGGCAAGGAAGGAGGGAGGGAGCAGATCTTACTTAGGATGTTGATCTGTTGCCTGCGGGATGAGGAAGCTATGGGGTTTGAAGACTCTACCCTATGAACCCTTAGAAACAGAGGCTATCCCCAATGTCCCAGTGTGGTAGGGGCTGGCTATGAGATTGACAGGTTCTCCGGGCAAGAAGGGTAGGGGCTTCGGACACTCTGGTACTTGGCAGGGAGACAGGTCCCTGATTCCACCTAAGGTTACCACTCTGAAATCCTGTGTGGCCTGAGCGGAGGGACCCCAGAGCCCAATTGGATATCTTCCCACTCACCACAAGGCCACAAAGGGATGCTGGTGGTATGCTAAGTGTAACTTTCAAACCAGCATACTCAAGAAAGGCTCATGACTGTGGCTTCTACAGAGAGCCTGCCTGATAGTTCACCTCTCCTGCGACAATGAGTCAGGACCAGCACAGATCTGACCTGCCTATCCCCTTGCTTTGCAGACCTGTGGTCTAGCCTGCTGAGTGGAGTGGGCCCTGGTCTGGTGTTTATCCTGGGAAGCTAAAGGCCTGGACCTGACAGTTCAGACACACTAGCAAGGGCCCTCAGGCTCCCAGGTTACTGTGGTAACTAAGTCAGGCCCCGCTATATGGGACATAAAGCTACCAAGGGGTATCTGCCTCTAGGGTCAAGGGACAGGCCACCCACTTCATTGCCCCAAACTGAAAAACAAGAGCCCCTAGGGGTTAGTGTGATGCCTCAGTTTCCCCATCCGTGCCATCGCTGGTAGTCCCCTCACTGATAGCTCCCCATCCCCCAATACCCAGAAATTGCCAGGTTCCATTCTCAGGATAGAAAGCACATCAATTTGTTACAAGCCCAGGGGAGGTGTTACAGCCTGTCTTCACGAATAACTTCCCAGGTGACAAGCTGACAATAGGGGCAAGCCAAGGTGTGGGATTCCATTCAGGCTTTGGGGGCACTCTGAACCCTGGGCCTGAGCCACAGCTCACCCTGTGCCAACTAGGGTCTCCCAAAGCCCCGCCTCTCACTGCTTATTCCCAACAGGAAATTGCTGACAGAGGGGAGGCCAGCCCGGGCCTCGGGGATATCGGTTTGTATCAGCAGTGGTAACCTCCCTCATTCAGTCCACGTGGGTTTGGATTCTCCCCAGCTGATGGCTCTCACAGTGCGTCTTATCTTCCCACAGAACCAGCACAGACCCAAAGCGGAGACCACAACAATGAATAGGGTGTTCATCAGCTCGCTCAACAGAGAGCCCTAGCCACAGGCCTGACTTCCACCCAGCCCTGACTCTCCTCGGCAGACCCAGAATCCCTGTGCTAGCATAAGGCTAACCATTGCCCTGGCACAAGCAGAAACCTTCTCAGATCACCAAGTGTCCTTGACAAGTACAGGAACCAGGGTCAGGGACAACCTGGTGCTTAAACTGTGAGAAGGGGGCTCAGAGAAATGGTGTAACAGGTCCCAGCCCACACAGCTCAGATGCAAAGCAAGAGAGGCAATCTGAGGATTCCCAATGGCCTGCCACATCCCTTTTAGGGGTGGGGGCTCTGTCCTGGAAGATTAGACTGAGGGACCTTGTTCTACAAGCCAGTTGTCCATTCTGTAAGGGCTGAGCAAGGCGTTACCAACCAGAACAGGGATCTCAGCTTGACTGTGTGGCCTCAGCACACAGACAAGATGACAATCTGCCTCTCAGACCTATTTGTTGGGGCAGGAAATTTCCCTCTAGGGTTAGGTGAGAGAGTGGGCTCAATGGCATGTCTGTTTAACTGAAGGGCGATATGTTTCCCTCAGTACCACTCAGATCTTCCCCCCACATCTTCACAACTGTCATGGAAGTCACTTCTGAGTTTCTGTTAGAGAACAGAACAAGCCCAGGGAGGTTAAGAGCACAGAGCAACACAGTTGGGACCGCCACTCCCACTTCAGTCTCCTACCCTTGGCAGAATAGAAGGCCCTTGAATGGGATCATGTCTGTCTCTGCTTTCCAGACCTCAGTTTCCCAGCTTGTTCCATGCATACCTGCCAGCCAACAGTGCAAGGTTCTGGCAAGCTCACCTTTGATAGCTTACAGACAGTTCTGCCCAGCATGGGGAACGAAGGATACAGGCCGTCCAGGGTTCCGTGGCACATGCTCTGGGGTCCCACAGGGTTCCAAGCCCCTTTAACATGCTAAACTATTGGCTAGGCCTCCCCAGACACCTTTATCACTGAAAAATCGTGTTAACACACAGCCCAGGGAGTGCATGGCCTAGGGAGCAAAGGGCTTGAAATCTATTCTGGAGAGACTCCTGGGAGAGAGCCAGTCAAGGGCTGGGCAGCAGGGCAGAGTCACGGTCCAGGCCAACTGACCACTGGCCAGCCACAGTGGCTCACATATGTGAAGATTCTAAATTTACAGAAGGCCTGATCGGGTGTGAAGTGGGAGGCTGAGGGAGAATGTGTCATGACCAAGGGTTAGGGACACGTACAGGTCATGTCAGAGGGTTTTCCTAGCTGACCCGCTCAGCTGACCTAGTTCAGCCTTAGTTCCTTTGGAACAGGAGAACAAAAGAAAATGCAAATGTTCAGAACCTGGGTCCTAGAGCCTTGCCCAGACCTTGTCCCCGCACAGGTTTCCTCATGAATCTCACCAAGAACAAGATATTAGTTATGCATACAAAGAATAGGGAGGACCAAGAAGGTTAACTATCTCTGAAGGTCTCACAGCTGGTAATCGGAAGATGGCATCTGTGTTGTATTAAATCACACCAGCATCCTTCCTGTACAGAAAAGGGAAGCCCTACCTTGGAGGCCTAGAGGTGCCCTTACCTAGCCCTCCCCACCCAACCTTTGCAAGGGGCCCGAGCTATGCAGACAGACTCATTCATGGTTGGTTCCCAGTCTCCTTTGACTACCAAAGTCCAGGCTACAGAAGGCAGATTGACTTCAGCCCCAAAGCACTATGGGAGCATCTTGGAACCACCTGCCAAGATGGAACCCAGAGTCACAGCCCACTAGTGGATGAGGAAGCTGAGGAGGAGCGCTTGGGGATTTGCCCCCAGGCTGCCCAGATTTGAGGTGCCACACATCCTTCACATTCCTTCCAGATGTAACAGCTACAAAGCAAGCCCAGGCCTCTGGGTCTGCCACTTACCAGGAACATGCCACTTGGGACCAGTTGCTTCCTCCTCAGGAAGCTCATCTGGGAAGCAGACTCATCGTTGCTTCTTCTTCCCAGAGACCCTGGGGTGTGGCTGTATCTACCGGGCCTTGGCAAGATGCAGGGATGCTGCCAGCTCTCACCATCCCCAGCCCTCTAGAGGTGCATGCCCAGAGCTTGTCACTTCGCTTGCATCAGCATCAGGTGGAGGGTTCCCACCTATGCGTTGGCATTACCTCCAGTGACAATATGGTCATGTGTCACTTGATGACAGGGATGCTACTAAGAACAAGGGCACTAGGGGACATGTCACAGTGCAAATGTCCCACAGGGAACCTGTTGCTCCTGGGGTCATGGTGAGCAAACCAACATTAGGGTGACTCAAGCATCAGGTACAAATGATGGCATCAAGAGATGATGTCCCCACAGGAAGGGCGAGGCTATCGCTAGCCCCCATCGACTTTTCCTTGGTGAGCAGAGAGTGCACAATCCGGAAGAACAATGTCAAGTCAGGAAGCGCTAGTTACACAGCCACTCAGAGCCACCACCCAGTGCCTGGAACTCAGCTACACACTGGCCACATGTTCTCTACTCCCAGAAACACAGATTCACGTGGACCTTGCTACCTACAGTGTCACTAGATGACAGGAGCTTTTCTACTTCCGTAATCCTATGCGGTGGATGCTGCCACTGGACAAACTGTCTTCATTTTATTTGTGACCATAGCTGAAGCTGCTGTTTGGGCCACACATTGGGTACCACTCAAGCAGGAGCCAAATGTCACCTGCACTACTATGAGGTGACCTCCATCATCGCCACCCCCTTCTCACAAACAAACCATGGCTGAGACGAAGTGTGCTTTGGGCCATAGCCCGGCACCCTTTCTTGTTGCTGTGACCAGCGTCCAACAATAGCAACTTAAGGAAGGGTTTGGTTTGGCTCACGGTTTGAGGGTCCAGTCCATCAAGGTAAGGGATGTGAGGCAGTGCTCGTTCTGTTCCCGTGGGAAGTTGAGAGAGGGAAATGCTGCCGTTCAGCCTGCCCTCTCCCTTCGGCCCAGAACCCCAGCCCAGGGAATGGTGCTGCTCACATTCGAGATGGGACCCCTTCCCTCTTCAGTGAAACCTCTCTGGAAACACTCCCAGAGACAAACTCAGGGGTGCGTCTCCATGGTGATTCTAAATCCAGTCAAGTTGACAGTGGAGATGAGCTGTTGCAGCTCCGCCCCTCGCAAACTTGACACAGACGCATCACTGTGAACTCAGCATCCTTCCCTGCCCCATAGAATCCCCCTTCTACCTCAAAATGGAAGATGCAGTTTGTCCATCTCTGAGAGTCCCCATAGCCTTTACAAGTTTAAAACACTGCTCTAAAGCGCAAAGTTTCTTCTGAGACCCAGGCAATCTCCTACCCATGAACCCTTATAAAAACAAAACAAAACAAGTTACATATTTCTAATAGAGTTATAGAATGAATGTCCTCCCTCCAAAAGGGAGGAACGGGAACACAGCAAGGAAGACCAGCCGCAAGCAAGTCTGGGCCCCAGTGAGCCACACCATATCTGGCATCTGGGACTCAGGATGAAATTATCTGCATGCCGACACCCTTGGGCCATCCCTGCCCCTCAAGCTCTGTTACCTAAGCACTTCTGACCTCTCTGCTGGGTCAGCTTCACTCTCTGCCTGTTCCTTTCCTCCATGGATGGCCCATGGTCCTAGCATCTCCAATATCCAGGGATCTTCATGGCAATTTTGGCCTCATCTTCACAGCTTCCCGCAATGGCCTCTCAGGCTCTAACTCTGACCCTAACTGGTTTTCTGGAATCTCCTTGGAAGTTGTTGCAACGTCTTTACTTTTGTATCTCTCATGCCTGTAAAAGCATCTGGGCCATGCCGTCAGCTGGAGATGTAGGCTAGCCCCTTTCGTCTCTCATCTTCAAGGCTGACTCTGGAGTAGGGATCCCTGTGGGGGCCACCCCAGCTCAGGCTCCCTCCTTCAAATCAATCTGCATTTCTACTGGAGCCTTTAATGGGTGGAGCCTTGAACTCAGGGCTTCTTTACCCACAGTCCTGGAGTCCCAGTGGAGACAGGAGCTGCTTTCTCTGAGCCTTCTTGTCTGCACTGTGAGTTCTCTCTTTTTCCCCTCTTTGCCAAATTGTAGGTTTGCCCATTCTTTCTCATGCACGTGTTGCTTTCTATTACTATAGGTCTGGATAGAAGCATTGAGCAATTACCACGCCAAGCCCTGGCACTCCACCATCTGGAAGTTTCCCCACCTAACGAATACACTTTTACTTTTGAGTCCAGTCTGGTCCAAGTTCTCAGGATGCAGGCAGAATGAAACTGGATTCTTTGCCTAATATATGGATTCTAGCGCAATTCCTGAAACTGCATGATCTAGCCTCAGCTTACAGCTCTCTCTAGGGCTGCTTAGCCTATAGCTCCTAACTGCTCCACACCCTCCCACGAATCAGTCCCCAAACTCTGAAAACCACATGCTCAGGGCTCAGGTTTATCAAAGCCCTACTTCTTAGCATCAATTTTCTATTTTAGGCACTTTCCTTGTGGCCTAAATACTTGAAAGGAGTCAGGTGGAGGAAGGGAGGGAGGGAAAGAGAGAGAGGGAGAACCTCATGGTTTAAGAAAGGACAGACTCTGTGATGGTGGGAAAGGCAGCAGGGGTGTGGGACAGTGGGTCACATGGTATCTGCAGTCCATCCATCCATCCATCTATCCATCATCCATTCATCCATCCATCCATCCATCCATCCATCCAGGTACTCAAGCCTGCAAGATGGTGCCTCCCACATCCAGGGTGGGCCTTCTCAGTGAAACCTCTGGGAAACCCTCACAGACACACCCAGGGCTGTGCTTCTGTGTCTTTCTCATTCAATCAACTTGACAATGAAGATTAACTCTCATAGCTGTAGAGCCAAGACCCTCCTGTCCCTATGAGAGACAACCTCAGCCAGTGTAGGGTCTCTGCAACAGAGCCTGGCATAGCAGGAGAGATAGCAGAAGCAACAGGAAAGGCAGGGGAGGGGTAGGATGCCCAGGACCTTTCCAATGTGTGTCAGAAAGGCTGAGGAGCCTCCCCAAGGTCCCTTCCCAAAAACGAGTTGGAACTCAAGGCAAGAGGTTTGTGCAGTGGCCCAGGGTTGGTCTGAGAATGACAGGAGGGACACACCCTTGCCACCTCAGACATGCTCCCCATCACCAGTATGTTGGTCTAACTGAGCAAAGATCTCTGGCTTCCAGCTCTCATCTTTCAGCTACCACTTCCATATGCCCCCCCCACCTTGATACCCACAGGTGCCACTTGACCCTCTTGACCCTGTGGTAGTTGACAAGTCTTATCCCAGCCTCATTCTCTGGCCATCACTCTCCTGCTCACAACTCTTTGTTGGCTCCCTACTGCCCTCAGTTAAGGCCTACAGTGTACCTGCTATTCTACAACCAGAAGGGATTCCCCCTAACCTGTAGATGGGTCCTACAGGCCACAGAACCCAGAACTATGTTCTTTACTAAGCATCTTCTCAAGCCCTTGTTAGTCTTGGGTCGCTGTGACCATTTGATTCCTGTGAACTTCGTTCAGGGCTCCTGCATCCCTTAGGCCTTCTGCCTGTCCCACCACTAAGCATGGTGTCTGTCTATGTTTACATGCCACCACCAGAAGTTCTCTGAGGACTCAGTGCCCCAGTGTTGCTGGTGCCACAGCCTGTGTGTGTTAGGCTGCAGGGTGTCCCTGGAAGCCCTAGCTCAGTGACCTTCCCAGGGGGGAGAGCATGTGGCAACACTCAAAGCTCCCAGGCTGTCCTGTTCAGTCCAACCATTGTGCAAATTGATGCTGGTGGTTTGTTTGCAAGCACATTGCTGCTGGCCTCACACCTTTGTTCTCTCCCTTTGAATGTATCCCTCAAGTTTAATTACTTCTTCCCACACCCCAAAAGCTGAGACTCTTCCCCTCTTCCCCTCAGCAAATAATGACATGTGAAGTCTTCTTCTTCTTCTTCTTCTTCTTCTTCTTCTTCTTCTTCTTCTTCTTCTTCTTCTTCTTCTTCTTCTTCTTCTTCTTCTTCTTCTCCTTCTTCCTTCTCCTCCTCCTCCTCCTCCTCTCCCTCCTCCTCTCCCTCCTCCTCCTTTTCTTCTTCTTTTTGTAAAAGTGCTGTAATGAACTTCACACCATGTTAGGATTCTCTCTTCAGCCTTCTGGCCTCCCCACAGGTGGACTGGGGGAATCCAGTAAGGGTGTCAGTGTATCGTGTTGTTGTTTAAAATCCACGAACAGGATCACTGCCTCCAGATCTCTGCAGTGTCACTAGAAAGATAACAAAAGAACTGGAATGGAGTTCCTGCAAGTCACTGGGTCTGCTCAGGGGACAACGGAAACTCAAAACTTTCCCCCTCCAGGGGTCCTTCCAGCCCTGGCAGTCCACTCGGTGTGGCTTTCTACTTGCAGCTTCCTTCTGTCCTTAAAGCAGTTAGACCTGGCTTCTCTGTCTACACTGAGAAGCCTCACTGTGGATTCAGATTTCCATGTCTGTACATCTGTGGAAATGATGGCAGGTGGGTATCCAGAAGGTGATATGTATGAGTAGGGGACTGCAGGAGTGAGTAAATGATAATTAAGAAGATGGATATGTAGATAAATGGATGAGTAGATGGGTGGGTAGATAAAAGTGTGTGTGTGTGTGTGTGTGTGTGTGTGTGTGTGTGTGTGTAGGTGGATGGATAGATGGATGGAAAGTTGAGTGAATAGATAGATGGATGAATGGATAAATGGATGATGGATGGACAGAAAGGTGGATGGATGAATGAATGGTGGATGGATGAAAAGTTGGGTGGGTGGGTGGATGGGTGAATGGAAAGGTGGGTGGATGGATGGGTAGAACATTGAATGGATGGATGGTAGATGAATGGATGGACGGAAGGTGAAGTGGAAACTTAAGGGTTCTTTGGAAAGTTGGTTTGATGTTTTGCTGGGGCAAACACGTGAAGGAAAGTTTAGCTGGAGTGGACACAGGTGAAAGGTTAAGGTAGGCTTGTAAAGGAACATTTAGCTGAAGCAGACACAAGAGAGAGATTGTTCTGCTAAAGCAAACACATGAAAGGACTCATGATGAAGGATTCTTGGCTAACAATACACATGTATTGGACCGCCTTACATGTGTAGTTGAGCTCCATTTGTTAAGACTCCATAGAGAGAAACGCACCAACAAACTTCTGGTGGTGTGATGCAGTTTCTTGCCACTTGGGATGATTGGCAGAGTGATTGATCAGTGATCAGTGACTGATCAGCTGAGACAGATGCACATGTTGAGGCAAGATCTGTGGAGGATACATGATGTCTGGAGAGAGTATAAATAGGACTTGATGGACAGCGAAGGAGGCTGAGCAAGACTTGCTTATACAGCCAGCTGTGCAATGCTTGTTGGTCTTGTGTCTTCACTGATCTTTGATTTGCTGAGAGAGTCACAGTCAAGAGCTTTTCCTGGAGTCCCTCCTGGTCCTTCCTGTTGATGTGTGGTCTAGCTGTCTCTGCTAGGTCATGCCACTGCTGTTGCTAACCTGACTCTACCAAACAGGACTACTGGTGTATCTGTGAAGTGTTCTCAAGTGGACTGAGCTGTCACTGCTGACCTGTGAACTGAACTGTGGGATTTCGAGACAACACAGACAGGAGTTGCTCCAAAGAACCATTTCTAAATAGGTCCACAGCCCCACCCCCTGTATCCTTTTCTTTCCCACTACCTCTGGTGGCGGGTGGGTTAAAAGGGAGGTTAAAGTGTTTAAGAACCATTATTAAATGTAGACTTTGAAAAGATTAAAGTTACGGGAAGGTGGATGTATGGATGGATGGATGGATGGATGGATGGATGGAAAGGTAGGTGGGTAGATGGATGAGTGGGTAGATGGATTTGTAGATAAGTGGTTGTGTTGGTGGTGGGTGGGTGCACTTCGAAGAGCTCTGAGTGTCTATACCCCCAACTTAAGCCCCTCCAACTTTTGATGGATTTTGTTACCACCCTCCCCATCTGCTTTTTACATCCCCCCACCCGACCACAGCAGCTAAAGAAGCCTTGCCAACCAACTTCATTTTATTGCCTCTCTGCCCCAAGCCACACCCTGTTTTGCCCCTTACACATATCTAGCAGGTGTAGCTTCCAGCAGACTGGACCACTCTCTAGCCATGCCAGAGCCCGGGGCTCTCCATCTCCTAGCATAGCCACCATGACCATCTAAAAGTCGACACAACTTCTCTTCCATCCAGGGCCTATGGCCAGCACCTGGTGTTGACCTTAGCTTCTCCTGTAGCTTAAAATCCTGCTCCAGCCACACAGGAGGGTGGGGGTAATGCCACCTTGTGCTGTGTCGTGTGGACTAAACAAGAGAGGCAGCAGTCTATGTTTTTATTATGAGTATCACAGTACTGGGACCCAAAGCCAGGTCCCACACATGCTAAGAAAGTGCTCCACTGTGAGCCACAACCCCAGCCTTGTGTTTACCTTTCATTTAGAGACAGGCCATCACTAAATTCCTCAGATTGTCCTTCCGCTCACTGTGTATCCCAGGATGACCTGAAACTTGCCTGTCTCTGTCTTAACCATTCTCTTGAGTAGCTGACTTATAGGTCTGTACCATGCATCATTCACATTGGGCTGTGATAGGACTGCCTTCCCCACCAAATTGTGGATTTCTGGGAAACAAGACCCATGCTTCCCTTCTTCCCCAGGGGCATGGTTACATCTGATAAGTATTTGTAAGATGCCTAGAGGATGGGTATCCCAGTAAGTATGAACTATCCCAAGACATGGTCTAGGTCATGATACCTATTGAAGAACAGCAACCAAAAGGTGGGATCATGGATCACGTCTAAACCACGGCAAATGGGACAAGGCACAGGGCCTAGTGGGCCCCACTCTCACCTGGCTGTTCACCTTGCTAAGCCTTGAGCATCCTGCCTTCTGGAGCAGAGCAAACCCACTGACCAAGTCTTCCATCAGAGTATCCCAACCAGATTCAACTGCCTCCCAAGAATAGAAGGTGACATTGTTCTAGCTTGAGGATCTAAAGCTGACCTGGGACACAGCAGTCCCATTACCCACCCCTGCTGTGTGTTGTATCCCCCCACAGTGTGAACAGCTGCTGCTGGAGGCTCTGGGCACATGGCTAAGCCCTGCTAGCTGTTGAGAGACAGGAGAGGCCACCTTCAAATGTGTTGAGCCAGCACCTGGCTGTTTAGTCCTATTTCCAGTCTCTGTAGGATAAGGACATCCTTTTGCCACTTATGAAGGAGTGACCTTAAGCCTGTGGCCCAGAAGAATCTGGCCTTGCCTGGCTTCAGGGTGTGACTCCCTACCACCTTGATTCTACTCCCACTGAGTGACCTAAGGATCGAAGCTCCCACTCAGCCCCCATGCAGACCTGCAGCTAGATGTCCAACCTTGTTAGCAGCATGCTTAGCCTTGACCTCCCAGAACTACTTGCAGAAACAGGAAGGGGTACTAGCTGAGTGCTTCCCCAAGCCCTAGGCTTGGAGCAAAACTAAGGTCTGACAGACCTGGACCTGGTGACTTTGGAGGAGTCCTGAGGAGTCTCTCTCAGACTTCAGTCCTGCATCAAATGGGGGTGTAAGTGTACATGTCATATGGTAGGAGTGGACGCCTCCTGCTGCCTCATGGGACAGCTGCTTTGGTGATGATGGAGAATGGAAAGAGGCCCTTGCTCATTGGGTCTGAGAGCAGGGGAACCCTGGGGATGTTCCAGAACAAGAGCCCCCACTCCTGATACGATGCTTCCCACTCGTAGAGGCTAGCAAATATCCTCTGGGTCTCTGCTTGGGGACATCACAGCACAGGTGCACATGTGTGGGTCAGGGACTGTCCTAGGATTTCATGTATGCCCATGAGCAACAAATTCAGACAAGATAGGCACCCCCGACCCCTGCCCTTCCCACCTCAGTCCCTGATAGAGCTCTGGGCAGTGAGTGACATAGGTTTGCCCTTCAGAAGAGTCTGGACAAAACAGAGAAAACATCAGCAGCCTAAATGAAAGCAGGAAGAGTTCTTTCTTCATGCTGGCCTAAGGAGTAATACCCTCACTGTAACTCTGCCCATTATGCCTTTTCTGATGCACGAACTGGCCCTGTTAGATCAACCTGCAACAGAAACACCCCAGAGGCTTCTGGGAATGAGGAGGCCCAGGGATGCTGATGGTGGAAACATGGAGGTGAAGTGGAAACTTCCGGTTTCTTTGGAAAGTCAGTTGTGTCAGAGGGTGCTTTGCTGAGGCAAACACTTAAAAGAGGTGTTGTCCTGAAGCAGACACAGGTGAAAGGATGTTTTGCTAAAGCAAGCAGGTGAAAGGACTTGTGATGAAAGATAGTTTGATAACGACAAGCACATATCGGTCCACTTTACATTGTGTAGCTGAGCTCCATTTGTCTTGACTCCATAGACAGAAATGCACCAAAAAACTTCTGGTGCTGTTCTGATGGCTTCTTGCTACTTCCATGGCTGTTTGGCAGAGTAGGGTCAGCTGAGACAAACTCGTGGAGTTTTGCGAAGACAGACTCATGTGGTGAGGCAAGACCTGTGGAGGACACATGATGTTTGGAGGGAGGATAAATAGGACTCGACGGACAGTGACAGAGGGTTGCTGGGGTAGCTAGCTTTGCAAAGCTTCGTTGGTCAGTCTTTGCTGATCTTTACTTCATCGAGAGAAGCACAGCAGAGAACTTCCCCTGGCATCCCTGTTGGTCTTGTTCACTCCTGTCAACTTGTGCCAATTTGGCAGAGGCCTGGCTGTTTCTGCTCGGTTGTGCCACTGCTGCTGAATGGTGTTTGCTATCTGAACACCACTGAACTGGACCGCTGGTGTATTCTCGAAGTGTTTGCGAGTGGATCGAGCTGCCACTGATGACCTGTGAACTGAACTGATTTCCTGACAACGCAGATGGGATTCGCTCCAAAGAACAATTTCTAAACAGGTCCACTTCCCCCATATCCTAATACCACCAGAGGTATTTCCACTACCTCTGGTGGGTGGTGGGCTAGAAGGGAGGTTAAAGCATTTAAGAGCTGTTATTAAAAGTAGGGTTTGAAAAATCTAAAGCCTCCAAGGAGGAGCCCACAGGTGGGCTACCTAGAAGTCCACGTTGATGATGGCAGGTCACAGCCAGCAGAGGTCTCGGGGTAAGGGACTTCTGCATCCAACTGTTTCTAGCTGTCCACTGGGCAGATTGGGGGATCCAAGGAAAGGGTATTAGAGTGATGGTATACCTGGCTACTCAGCCCCCCATGTTCCCTGTGTGGCACCAAACCAGCCCACAGGCCCCCTCTTTCCAAAACTGTTCCAACTTAGGGCTAAGTGGATTGGCCAAGATGCCAGCGTGTCATCGGGACCCCGGTGCAGCTCACCCACCCCGGTATGTCTTCCCATCTGTCCCTTTCCTGTTGTCATCAGTCACTTAGCCCAGTGGCCTCCTCCCAGTCCCTAGGCAACTTGTTTCATCCTTGTTACAAACTCACCCTTTGATCTAGGTTTGATCTTCAGAGGGGGTAGGCACTGGTGAGTCTGTGCGTGCCTCCCATAAGCCTTAGGGACAAGCCGGCAGATGAATAGATCCGCCCTCAGGGAACACTTTGAGGGTAGTAATTGCCTGGGGCTCTGGAACCTGGGTGGAGCCCGGGGCAGGTGGCTCTCACTCAGGCACTGAAATTTTCTCTTTTCATTCATCAGTGCTAGTGAATCTAAACACGGAGTTGGGATGCCTGGTGTAATTAAGGTGAGGCCAGAGGACACAAGGGAAGCCTGTGGATTCCTTTGTGGTTTCTCTAAGGGGGGGGGGGGCGGGAATCTGATTCCCACACAGCTGTGGGCTTTGTTTCTTTATTTCTGGGACTTTCTTCAGCTCTCTGCCCACGGGTGACATGGTGTTATTACATAAAGTGATCTCAATAATGAAACTCAAGAGACTCGGTTCTTGCTGGTGTAGGCCAGGCTCAGCGTGTACAGACTACAGCAGCTTGGGGTAGAGTAGGACCCAGGATTGGGATTTGAAGCTTCTCCTGACACCGGGGGCAGGGAGTAGAAGGGGTTGGACTCTGGAGAAACCTGGGCTGGGCTGGGACATGGTCACCTGTAGTCAGCTCTGTGGGCCTTCAGCTAAGCCTTCTGCTGCCTCAGGAACTTTGCACTAATTGCTCTCCCCCTCTCGGGAGAGCGTCTATGACATCAGCCTTCTTACTCTCTCCCTTCTCAGCCATCATCCCCTCCCTGTTCTCATCCCTACTTACACACTTACTGAGAGTGAGTGACTAGATTCCAGAGCTCTTTGGGAGATGTGGAAGTGGCGGCAGAAGGACTTAGGAGTGAGGACTGCTCCCCTAGTTTCTGGTTTGAGAGAGTGGGGTGTAAGTGAAGGCATTTGTGAATGCATTCCAAGACAGCATTTGTCTGGCAAGCTCAGGTTTCCCATGTGTCCCAGTGGCCTCAGTGACTCATGGTCTCACCTGGGCTATAGCAAGATACACATAGCAATCGACTAACTGTAACAGGCCCCAGACCTTAGCACAACTGACTCCATGATGTTAGCACCATACAGGCTGTAAATCGCAGCACGTGGAGCACTTCCTGCCAGCGCTAAAGCAGACCTAATCCATCAAAGTCCGTAGTTCTGGGAAAGTGTCTACGTGCACAAGCCTTGATATTTGGCTCCTGTAGTTCTGCTTCTGGCTAACTGCGTGTGGTTCCTTCATTCCAACACCATTTTAAAGAAGACCAGGAGCAGCGCCGGTTTCCTGCAACACTTGCATGCTGCTGCCTGGAGTTAAACTTGTCTCCAGATTCACATGCAGAGGCCAAGCCCTGGCCTTCAGAATGCATCTTTGCATAGAAGGAAGTTCCTGCACTGTAGCTGATGGAGAGGAGAGCATCCCAGCTACTCCCTTACCCAGTCAGACTCAGGACCTCCCAATGAGCTCAGTTTGGACACAGGAGCAGGTGTGCTAAGAAAACCACGCACACATGTGAAGACAGGGTTGTGTGTCTACAGGACCGGGAGGGTAAGGGGAGGTACTGATGAAGCCTCTAGAAGGCTGCTTTCTCCGTGTCACTCAAAAGGAACTTTATTTGCCCTCACTTTATCATCAATTGTGGGTGTTGTGCTGCATACCCCTCTGCCTGTGGTACCCATGAAGACAGCCTCAGGAAGCTAATGGTGGCGCCATGCTGAACTGGGCTGTACCCAGTCATCAACTTTCTCCCTTACTCTGTCCGGGAGGCTCTCCGTGCACTTCCGACATGTGTGGGGAGCCCAGGTAGCCTGAGTGGGTGTATAAAGAACAGACAAGGCGCCAGTAAATGTTCTGTTGACAGTGATGTCAACAACCAAATGCATCAGACCCATGCGAGTGGCAAAGCCTTCTCCCTGGGGTCAGGCTCAGAGGGATGGAAAAGCCTTCCTCTGATCCAAGTGCAAATGTTGACTGTGCGTGAAAGCTAGCAAGCAGCTAAGGAGAAGGCTAGGAGCATTCTAGGTGATGGCACCCTGAGACTCCTCACCCCACCCCACCCCCAGAGACCTCCTACAGAGCCCCTCCCCCATGCTGTACATAATAGACGTGCTGGGGTTCCCAGAGTTGTATTCATACTACTGTCAGAGTACACACGACCTACTGGGCAGCAGCTTTTCTGCACATGTGTCTGTGTGTCTGTCCTTTCTCCATGTCCTACCTCCCCAGTGGGGTCAAGTCTAAGCCATGTAGGACACAGAAACATCAGTATCTTTACTATCCCAATGCCAGCTCATCGACACCAGCCTCTGAGGAGGGTGGCATGTCCAAAAGCAGCTCAGATGATCAGGGCTCTGAGGATGTGACTTCAGGGGCTTTGAAGGTCCGGAGGAACCAGATACGGTCTAAGAAAAGCCAGGCTATTCAAGGAAGTGCCACAGAACAGGCAGTCTTGAATGTTGCGCAACAGATAAAAAACAAACAAACAAAAAAAAAACAAAAAACAAACAAACAAAACCGGAGCCCCCAAGTTGCCTGTACCTCTGGGAAAGGCCCAGAGAACACATACTGGTTGAGCCTCAGTATCCCTAGGCTCTCCCCTTAAAGTCAACCCACACAAGGATAGTTACTAGTTACCCATGAGACACTTCAGTCAGCACGGAGCTGTGTGTATCTGAGGATAAGGAAAGCCTCCCGGACCAGCTGCTGAACATTCCCTAACAAAGCACAGAGCTGGTCTGGAGGAAGACCTGTGCCCAGTTCTGCTGCTGCCGCCACCGCTGCCAACAGCCTCCCGCTCTGATGAACAAGGCTGGCCACCCACCGGTCCTTTTGTTGGCTGAAAGGGAAGGCTAAATGGGGAAGCTGGCAGATGTGGCCAGCTCTAAGAGATGCCACCTGGGATTTTGCTTTCCCTATTGAAGACAGAATCCCCCAGCGACACACAGTCTCTCTTTGCTGGCAGGTTTAAGGCTTTGTGTAAACAGGAGCTAGAGGAAGAAAAAGAAACAAACTTGCCACGGCCCGATGCTGGCCAGGCTCTGGTCTGTGGACTCTGCGTGTGGTTCCTTCATTCCAACACCATTTTAAAGAAGACCAGGAGCAGTCGCTGAGTCCACTCAAGAGGGTCCACAGCCTGGGTGTGGATTGAGTGTGTGCCCCCATGAAACTAAGGTGTCCAGAGGTTGGTCTTTAGATGACTGTGTAAGATGTGAGGGGACCTTAAAGAGGCGGGGCCTAGTGGGAGGGTGTTAGGTCGGAAGGATTAGGGAGCATGTCCTTATACATCCTTACCCCATTAAGGTCATTTTTTATGGGATCTCTCAAGCCACACTGGTTTGTTTCATCGCTCTCCTTGTACACATACACACACACCATCTCTCTCATAACCTTTACTAGACATAACCTTATGCCGGTTGGACTTTCAGCCTCCAAAAGAGTAACCTAAATAAACCTTTGCACTTTTCTTTGTAAAACAACCTGCCTCGAGGATTTTACTATAGTAACAGAAAACAGATTAAGACAGGGTGCGAGGGGGGGGGTAAAGATACCCCCTCTGAATCAGGCCCCAGATAAACCTAATCATGGACCAGTTTCAGGGACTTTTAATGAAATGTTCAGGCTGCTGGGGACTCAGGGTTTGTCTAAGGAAGAGAAATTGCACCCAGTGCTGGTTAAAGTAAAAAGGATCAGGAGTTCAAGGCCAGCCTCCGGGACACAGTGAGTGGACCAGGATTGAGTTGGGAATGAGATGCTGCCAAGTTGTCCTTCAAGGAATTCCTCTGAGTGGCGCATGGCTCAGATGGCAAGGTTGGGAAACAAGGAAGCTGACTGAAAATGGGTATCCCTGGAGCCAGTCTGGTAAGTAGGGCTCTGAGTGGCTGGGAGCAGCCTCCTGGAGAGCTCAAGGTAGCTGCTGGAGCTTGGGTCAGGGGCGGGGCAGGATGCTTAACCAGAGATCTGATCGAGTGTGACCAGCCAAGACCTCTACAAACTTGGCAAGGCTCAGCTGTATCCTAGATATGGTGAGGGGGAAAATGGGTGTCCGAGACCAGGAGAAGGATGATTAGGGTCACACTGGGGCCTCCATGGGTCCTGACAAAGCTGAGGTTTCCAGTCATGGTCATGAGAGGAGCAGGAGCGGGGATGATGGCTTAGCCAGGCTAAGTTGACAAGCGGACGGCAGTATAGCCTGAGGGTTGAGTGTGATGCCACCCAGTTTCCTGTGGCATCAGAGGGGAGACCGTCTCCTACAGCTGAGAGCACTTCTCAGGTGGTTGGGGGTGGGGTGGGGCAATCACCCCCAGGCTGCCATGTCTCATATCCTGCTATCAGAATGCAGATTTTGGTTAGGGAGCAATGTGCCTGGTCCTATAGAGAGGAGCCAGGACAAGTGATCTGTCTGGGGGTGGGCATGACCCCCACCTGCTATCTCAGGTTCTCTAGGAAGGTCAAACGTCAAAAGTCCTTGTGGCTACAGAGGCCCATCCATCTCTGCCATGTCTAGGCAGGGAACACAACCCTGACCCAGGTCCAATTCCGCATCCTGGGAACAGATAACAGGGCACCTCCTTCCTGGGAATTGTCCTGAGGATTACATGGCCTTAGCCTGGCCCAGATAGTGACTTCACGACACTGAAGAATTAGCTTACCTCACAGGCTCATGTTGGGCAAGCCTGGCTGATATATTAAGCCCCTCTTCTGTGGGGCTGTGCAGTGGTTTGTGCAAAGGAGCAGGGGAAGCTGGTGGTGACGTCATTTGACGCTTTCTTTTAGATGCCATTCTCTCTTTGTTCCCATCCATCTTCCCTTGGTAGGATGACGCTCAGTAGCTACTAGACTATGATAGTTCTGTGGAGGACGAGACGGAGCAAGCGCAGGAAGATGGCTGCCCAAGTTCCCTATGAAGGAAACTGGGCTTTAGGACCCAAGAGGGGCTTCCCTGTTCCCAGCGAGGGGCTGATATGGGCTGAGAGAGACCAGGAAGGAAGGTGCTGTGATTTGCAAACTAGGGGAAGATCGCTTCTCGGCCTTTTGCCTAAGATCAAGTGCAAACTAGGGGAAGGTATGAGAACTGGCTTCCACCAGAATATACTCCAATTACCCTCCAAATGTTACAGTCCCCTGACAAAACTCTGCTTTGTCCCTTTCTGGGGCAGAGCCTGGGCTATTGAGTTGACCCTCTGACACAGGATTTTGACAGCCCACATGGGTGGCTATGAGTACCTCGTGCACACAAAAGAGACTCTGTCATTTGTCCCCTGCTGGTCCTCTTCTGCCCGGTAGCTCGGGGTTTTGCAAATTGACTGTTCACAGAGCAGGTCCACCACATGCAATTCAATCTGGGGAGAAAATCCTCAGTGGGAGGCCAGGCACACATTCTTCACCACCTCAGCTTCGTGCCCTGCAGTGGATTTGGGCTGGTGACAGCTGGCGGGACCTGGGGACCAAAGTGGAGGAATTCAGGGCTGGGGCAGGAAGGCGTGTCCTTCCAGCCAAGATGTGTCCCTGATGCATATTTCTGGTGGTGTGTCAAGTGGCTCCATCTGACTGGTGAGGAAGGGGCAGAGAGAACATCTGGGGGCCAGATTTCCATGGGGAAGGCACCATCTTCTCGGTGACTCAGAGCTTTGGGAAGAGCTGTTACGGGACCAGACTAGACTCTGACTCTGGCTCCCTGGCGTCCTTGGTGTTCAGTGTGGCCAGCCAACTTGCCACATGGAGGACTGTGTGCACCTCCTGAGGCCGGAAACCAGCATCGTGTCACTGAAAGATTCAGCCAACAGATTCCAGGCAGAGCTGATGCTGAGAGAAGTAATGCCCGGTTTCGCCTCCTCCTACCTGCAACCTGTACATCTCTGTCATGGCCCCTGCAGGTGGCTTGGGAAACTGGCGCTTGGTAGAAAGATGACTGTCTCTGGGTCTGGTCGTGCTTCAGTGTCCGATGAGATGGCCGGCCCGATGGTGCAGTTATGGGTCTTACTGGGAGACACTGTGGGGACCTCTGTAATTGGTGCTCCATAATTAAGCTCTAGAATCCCAATAAATCCTGTGGCTAGGGACACACTGTGTGCCTCCCTCAATGAGATTCAGCCCCTAGCTCCTGAGCTAGGATGATGTTAGGGACAGGGTCTTAGGGAAGAGATGAGTCAAAAAGAGGTAGTTAAATAGATCGGGTCTTTATAGGAAGGGATCAGGACACCAACCAACACAACCTTATGAGAACAGGGATGAGGTGGTCTCTGCAGTAAGGAATGGGGCTCCTGGCCATGCCTCAATGTTGAAGTTGGGGCCTGCAGAGGAAGGCAGTAGAATCTGTCTGTCATTTAACCATGCATGCAGGCTCGGGTGTTTGTGGTGGTGGCAGATAACCAAATCCCATAATAGTGAAGAACGGAGAACGGTCTGACCATCAGAGCCTCTGGCGGTCACCATGGATCTCACTGGCATCAGTCAGGTCCCCTTCACTCCTTGAGATTCCAGGATGGGATGCCCCTGAGCAGTGGAAGCCTGGGGTCCGCTCCCAGCAATGCAAAACCAAGAAGTAGCCTGAGGCGTGGGGCTCACAGTGACATCATCCTGCTCACAGAACTGCTGGGGAAATGGGATACATGGATACAGTTTGGCCCAGCTTGAACCTGAAGGATCTAAAGCCGCATCTGGGGGTGAGAGGGTACTTACTGCATGGACCCCCAGGTGACCGCTGGTCCCCAACACACACTTTATCTTATGAGCTTTGTTTATGATCACTTGAGGATGGTAGATACTTTTTAATCCGCCTTTACTCTCCAGGCTGAAAAATACACCCCGGACCAGGCAGCCGTTAGTCCCAGTACTGGGGTTAATTCACAGACCCAGGGGAACAGATTTAATCCAGGCACAGGCGAAGCAGTGTGAACCTCACAGTAGCATCCTGGGTGTAGAGTGTGGTGGGATTTTTTTTTTGCAGGGGGGAGGGGGAAGCTTTCCTTCTCAAATACCACCATAACAGACGGAACAAGAGTGTTCAATAGATTGTCTCCAGGAGACCACTCCCATCCAGGCCCACACTGTGTTTTGTCTCCCAGTATCGTGGGCATCGTGAAGGCAGGATCGGTGACTCTCTCCATCCCGTGTCCCTGCCCCCTACCCAAGACTCCATGGCAGAAAGCAATAGGGACGTAAACAGTGGGCAAATGCCCTACTATGTGCTAACAATACCCTACTATGTGCTTACTCATATTTAGCATACAGGCCCATTGTACAGATTCACAGATGGAGTCCAGGGGGACAAATGACCTGCCCAAGAGAATCACTCAAAACAGCCAGAACTTGTGTGTATGGACCCGGCATTTTCAGGTTCTCAGTCCCTGCCTGCTGAGTGACTGAGTATATGGCTGTGATCCTGAGGAGCTCCAGGCCCTGTGCAAGTCCCTGAACCTCACCTGCTAATTGGGCCTCTGTGTGTCCCCACCAGAGCCTCCTCAGGGCACTGTAGGGGAAATCTGACAGGAATTGGTGATACATGGACAAGATGTCCAGTTGTATGAGTGACAGACTTTGAAGCAGAGAGAATGGTGGCCATGAAATTCTACCTGTGACTTGGGAGCTAGGAACACAGTGTGTAAATCACAAAAACAGACTTAGACTTCCAAACAGGATGGCTTTCAGCTCCTTTTGTCCCTCTGCAGTCCCAGAGTTAGCTTGATGGAGCTCCAATGGGACCATATACAAATTAGCAAGCCAAGTGCCCTGAGGGCCAGTCGGGGTCACTTCCAAGCTATGAGGTCATGGTGACCATACTAAGTCCTTCTGCCCAGGACAGCCCCGGCCCTGATGGCTTCCAGCTCTCCGGAAGGAAAGAGCTCTCCCCCTAGATCTGGGATGCTGGCAAGTGAAGGAGAGCTATGAATGAGAGAGATTCCATTCGGCTGATGATGTGGCCTGGATGGTACCCAGAGCCTTTCCAGGGCATTCCGAGAATTCCGCCCTGGCACTCAGTCTGACAAGGATGGAGTTGGGGCTGGAACAGCTGGCTCTGAGCTGACCCAAAGAAGATACCAGAAAAAGGCCATAGCCCTGACCCAAACCTCCCATTTCACAGATGTAAAGATAAAGACCTCAGGCCTGCCTCCTGTCCATCATCCCCATCCACCTGGACTCCATCTCCTGATATTGGGGACCCACTTAGCACTGAGAACAGGAACTCTGGGTGTTGGGGAAAGGTCCTTTAAGGTCAGCATAGGAAGTCAAAGCTGAAGGACCATAGCAGAGGCAAGGATGCTCTCAGGATAACACATCCCCAGCCCAGGCTACCTGGGCCACACTAGGGCTGGTCCCCTTTCCCAAGGGACTTCAGCTTGCATACACAGGCTGAAGCATTCAGTTGTCCAGGTCCTGTTCAGGAAAGTTTCTTTGCCCTAAGACCGTGTGTGGCAGTGTGACCATCTCTCGGCACCACGGGAAGGACACAGTGTGACCAGGCAAGCTAGGTTGGGGAGTTTAAGTTCATCCAGAGAAGACACCCTGTATGACTGGCCCTTCCAAGTTCTCTGCCTGCTGTGGCTCTGGCAAAAGCTACAGCCGTGGCTACCTGGGATGGTCAGCAGTGGCCATGGGCTACGATAGGGGTTGGGCTCAGCCTCCTGTCCAGCTAAACCATGGTGAGGCTAGAGGAAGGGTCTGGCTGTGTTTGTCCACATCTGAAGCAAGTTCTGGGAGCCATGCAGGAGGGTGGGGACAGCAAACTACTCAAGAGCTAGACACATGCCCTGGTGGCCAGGAACTATGCTGTGCTAGAAACCATTAGACAAAGGGACTCTGTCCAGTATTTAACTGATGTGGATTTGGAAAAAGCCAGCAGATCCTGGATAAGAGGGACATTGGCCACCAGGGGCCAGTAGAGAAGGTCAGCAAAGAAAAAAGGGTAGAAGAGAAGCAAGTCACGCCCAGTTCTTGTTGCTCCTTGAGCCCATGATGAGGGTTCCAGGAAAAGATGGTCCCTGGGAGTGAGAGGACTGGCAGAGAGTCTGGGATATCGAAGTTCATCTATGCTGGCCCTCACCCCCCGTAGGCTGCTATGAGGAAGGTGACTAGGTTGAAGTGGAAACTTAAGGGTTCTTTGGAAAGTCAGTTGTGTCGGACGGTGTTTTGCTAAAGCAGACTTGCGAAGGAACGTTTCACTGGAGCAGACACAGGAGAAAGGATGTTCTGCTAAAGCAAGCACGTGAAAGGACACATGGTGAAGGATTCTTTGCTAACAACACACATGTTTCGGCCCACCTTACATTGCGTAGCTGAGCTCCGTTTGTCAGGACTCCATAGAGAGAGAAACGCACCAAAAACTTCAGGTGGCGTGCTGCTGCTTTTTGCTGCTCCTGCAGACTTGGGATGATTGGCAGAGTGATGTCAGCTGAGACAGACTCACGGGCTGAGGCAAGACACATCATGAGGCGAGACCAGTGGAGGACACGTGATGTTTGGAGGGAGGATAAATAGGACTCACCGGAGTGTGAGGGGGGCTTGTTGGTAGAGCCAGCTACACAGGGCTTCTTGTTCTTGCACCTGTATTCATCTTCGCTTTGTTATGAGAGGTACGGCGGAGAACTTCTCCTGGTATCCCTAGTAGTCCAGATCCCCCCAGTGACTTGGCTGAGGCCTGGCTGTCCCTGCTAGGTCATGTCACCGCTGCTGCCATCCCAACCCTACTGAACTTGGGCTGCTGGTGTGTGTGAGAAGGATTTCTGAGCGGACTGAGCTGCCACTGCCGACCCGCATCCTTTCTTTCCCACTACCTCTGGTGGGGGGTGGGCCAGAAGGGAGGTTAAAGCATTGAAGAACCCTCATTAAAAGCAGACTTTGAAAAGAATTAAAGTTACACTAGGTTGTGGGGCAGAGCCCTTTGAGGATTGGGTCTCCCAGCATAAGAAGAGAGAGCAGGGGCATGAGCTGGTGACCTGTGAGCTGGCAGTGTGTCCTCCTGCCTATGGTAGCTACCCACTGCCACAGCCTGGAGCACAGAGGGGCTATGTCAGTCAGGTATGGGGAGTGGGAGAGACAGTCCCCAGAAAGGCAGCCAAGATGGAGCTAGCCCTCATCCCAGGAGACCCAGAGCCCACATTAATCATGGGGCTGGCCCTCAGGGTCAGCTGTAGTTGGCAGTGCCATCCCAGCATAGAGCAATTCTTTCTTCCTCGCCACCTGAGTGCCCCACACTTCCTGAAGCTGCGCCTTTATGAAGGGCTTTTCCATCTGTGCCAGGGACATTGAAAAGAGGCTCTGGTCTTCAAAAGCTTTCTGAAGCAAATACATCTTTTTATGACATGAATGACAGTTTGAAGAAGCCAAATCTGGGCTGCAGCTCTGATCTATCCTTGAGTTCCTCACACAAGGGAGGGGATGGCTATTCACACGTGCTCGCACGCACACATGCATGTATGTACATCCATGCATACATGCACAATATGCTCAAATGTGCACACATGCACACAGACACACATATGCTCAAAACCACACTCATTAATGCATACACATGCCTGTGCACACACACCTATATACAACCTATGCTCACAGACATGCACATACATTGACATGCACACAGAAACACATGTACCTACATGTGCACAAAGACATGTTCACATGTAGATACCTACACACTTAGTAACCCTTATCTAAGTCACATGGTCACCACTAGTACTACACTGCCTAGGAACTGAAGCACAGTATCAGGAGAACGGTGCATAGTGACCTGCACCAGCCCGAGCCCTAGCGCTGAGACCCAGAAGGTGGTCAGGGACAAGCTGGTTGGTAGAAGGGCTGGGCTTGGAGAAGCCTGTGCAAAGGCCCTGAGGCAGGATCTTGGGATGTAACTGAAACAGGAAAAGATCCAGGATGGCTCAAAACAAGACAGGGAGGGCTTTATGAATTCCACTGAAAGGTTTGGTTTTTCCTGAGAGACAGGAGTCCTTGAAGATTTCTTGTGAAGATGTCACCAAGCTCCTGGGCTCTCTATTGACATCACCCTGGTATCTGGAAGCATTTGTGGCCTTTCTCCAGAAGCATCCAAACCAGATGCCATGGGCAGCACTAACGAAGTGTTGAGGCTTGAACATCTGAAACCAGTTTCCTGCTTGAGAGAGGGAATGAACTGCAGCGGTCCCTGGCAAGGCCAACTGTGAGTATAGATCCTGCAAGGTAGCCCCGGGGAAAGTGACCTGGCTCTGATTCTGAGGGAATTGACTGGAGCTGGGACCCCAGCATGGGACCCTATGGGGAAGGTGTGACAGTTCCTTGGTGGTTACATGTGACAGCACCCTTCCTCTGGTTCACTTGTGAATAACAACCAGGCTCTCGTATGAGGTGACCAGTGTTCCAAGAGCATCTGGGAACTCAGCGTGTGAGGGTGCTTGGTGTTCCCATTTCCTGTCTGTTGCTGTGGCAAACACTATAGCCAAGACTACTCAAAGGAGGTTCATGCTTTGGCTTTGATTCCCAAGCCACAGACCATCATTGAAGGAAGTCCAAGCAGGTGCCCAAGGCAGTTCTGCTTGCTAGCTACACAGCACTACCTCCAACCAATGGACTCACTTCATAGCCAAAGTAGTGTGGCAGGAACCACAGAGGAGCTGCTGGCTAGGTTTCTTACACAGCGCAGAACCACCTGCCTAGGGAATGTTGCTACCCATAGTTGGCTGTGCCCTCCTGCATCAATTAGCAGTTGAGACAATCCCCCACAGTCACGCCCATAAGCCAGTCTGATCTGGACACTATCTCAACTCTGACTTCCATTTCAGTGACTCTAGGTTGCTTTATACTGACAGTTAAAGCCCACTGAGAACTTGGAAACAGGCTCCTGGCAGATGGTATTCAACCAAATGAGGTTGTGCTGGACTGGGAGTCCTATATCCATGACGGAGACACACAGCTAATGAGGGGACAGGCAGAGACTGGAGCAACACAGGGACATTGCAGCTGCTAGGGTCTAAAAGGAATAGGAAAACTTCTCCTGGGTCCTTTGGAAGGGACCAACTCTGCTGAGACCTTGATCTTGATTTCTGTGTCCAACACCATGTAACTTTCAACTTGTCATTTCTAGCCTCAGATTTGAGGTCATCTGTGCCCACAGCTCTAGACAGTGACTATAGATGCCAACTCCAGATGACTGGGGCCACAGCATGTGAGCTCCCACCCACCTCAGGGAACCCACAATCTTATGCCTTTTCTACTAGAAATGTCTCACCAAGAGATGGTGATCATGTGACCTGCTTAGCCAACCAGAGCTTGGCCTGGAGGCAAAGACACAGGCGCTTTGGGCTCTTGGAGGAGATGACACCATCAGTGAGCAGTGTCCGAAAGGCATTCAGGGGCCCCGATAGCCAGACCTGCCTAGGTCCTACACCACTAGGAGCCACCGCTTGGTTCCTGTTCCTTTCCTGCCTGGGAGTTAGGATTCCTAAGTGTGTTGGGGCTGGAGAGGTGAATCAGTGGTTTAAATCGCTGACTACTCTTGCAGAGGTTCAATCCCCAGCACCTGCATGGTGGCTTGCAACTATCTGTAACTCCAGTTCCAAGGTATCTGATGCCCTCTTAGACCTGCCACGGCAGCAAACATACACACAGTACACAGACATGCACGCAGTACACAGACATTACACATGAAACAAACTCCTTTTAAAGAGATAAAGATACAACTTCTTAAAAAAGATGTATTCATTATATTTATATGAGTACACTGTAGCTGTCTTCAGACACACCAGAAGAGGGCATCTGATCCCATTAGAGATGGTTGTGAGCCCCCATGTGGTCTCTGGGAATTGAACTCAGGACCTCTGGAAGAACAGTCAGTGCTCTTAATCGCTGAGCTCAGATACAACTTATTTTAAAGGCTAAAAACAGTTGGTTTTGTCTGTAAGCCCCTGATGCTGCCCTTACCTGGACTTTGTCCACTCACGATAGATACAGGGGTCTGTATGTGACCCGTTTAGTGTACCATTGCCACCACCAGAGGGGACTGAGGGGACCCACCCAGGGTGTGCATTCCATCAGGGTGTGCATTTGTTGGCCAGATCCAGTCCCTGATGATGGCTGCCCCCTTCTCTTGTTGCCTCTAACCTGCCTCCTTCCTTCCATACCATTTAGGAACAGAATTTTTGAGTATGAATAGTGTGAGGATTGGGGGTGCCATGGAGATGGAACAAAGATGGGGTAGGATAGAATGGGGACGGGACGAGGGTAGGTGGGATGAGATGGAGGTGATGGAGGTGATGGAGATGAAGGAGGTGATTGAGATGATGGTGATGGAGATGATGGAGGTGATGGAGATGATGGAGATGATGGAATTGATGAGGGTGATGGAGATGATGGTGATGGAGATGATGGAGGTGATTGAGATGATGGAGGTGATGGAGATGATGGAGGTGATGGAGATGATGGAGGTGATGGAGGTGATGGAGGTGATGGAGGTGATGGAGATGATGGAAGTGATGGAGATGATGGTGATGGAGATGATGGAGGTGATGGAGATGATGGAGGTGATGGAGGTGGAGATGATGGTGATGGAGATGATGGAGGTGATGGAGATGATGGAGGTGATGGAGATGATGGTGATGGAGATGATGGAGGTGATGGAGATGATGGAATTGATGAGGGTTATGGAGATGATGGTGATGGAGGTGATGGAGATGATGGAGGTGATGGAGATGATGGAGGTGATGGAGATGATGGAGGTGATGGAGATGATGGAAGTGATGGAATTGATGAGGGTGATGGAGATGTTGGTGATGGAGATGATGGTGGTGATGAAGGTGATGGAGGTGATGGTGATGATGGAGATGATGGAGGTGATGGATGTGATGGAGATGATGGAGGTGATGGAGATGATGGAGGTGATGGAGATGATGGAAGTGATGGAATTGATGAGGGTGATGGAGATGATGGAGGTGATGGAGATGATGAAGGTGATGGAGGTGATGGAGATGATGGTGATGGAGATGATGGAGGTGATGGAGATGATGAAGGTGATGGAGGTGATGGAGATGATGGTGATGATGGAGATGATGGAGGTGATGGTGATGATGGAGATGATGGAGATGATGGAGATGATGGAGGTGATGGAGGTGATGGAGATATGATGGGGGCCGAGCAAGGCTTCCCAGAGAAGACAACATCCAAGCTTGAGGGATGAACAGGAGTCCATCATCAAGACCTGGAGGTGGTTAGGAAGTAGGTAGGAGCTTGGCTGTGGATCAAGAATCTTCTGTAACTTTAGATGAATCAACCATCCTGGGTCTAACCTTACATCTCAGCCCATGTGGCCTCAGATATCCATTCTTCTGCTCCCACTTATAAACCCACCACAGGTCCTCAGAAAGTCTCCCTATGATACCCGTGAGTGCGTTCTGGTGAGGGAGTCTTCAGTGGGTGGCTTTGTATACCCCTCTCCCTCCAGCCATGTGGACCCTGTGCCACTCCTGCCTGTGTCCTTTGCACATCTCTTCTGCCGGGCCCACTCCACAGGTGGCTATAGTCCCTTCTACACATGTAACACGGGAGTGATGGCTGCCTTTTAGCTTTCTCAAGCTGCTGCGAACACAGGCTCCTCTCAGTCTCTCCAGCCTGAGTGCCTGGAGGCTGGGGGCAGCCCGGAATCAAGGGAGTAGCAGAATAATAGGCTTGGGACTCCGTGGCCCAGTTAGAGCTGGGTTAGGTGTGCCAGCTGCCTGGGGGACAGATGGTGTGGGATCTGGGGATCATCCAGCCTTACTGTGCCAACTCGATCCTGGGTAGGGTGCAGAGCAGGGGCTTCCAGGAGCCTTGGGTTTCACCATGGCTCAGTGTTCATCAAATCCCTGTACCTTTGAGCACTTCATTCCCTTATAGTGACTGAGTCTGGCTCATTGTTTGGGGCTTGTTGGGTGGGGGTTGGGGGATTAAACCAAGCTCTCTCCAGCGGGCAAGGAGACAGACAAGGGCACACATCGTGGGCACATGGAATGGTTGAAGGTGTGTAGGAGCTCTGCTAAGCCAGGGTGGATACTGGACATAAACCTTTATCTCAAAGGGATAGAGGACATACTTTCTCTATGAGCCCCTTCTTTTCATGATGTGAATCCCCAGAGACAGAGTTGCCCCCTCTCTTTCTCCCTTTCCCTCCGCCCTTCCCCCTCCTTCCCTCTCACCAGTAGACAAAATTTTAAAATGTAAACTTCTTACAGTAGCATCAGAAACACAGAACACCCAAGAATGCATTTGAAGAAACCAGAAGCATCAGAAAGTGACCAAGAAAACAAAGTAAGGTTTCATAATGACAGAGACGCCCACCTGGGAGAGGACTGGGCCTGTGGCCATCCCCATCCCACCCATGGTGACCTATGCATGCGACGTTCTCCCCATCCCAGCAGGCTTTGGAGTATGCATTTATAAATCAATAAATGGCTCCTAAAAGGTGCAGAGAAGCAAAGTATCCTGTCATATTCAAAACAGCAGAGTTGATTGTCACAGTGCTGGATCTGAGACTTCCTAGTGAGTCCTGCAAGCCTAGCTTCCGACATGAAAGACCAGGTGAGGGAGGCACTTAGGGGGAACAGAGACAGCAACCGGTAAGGTCAGGTAAAGGGAGGGTGACAAGGACATCTGCCATTTGGGACATCAGGACACACTTTGTAAACTCATGCATGAGCATTCTGAGTCATCTGTAGTACCTCTTGTTATCCCATTTCATAGATAAGTAAACTGAGTTCAGAGAGTGAAAATCATTCGCCTTAGGTCAGCCAAGATTGGGATTTTCACAGATCTAATGCAATAGTCTAGGCCTAGACCAGAGAGGAATGTCAGGAGTGATCAGGGAACAGTCACACAGAGGGGCCAGCATCCTTCCTTAGAGGCGGGACCCTCTTGAGAGATAGGTATGGCGTGCCCGGGTTATCTGCACTCTTTTCCTCCTGTCAGAATGTTGTGGGCTCCTGTGGCTGCTGTAGCTGGGTGGCACATAGCCCAGGTGGCTCCTGACTACACCTCCTAGGTCTGGGAGGGATGTGAGCTGTGAGAAGCCAAGACGGAGGAGGAGGGGGGAGGGGGAGGAGGAGGAGGAAATGGAGAAAAGGAAGAAGAAAAAGAAGGGGGCAGGGAGGGGGATGAGGAGGAAGAACAAGAAGAGGATGGGGGAGGGGGAGGAAGAAGGGGAAGAGGAAAGAAAGGAGGAGGAGGAGGAAGAGGAGGAGGAGGAGGAGGAGGAGGAGGAGGAGGAGGAGGAAGAAGAATCCAGAGTTCAAAGACTGGGCTCTCAAGTTCATATATGGACGAGGAGGAAGGAGAAAGGAGAAAGAGGAGGAGGAAGAGGAAGAGGAGGAAGAGGAAGAGGAGGAACCACCTTGGAGCTGGTGAGCAAAGCAAGAATGGCTCCTTTGCTGTGCAACTGAGCTCAGCCCCAGCTGGGGTAGTCAGTCAGTCCTACCCTGATCACCAAGACAAGCCCTGCCTGTTCCCCAAGCAAGGAGAGCAGTGCCATGGATTTACCTAGAACAGCCCCAGTACCTGCAGCTCCTGCCAGTGTATTTACTGCTCTTCTCCTTGGTGCTGTTACTGTAGGATTTGTCCCAAGAAATGGTGCAAAGGACTAGACTGAGCTGCCAGGCTCGTAACTCCACATACAGAGTCATCTGACCAGGTGTCCCCAGGTACCCGTATCCTTACCCTCATGGACATGGTGAGAAGGACCCTGGAAGGAGGAGTCCACAGGAGACTGGAACTGTGAGGAATGTGTCGCCCATGCCATCAAAGGCTCTGGGATCAGGAGAGGAGCAAAAGATGGAAAAGAGGTGGAGATGGGAAAGGTCTGGCCAGATGTAATGCCTTCCCCATTCCTACATGGTCAGACCACCGGGGTTACCAGGATAGCGGGGATTGGCAGTGAGCATTCCATTAATTAGGGTGCACGAGCACAGACTGACTGTGTGGGTAGGGTTCCCGGGCCAGCATTGCCTCTGATTTTCTACTTACACACGGGATGGTACGAAATAGGGGCCCCCTCCCAGTTTATGGCGTTGCTGTGAATTCAGAGTACACCCTCATTTGCAAAGCTGAGGCAGGCTGCTGGTGTGCGAGGAGGCTGGCTGGGACCACTGTCCCGTGCTTGTGGCTCTAAATAGATGGCTGTTCACCCTGCTGCCTGGCTCCTAGAGACGGGTGGGGGAAGGCGGCTCCATTCGGCCCTCAGAGCATTCGTCTTGATCCCAGATCTCAATTAGCGTTGCTAGACCGCGGGGCGGCTTTATGGAGTGGAAAAAATCCATTAAGGATTTTAAGGCAAAACTCAGGACATAATCACCTCATTGCCAGGGCTTCCACATGGGCCGCCGTCCCCGCCAGCTCTCAGGAGGCCCTCGGCCTCCACCCACCTGGTTCAGGTGTGGGCTGTGCCTTGGGGACTAAATGAGCCAGGCCCCTAGTAGCAGACCCCACAGCCTGGGCCACACTCACAAGGGCAATGTGCCTTTGGACCTGTTCCCTGCACAGCAGTTCAGCCAGCCACCTCCCCTCCCGTGACAGATGCAGCCTGGGACAGCTCAGACCTGACACTGTCTTTCCCTTGCCTGATGGCCTGGCTGGGACACTGCTGTAGCCAGGTCCCCTCTGCTAGATGCCAGTTCTGCCAACTACTAGTGACCTCCTAGCCTCTCTGGTCCTCCATACTCCTGCCCGTGTCATGGTAGAGGAGGAGAGGAGCCGCCCAGAGGGGGTTGCTAAGGAAATGGGTAAGGTGACAGTACAGTGGATGGCATGGCGAGAGGCCTCCTCTGCCTCTCTGCCTCCACCTTTCTCATGCATGAATTGTGTCTTTGCCAAGACTGTTCTATATCGCAGGCCTGGCTGCTGTGCAGGCTCAGTCAGTCTCTGCCTCCAGGAAGCCCTCCCTCGTTACCTAGAGCAGCCTGGCCGTATGGAGCACACAGGAAGGATGGGGGTGATTGATTTTGAATGACCAGTCTTTTATAAGGCAAGGCCCGGGTTGAGACACCCCCATCACAGAAGGTTTCCCAGGGATTCCAGAAGCTTCTGACATAGCCCCGGGTCTAGCCAAGCCTTCCCTCCCTCTGTCCCTTTGCTGTGTCCACACCCATATACCTCCTCCATCTTTTATTCAGGTGAGCCCTCCTGCCCTGGCTTTCCATCTAGGCGTATAGAGTTCAAGTCCACCTACTACAGGAAGCTTCCAGTTCTCAACATATTAAAACGGGACCTGCGCGCGCGCACGCACACACACACACACACACACACACACACACACACACACACACACACACACACCCCACGCATGTGCTGCTGGCCCCAGACATGGGCGCTTTGCTCTGAGAGCAGCAATCAATGCTAAAGACTGAACCAGAGGAGTCTTCCACAGCTCATCCAGACAACCCAATTAATGTCCCCAGGCTGTCTCAGCAGATCCGAGCTTACTCAGGAGCACACAGTAGGAGTACAAGGTGAACTCACCCAGGTCAGCCTTGTCTCCTTCCACACTCAGGCCCTTCCTCTAGCCCCCACTGCCCACGGTGCTGAATCCCAGGAGCCACGGCTCACTGTGCGAGGCTGAGTGGGGAGAGGAACTCGCAGGGCCCTGGAGAGGGCTGAAGAGCACTTGCCTGGAATTAATGGGGGGAAGCAGAGAGCTTCTCCCTAATTGCCCTCGTTTTTTTCAGTGTTTACAAGCCCTGATTTCCCTTGGCTCCAGGCTGCCTGTCTGTGGGGCCAAGAATGCAAAACCTCCAGGTTCTTTTGAGACCCTGGGCTTGAAAGCTCTCCCGTGTGCTGCAGGCAGAAGGATGAGAACAGTCTGTCTTGAAGAGAGCCTGCGGTGCTTCCCAGGACCTTCTGGGCCCCGGGAAGCTTGAGGAAGAGCTAGGCATCCCAGTAGCTTTGTCCTGGCTTGAGGTGTGGAGTGGGGGTGGGGAGACAGGACTATGGGAAGGTCCTCACACTGGGTCCCTGTACCTCCTCTGCTAACAGCCAGACGACTGTGACTCTAAGGAGGAGGTGTAACTCAGAGGCAGTGTGTGCGGATCTGTCTTTAACACGGTACCATCCCAACCTGTGCCATCCCAACAAACAAACACACTCCGGCCCTGATCTACTTTCTCCAGTCTGAGCCCCACTCCGGCAGAAGGTGCTGTTTAACCCCCTTCGTTTGTAGTTAGTTCAAGACACAGCAAAAGGAAAACAATCCACCATCAAATCCCTCTGGAAAGAAGATGCCTGGAGCTTGGGGTGGGCCTCACTGGCCGCTGGCAGACCCTGAGGTACTCCTATCCCCAGGGCCAAGAGCCAAGGAACCGTTAGAGATGCTGGCAGAGCCCCAGGCAGCGAGGGAAGACATCCCTGGCTCATTTTGCCCTAATCCCTACGGTAGGTGGTTTTAGAGGCTTGGGAGCTGAAAGGAAAGCAGGGACCATGAAGCTCTCCTCTGCCTCCTGCTTGAGTGTTGCTGAAGATAGGTGGTCTCTGACACCAGATGCTCTGATGGCAATGGGATGCTTTGGGTTGCCACTGGAGATATGGCTGTCTGAGCGGAGAAGATGCAGGGAGGTGGGCCGAACCCAGAACTCTGCAGAGCCAAGGCCTGGCAGCTATTCCCTGCTTCTTTTCCCTCCCACTTTAACCTCACGTGGCATCTCCTGAAGTCTTGTGTCTATTGTCACCAGGCGTTCCTGGAGGGCAGGGACCTACTGGCGCCCATTTGTCTCCTGTCCTGTGCAAAGCAACGTCCACCATAAGCCAGGCCCTGCAGGAGTTGTGAGTCAGGGGTCTCTCTCTCTCTCTCTCTCTCTCTCTCTCTCTCTCTCTCTCTCTCGAGGGGTGCTCAGACCTGGATGGTGCTGATGGGGAGGTGTAAGTATCAGTGGGGGACACTGAGCAAAGCAGCTGTGGGCATGCTGGGGAGACACGAGCAGCCGATGGGGTGTGCAGAAATGGTGCTGGCGATGCAGTATGAAGGGAGAAGCAGGGACTTCCGGTGGAAATGGAGGCAGTGTTGAAAACATCTAGGGGCTGAGTCAGGGAGGAAAGGGGATGTTCCAGATGTCAGGTCAGTGGGGTGTGAAAGGTGGACTGCAGAGGTGGAGGGAGATGGCAGGGTACAGGCACACATCCTTGGCCCTCAAAGAAGTTGAGATTTTGGTGTGTGGGTAGCAGGGAGATAAGAAAAAGACTCTAGGGAGAGGGGCCCAGGCAGCCTGATGTCTTGAGAAACTGGTACCAGCCTCCCCCCAGAAGTCTGGATACTGTTACTAGAAGTGCCTGGCCAGCCGTATCGAAAGGAGGGGTTCCGGGAAGGGGTAGGTCCTGGGCAGGAGGTCCAATCAGGCCTGGTTCCTTCCTGGGCTGCTTGCCGAATCTCCCTGACAAGTTGTCTAAAACCATTCTTGATTAAAAACAGAACACCGAGTGACAGAATTCAAATGGCCAGTCAGCCCATCTCTTCGCAGGATTAGCTGCTGGGAACTAATGATTTTTATTAATGCCATCGGTTGTCACAAGTCTGATTACAATGCCCACAGCCTACAGTCTCTCCTGAGGGCTGAAGACACATTAATCACATCAGATGATTACTTCTGAATGCTGATGGGCTGAGCTCAGAGCCCACAGCCAAAGGCAGAGACTAGCAGGATAGCCGGATGCCTTCTTCGAGGCTCTGATGGTGATGGATGGATGAATACCAATCCGGCCACAGTGAGCTGCCTCTCCTTCTTGGGATCTGGACTCATTTCTCCTTTTGGACCCACACTACCGCTCCTGCTGGAGAGAATATTGTGTTCTCTGGTGTGTAAGAGTTGTGGTTTCAGAGAGGTCGTGTGGCTTCCTAATGGTCACACAGCATGCTGGTGCTCAGTTGTAAAAGTCTGGAAACCATGGGTGTGGTGGTTTGAATATACTTGGCCCACAAGGAGTGGCATATTAGGAGGTGTGGCCTTGTTGGAGTGGGTGTGGCCTTGTTAGAGGAAGTGTGTCATTGTTGGGGTGGGTTTTAAGACCCTCCTCCTAGCCCCCTGGATGCTAATCCTCTCCGGGTAGCCTTCGGATGAAGATGTAGAACTTTCAGCTCCTTCTCAGGACCAGGTCTGCCTTGATGATAATGGACTGAACCTCTGAACCTGTGAGCCAGTCCAATTAAACGCTGTCCTTTATAAGAGTTGCCTTGGGGGGGTTGGGGATTTAGCTCAGCGGTAGAGCACTTGCCTAGCAAGCGCAAGGCCCTGGGTTCGATCCCCAGCTCCGAAAAAAAGAAAAAAGAAAAAGAAAAAAAAAAGAGTTGCCTTGGTCATGGTGCCTGTTCACAGCAAATAAAAACAAAACTAAGACATCGGGTCACCCTTCATCTTCCTCCGGGGTGATGCAGTGAGAATTTTGGTTTCTTAAAAGACGCGGTTATGTGAGTATTTTTTTTTCTTTGCTTTAATCCCAGGTGTGGGATATGGGGCCGCTTCAGATTGTCCACAGGCACCAACTGTGATTGTCTCGTGTTCTAGGAGGGCTGTGACTTTTGTCAGCTGCAGATAGCTTATGTTTGGCGCGCTGAGGACTCTTGAGAGGATATAAATGTGACCGCCCCAAGAGGGCCTGTTGGTGGCGACTCCCTGCTGCTGGCACTGCTGCTGCTGCTGGGTTTTCTGTTGCTGGATTATCGGATTGCTGGATTGCCGGCTGGAGATCTTCTGGTGATGAAGGTTGGACTTGCCTCATGGAACTCAACGCCCCTGATCAGCAGGAAGTGGTCTGAAGAGGTCCACGCCCCCTTTCCCCTCTAACCTTTCTCTCCTACCTAGTGTTGGGGGTTGGAAGGGATTGGAGTGGATAAGGGTTAGAAGGGTGGTAGATAATAGAGCCCAATAAAGCAGCCCCACAAAAGTACGCCAACAGGCTGATTCTCAGGGAAGCAGAATAGGGAAAATGGGGCACAGAAAGGAAGGCAGGAGGAAGTGACTGGCATCTTCTGCATTCTCCACCTAAGGGGACCACACACGAGTCCTAGGTGCTGGCTGGTGTCACATGATGACACCGATCTCATGCCCATCTCCCCTGTACACTGTGTGGTTTTAAACTGTGAATGTTAAGTGACACTTTGAGTCCCTCCTGGTACCTCATTCTGACCCATGAGCCTCAGAGCAAGGCCGTAAGCAGTGTCCTTATACAGTCTCTGCTTCAGTTCCTGCACTGAGCGCCTGCCCTCGCTTCCATGGTGGGCCTTAACCTGTGAGCTGCTCCCAAGTTGCTTTTGGTTGTGGTGGTTATCACAACAACAGAAGGCAAACTAGGACAGGCTGGTAGCAGCCTGAGGGACTCAAGGAACTGAGGCAGGGGCATTGCTGCTTGGTGGGCCAGACACAAGGTAGGCAGAGGCTCAGAGAGGAGAGGTGTCAGAGTGGAGTGAATACAACGGATGTCCCAGGCTCAGATCAACTGGACACTGGACCCTGGACAGGTAGAGTCCAGTCTTTTTTTTTTTTTCTTTTTTTCTTTTTTTTTCTTTTTTTTTTTTTTTGAGCTGGGAACCGAACCCAGGGCCTTGCGCTTGCTAGTCAAACGCTCTACCACTGAGCTAAATCCCCAACCCTAGAGTCCAGTCTTAACCAGAGGTACTATTGAAGGGGGCTGAGAAGGTCGAAGTTGGGAACAGCCCCGATGTCACCAGCTGTTGTCTGATGGGGGACACAGAGACAGGAGGATGACAGAACCAGGCATGACAGAATCAGGCAGGCTTAGGTGGCCTAGGTTTGAAATCATGGAGTCAATTAGACTCTGTAAGAAAAAAAAAAAACACCATGAAGTGGGGGAAGGGCAGGAGACAGAGGAGGCTCAGGCCACGGAGAAAGCCACACTACAGAGCAGGGGACCCAGGTGTGCTGTGGAGTTGGCAAGATGTGTGGGAGTGTGTTGTTAAAGGTATAAAGAGGGCAGACAGGATTCAAAGCCCAAACTGAGAACAGCCTTCAGCTGAGGGGAGGGAGCCCGGGGGAGGATGGGAGCAGGTGGGGGAGGCTGGCACACTCTGTGAGATCTGCGTGTGTAATCCACGTGGCCAGGCTCGTGTTTGTGGGTAACTTTTTTTTTTAAATTAAAAAAGGAGGGGAGTTGAGAAGCTAGGAAGATGTAGCCAGGGCCCCCCTTCCAGAAAAATCAAGTCACTAAGGCTAACTCCATGAGGGGAGAAGACACAGTTAACACTGTGACCTTGAGACACACTGCTGTGACCTTGAAGCATATGCAAAGAGTTAATCCATCCAGGAAGGCAGGACTGTAAAGGGTGTGGGAGTGCTGATTGGTGAATCTTGGAGAGGTGGGAGCTGTGAGGTCCAAAGGAGCTGTGAGGGTGCGGGGGACTGCTACCTGGGGCAAATAGGGAGACAAGGCAGGAGAAGGCTCTGGCCTGGGGTTGGAAGGCATCCTTGAATTGGGGGCTGTTTGGTGACAAGCCTGCCACCACATGTAACTCATGGCTGTGTCTGACAGTCACTATGGGCAGAAGCTCTCTGTGTCATGCCCACACCAAACATAGGACACGGCGACTTCCTGACTCTTTGAGGTGGGTACAGATGTGCCCACTGTGTGGATACGAAGCTCATAACCAGAGTCGGAGGACATGCAGATGTAGGGCTTGAACCCAGATAGCTAGTCTACTGGCTTTCCCTGGGCAGCCCTTGTTGCTTCCACTAAGGGCCAAGGCTGCCTCTTGCAGTCCCCACCTGCAGGCAGGTTACAAAGGCAGAGATAGAAGTCCAGCCCACCAAGCACCAAAGCAGTGGCACCAGCTGGGTGCAGGACTCTCCAGGAAACAACATTTATTTCAAATTATAAATACAGCAGCAGAATTGTAAATCAAAACAGCAGCAGAAGTCTTGGGCCTGTGGAGACCCCCAGAGCACAGAGTTAGAAGGCAGCAACCAGTCCTACTTCCTGACCAATTCCCCAGATCTCAGCTTTAGTGTCCCCAGCTCCCTGAGCTGGAGCACTCCTTGTCCCCACTTACATAATGATATAGCTCTTTCTCGTGCTGTCCCTCTGCTTCTCGGGTGTCCAGCTCCTGTCTCCAGACCCTATACATGAAGGAACAAGACCCAGGCCTTGCCCTGAAGGAACCCGAGGAGAGAGTGCCCAGACCTAGACCTTGAACAAGAAGACATTGGAGTCACACAGGAGGACTACTAGAAGGCAGTGGCTTCTGGTGTCTGTGTACACTATGACAATGAGTCTAGACATAATTTTTGCAAGGTCAGGCCAAAATGGAAGGTAATATTGTAAAAGCCTCCAGTGTTCAGGCTGCACCACAGATCGTGGGAAAGTGTCCCAGAATGACCCCTGAGGTCTAGTTCCTCTTGGTTTCAGGTTTAAACCCTCTTCGAGAGGGGGTGGTGTCCAATACCAGATCCAGTTGCCTGGTCCTGAGCTCTCTCTCCTGGAGTACAGGGGTTCTAAGTCCCATTTCCAGGATACAGATTAGTGAGGCTCATGATACATTGGGATGAACTGTCTGGGGAGAGACTGAGTGTGCGAAAGCTGATTGGAGGTGCTGGGGTACTGAAGGGAGTACAGTCAAAGCTAAGGCCTTGACTCTCAGGAACACAGCAGGGCAGGGCAGAAGCCAGGAGGAGCTGCAGAGGTGAGAAAGCGCCAGGATGTGGGAGGGCCTTCATGGTGAGAGGGTGAGGGCAGCTGATGGACCAGAAAGGCAGGCTACAGAGCATGGGCTGTACCAGAGCGAAAGGCCAAGGAGGAACTACACAGTTCTGTTCTGCTCAATGTTGGGTTAGGTGAAGGGGGAGGTTTTTCACCGCTGAAATGGATGAACCTTATGGACATTATAGATGTGGTACTTTTGGGTCACAGATCACACAAAGCCATACAGCCAAGGAAAATTCATTCAGAACACACCCTCCTGCCTCCTGAACGATACCTCCTGGGACAAACCACAGAGCTTCACATAGAGACCAACACAAAGCCTGTCCGATGTCCTGGCCACACATGCTCATCAACACATATGGGTTCTAGCAACTTCCTTTGCTGTCCATGTAGCACTGCCGACAGCAAAGCATCCGGCTCTGTTATCCCATGAGATCAGAGCAGCAGCCTGGAAGGTACAGCTTATTCTGTTTCCCAAAGGAGAGGCCGGACCCGCCCAGGTACACAAGGGGCTGGACTTACCTGTGCCTGTCACCTCGCTGGCCTTGCATTTAGCAGCTGCTTACTAAGAGGTGTCACCACCAACTTCCGTTGGCCTTTCAGACCTTGCCATCCATCCCGGCGGTGGAGGACACAGGCCAGGGCCAGCATTTTGCAGCCCCTGTTCTGTTTCCCTACAATGCTAGCATTCTAGGCATTTGGTACCACTCCCAGCTTCTACAACTCTGATCACAGGCCCAAGAAGATTCTGGAGCCTCGGTCACTGTTACCAAGGTCACAGGGCACCAAATAGGAGATGAGTCCATTCACACATCAGCACCCTGCTATGAGAGGTGAGATTTGACAGCAGGTTGAAACTAGCCCCTTTGGGTCCCCGTGGCCCTGCTCACCCTCAGAGTTGTAACCTCAGACCTGTAACATCAAGTGTCTTGACAGTGCTCAGAATCCTCAGTGAAGTGGCTGTTCTGAGGAGCAGAGGAGAACCAGGAGGCGCAGTGACCCTAATTGCTTCCAGGCTTTCATTGTGTGTGGTGTTCTCTCCGTACATCTACGGTGCTAATTGGCAGGCGAGCGGAGTTTGCCAGAAGCAGCTCTTCCCTCTAAGTGACTGATCTCAAGGAGATCAGAAAGCTGGGAGCCACCCTCTGAAGACATTCTGAGCAGGCTTGGTGGCAGGACCATGAGGTGCTGGGGTTTTGCTGCAGGATGACTGCATGGGACTCTGGCACAGAGGTGGCAAAGGGACTTGTGACTTGGGGCTACCAGCCGAGGAGTAGGAGGCTTGACTGTGAGGTAAGTTGCCCAGGTCAAGGGGAATTGGGTCCTGACTCTAAAGTGACAGGGCATGGTGCAGGTTAATAGCCTCTGGGCATAGGAATTTCTGATTCTTTGCTATGTAACCTAACCCCAAGGAATCACCAGCCCCATGTCCACATCTGCACCGGTCCCAATCAAGGAAATGGCAAATGGCAGGAGTGGCCATAGAAGATACTGTCCTTGGGTTCATGTTCTCAAAGGACCAGAGAAGAGAGCCCAAATTCTCCCTACCCAGAACCCCTCATGTTCTTCCCAGACCCTGCAGATAAAGATGTATTCATACACAATGCATACATACACACATACATTCACATGTGCACATATACATATACATGCACATACATACACATATGCACATATACATATGCATGCACACACATACATATTAAATACACATGCACATACATACTTATGTACACACATACACACATGCTGCATACATAACACATGCATGCATGATACATGCATACATGCACACATATGCATACATGCATGCACATATACATATACATGCACATACACATATGCACATATACATATGCATGCACACATACATATTAAATACACATGCACATACATACTTATGTACACACATACACATGCTGCATACATAACACATGCATGCATGATACATGCATACATGCACACATATGCATACATGCATTCACACATGCATGTATACATACTATCCACTTCTAGCAACAATCTCAGGTCCTCTTGCACATCTAAGGCTCCTTTGCATATCATTTGAATACCACCTCAGTCCCCCTCAATGGGTTTCTGGCTTTCTCTCTATTTCACTGACTACCAACTACCATGGAGAATAGCCACAGTGAAGAAGGCTCCAGGATGGACCCAGCTCTCCCTTTTCTCTTGGTTCAATCCTGTTACCCACAGCTCACCCCCAAATTCTGTATCTCAGAGATCCAGGAACCAGCTGTCCTCAGGACCGTGCCTGGACAGATCCCTGCCTAGGAGATAGTGCATGGTCAGAGCTCCTATGCTGTGGACATTGTGCGACTGGGGTTTATGGAAGCTCAGGCTACGCTCTCACATGCTACAGGCCCAGTCAGCCTCTGCCCCTGCCCTCCGGTAACAGTTAAATGGAGACTAAACATTTACTAGAAATACAGGTGCCCTTGAAACGAGGAGAATAACAGGGGCCAAGGGACAGGCAAGAAAGTCCAAGGGACAACAGTATCCAGGTATAGGTTGTTCTTTCTGGGTCTGCACAACGCATGTCTGGGTCCCTTTAGCTACTACCACCAGTGAAGTGGCCAGCAAGGTCCTGTCCACCTTGGTCCTCATCAGGGGAAAGGACTGGTGGAGCATTCTGTAAGGAAGCAGCTAGGAAAGAAACCAGCCAGTAGGATCCCCATGCTGGACAGTCACCTGGGTCTGAGACCCTGCCAATCATTCTGCTCCAGTGTAGCAGGGCAGGGCTCCACAGGACAGAGGAGAGGGGAGGTCTGTGCTGCTGAGGCTGAGCTAAGAGTGTCTGAAAAGGGTGATGAGGCTAGGCATTGTGTATCTCTGACCCTCATCACGAGCACCACCATCCCCCATGACAGGGAGAGACCCGGGGCAGGACCTTTGGATCCAACAGGGCGGGTTGCAGCATTAAGAACCTGCAGCTGAGGAGGATTAGCCTCTCAGGGAGGGATGGAGGACGACTCAATTAGCTCAGGCCGAGTGGCTTTTATAGCACATTTGTGAGACAGGAGAAGAGAAAATGCCCCACTCATCCACATTTCAAATCAAGAAGGGAAAACATGCCCTGCATTTGAATTGCTGAAGAGGCCAATTGGGAAGAGAGAGGGAAGAGGAGGAGCGGTCAGCAGCGGGGAGAGGCAGGTGGAGGAGAGGAAAGGCAGGCAACCCACACAGGGGCCATCTGCAGCCGTCTTCAGGAGCTCAGAGGTACATCAAGAGGACCCCAGGTGACCCATCTGCCCACACAAGCCTGGTAATGGCTCCTGTCACCTACCCTGTCCCCTTGGCATAGTACAGGGGGTGTGTCCAGGGCAAGGCTCAGGAAAAGCTGAGAAGGAAAGAAGGAGACTCAGGAAGGAAGGCCCTGACCTTTGTCCCCTCCAGTTGTCTGTTGCCCCAAAGTCAGATGCCTTTCCTGGAAGAGATAGGCTCAGCCAAGAGTTGTCATACTGTCTCTAACCAAGAGTTCAGTGGGTGATACCGACATGAAGAAGCTGGCCCCACAGCATCCCACAAGCAAGACATTCACTTAGAAGAGACTCTCGGTCTCCTCGCACTGCAGTCTACCGGACCCAAAGTCAAGGTCTGTCCACCCAACCAAGGCCCTGAGACTGGCCTTCCACCACAGTTGTGAGAGAGGGGTCTTATTGCCCAGGACTAGGGAAGGTTTCCTGAGGGCCAAAGAAAACACTTGGTTGTTGAGACAAGATCTCATGTAGCCCGGGCTAGCCTTAGATTTACTTTGTAGCTGAGGATGACCTTGAACTCCTCCTGTCTCTACCTCCGGAGTGCTGGGATCATGCCCAAGGCTTCCTGCATACTGGCTGATCCACAACTCCTGTTCTGTTCACTTTGAGGAGAGAGAGAGGGAGAGAGAGAGGGGGGGGGAGAAGAGGCAGAGGAGGAGGAAGAAGAGGAGGAGGAGGGAGGAGGGAGACAGAGACAGAGACATGTGCTGGGCACTGCTGCAGTAAGGACACTAAGAGGAAGAGTGGCCACTAAGTTTTATGGTGACAAATGGTGATCTTGGGCTTGACTCTGGAGCCCCTCACTTCCTGAGCACACAGTTGCTGCAGATGTGAAGTGACTGAGTTCCTGTCCCTTCTACCCCTGTGCCCACAAGGGACACCCTATGTATCCTCCCCTACCACCAGCCTCATGCCCCCTGGACTTGTTCCTTACAACTTCACTCCCAGAGCCTCTGCCTCTTAGTTCTCTCTGCCCTCTTAAAGGATGGTCCCAAGCAGAGAGCATCAGTCCATTCCACAGATGGATAAACAGAGGCTCAAGGGGGCTATAGATATGCCATGGAAACATTCTCAACAGTCTTAAGGCCCCTGGACTCCTACCTCCTGGGTCTCACCAGAAGGCTTGTGTGAGGAGGAGGCACCTCACACAAATGCCGTTGTCTCGGCTTTATGTCCAGTGTCTGCACTCTGCCCAAAGCCTCACGGTCTTGGGGGACCAGGGAATATTTAGCCAGGAAAAATAGCTCCAGTTTCCTCAGTCATCTGCATAGGCTGGCATTAAACACCTTCGCCGACGAAGGACATGGATTCCTTACGTTGTAGGTGAATGTAAAGCTGTGCTAGCGAGTGACCTTTAAACCACAGGCCTCTCTTTACTCAGCCACTGGCCAGCCCTCCAGAGCCCAGCCACTACCTCCAAGGCTGCACTGGAATGAATGGTTTAAGAGGGTCCTGGCACTGAATCCGGGGCTGGAGCCAGAGGGCTCACAGGAGTTCTGAGGGAGCAAGATGGGTGAGAGATACGACATCCGATAAGGCCCCTCGTCTGTGTCCACACTGAGGAGAGAAAGGCTTACTCAGCATGAGGCAACAAGACAACCAGAGTACAGCTAGCCTTCCAGCCCATCCCAGCCCCTGTTCCTGCCTGCTGGGACCCAGGCATTTCGTCACTTGGGGACCTGCCTGGGAAGACCTTTCTACCTTCTCCAAGGTCTTCAGAGGCTTGCCAGTCTCCACTGCTCGTCTTGGACATTGTGTACCAGGGGTTGAGGGAGGGATGTTTCCACCAGTTGGTGACTCCCAACTTGACTTTGCTCATTGCCACAGTAAGGAAGGGAATGACTATTTGGGTCACAGTCCATTTGGGTCCATCATGCTGGTGAAGGCATGGCAGCAAGCGTCTGAGGCAGCTGGTCACACCACATCCATAGTCAGAACCAGAGAGAGGTAAACATGGTGCTCTGCCGTCCAGGATCCCAGCCCACCACATGACACAGTCTTGTTTAGATGGGTCTTCTCTCCTTGGTTAACATAATCTAGAAACTTCCTCACAGGCACGTCCAGGCTTGTCGGTCTCCTAGGTGACTCTAGATCTCAGTAAGTTGTGGATATTAACCACCACATTTGCTGACCTCTGCACCCACTCTTTAGGATACCTCTGTGAAGATAATGTGCAGAAAAGGTTCCCTTGAAGGGTCAGGGCCAAGGTGTGCTGCTAAGAGAGCACCTCACGCAATAGATCTGATGCAAGAGGTTTGTTGGGGGGAAGGGGAAGAGTGAAAGGCCATCTTGGAGTAGGGACATGAGGGATACAGACAGGG